>NC_090270.1:320303074-320621824 GCF_040414725.1 Anabrus simplex
TCGTAAAATTTATGAAACGCGATTTCCACTTCCGGAGGTGCATATGACCCTGAGGTTCACTCAGCCTACACAAAAAATGAGTACCTGGTTATTTTCTGGGGGCAAAAGCGGCCGGGCGTAGAGCTAATCACTCTACCCCATCACGCGCCGCGGTTAACTATGGTGGAAGCCTTTACCTCCCACTCCTCCAAGGGCCTTCATGGCCTATATGGAGGTGACTTTGTCTTTGTAGATAATAATGGTAGTGGCATATAATTTCTGTTCTTTTCCGGGCGTATTGTGAAGAACTGATTAAGAGTTCCGTTCTAAACTCTTTTAAGTTCCGTACCACACATTTTATCCAGTAGAAAACATAAGAGTGGGATTAGCTGCCACCCCCGGAGGCCCGGGATCGATTCCCGAATCTACCACGAAATTTGGAAAGTGGTACGAGGGCTGGAATAGGATCCACTTAGGCTCGGGAGGCCAACTGAATAGAGGAGGGTTAGATTCCCTCCTCATCCATCCTCGAAGAGGTTTTCTTTGGTTTCTCACTTCTCCTCCAGGCAAATGTCGGAATGGTACCTGACTTAACGCCGCGGCCGCTTCCTTTCCTCTTCCTTGTCTATTCCTTCCAATCTTCCCCATCCCCCAATCGAGCCCCTGTTCAGCTTGGCACGTGTGACCGCCTTGGTTAGGTAATGATCCTCTTCCTCAGTTTTATTCTCCTGACCCACAGTCTCACCCTCCAGGACACTGCCCTTGAGGCGGTAGTGCTGGGATCCTTCGCTGAGTCTGAGTAATAACTAACCCTGAAGGGTAAACGGATTAAGAAAGAAACAAAAGAAATGAAAAGAAAAAAGAAAAGAAAACATCAGCCTAACTAATGATATGGGTTTCATTGTCGTTTTCATGAAGCATTTTTCGGATTAAGAAGCAATACCGCGTATCTCACAATGCTCCTCCTGTCTATTTCTTTCCTTAAGACTAGTCACGTCTCCCTCCCATATATGGCTATGTAGTCCGTCAGAACTACTTTCGTTGTGTTCATTTTCATATGCTGATGTGTAAAGGAAAATGAACCTTAAATAAATGCGTCAAACACACGTGTATATTCCTACAGTACAGTAGGGTAGCTTTCATTTTTATTTACACACAAACACATGAAAACGGACACAATAAAAATTGTTCTCAGGGACAAAATATTCTTATGTGGCTTGGGGGCGTGACCAGTCTTACGGAGATTAATGGACAGGAAGAGTATTGTCAGATACGTGGTTTTATTTCTTAACGCGCAATATTCTCGTCGTAGTTGGATGTTATTTATATTACGGCCAAAGCCTCCTGAACTCCTTCTACATTTTTAGGTAGAGACGACAATTTCCTTCGGTTCTCGGCCGCAATGTTTTGTTTAAATACGTTGTTGCACCTGCGAAAACCGCTGTGTGATTACTTTGGAGAAATACCGACCCGCAGCACACATGTTATGATGAGAGAGAATTCCTTGACAATACTCGCAGTATATTGAACCTTAGATAACAGATCCCTACCGGCCAAAGATGTAAGCTAAAATGTTTCACATAGCGGTTTTTGCAGGCTCAACGACGATTACTCAAGAAACTACCTACAATCAGTTTAGGAGCTGCCAGTATTCCTTATTCGAAGGAAGTTCGCTGATTTCGTCTTAATATACATGTTGACGGAAAGTCACAGTAACACATCCACACAGGGTACCTGAGGGAACACCAAACCCTGCCCTCGCGATCTTCACTTCTTGCCAAGATGACTCCACCCTCCTCTTTAGCCCATTAGCTGGTGCAGGAATTCTTGCAAGAAATAACCCGACGAGCGCACCTAGATTTAGCTAAATGTTCGTTATTAAGAAATGTAAGGTAGTGCAGTAATACAGTAGGCTACTTCGAAACTTCTAGATTTCCTCTTTGCCTTTAAGGGAGTCATGACGGAAATTTTGAAATCCTATAATTTAGCACTTATCAAATTCAAAGTTAAGACACAAGCATATATTAATACGATGTATCCCCACCCCAACTTTGGAGTGCGCAGATGTGAGCTTACATCCTGGAGATAGTGGATTCGAATCCCACTATCGGCAGCCCTGAAGATGGTTTTCCGTGGTTTCCTATTTTCACACCAGGCAAATGCTGGGACTGTTCCTTAATTAAGGCCATGGCCGCTTCCTTCCAACTCCTGTCCCTTTCCTATCTCACCGTCGTCATAAGATCTACCTGTGTCGGTGCGACGTAAAGCCACTAGCAAAATGCCAAAAAAAAAAAAAACTTTGGAATTGATTAGTTCATTGGTTGAAAAGTTATTGACAAATAATGTTTATTGTTTATATGATGCATGGAAAAGGTTCCTTGCGTTACAGTTTTCATTATTTTGGGCTATAATTAGGCTGACTTGTCACAAATACTCATATTTATAAGAAAATCGCCGGGTTTTGCAGTCAGGTATAAACTATTGGAGATATATTCTTTCCAATTTTCACTTCATTCTATAGGAAGAAATCTAGTTTCCTTTAGGAGTAAAAATATGCAGGTCATATTCAACTGATAACAAAATTCTGAAGTAATTTTAATTCCTGTACTATTTAAAACATCTCTGAAAATTTCAGGTGAATCCGATAAGAACTCTGACGTAATGAGCATTTTATGCATGGCAAAGGGATGAAGAGGTTTTAAGGTAGATAAAAGTAATTGGATGTTTTAAGAAACATACTTTAAAATTACCCTGGACTGTAAATTACTCCCTCAGATGTCTTCCACCTCTTACGCACAGTGTAGGCCTATTACAAGTTAAATCTATGCCAGCAATGTGATTGAAATGGTAGTCCGAAAGAAGTCAGAATCTAATTTTGTCTAACAGCGTGAGAGAAATTGACGTGAGCTCTCTCTGCATACGCCGTACCGCTACCATTTAAATCCGATATTTAAAGCTTTAAGAATAGTGTTTAGGAAAATCTGATAAAGGTATTTGGGGGATTTTTAAGGATATAGTTGAAAATTCGAATTTTCGGTAAAAATTGCAACATTTTGCTGATTCATCCTTGTCTTAGCAGTCACTCACTGAACGAAACTCTCAGCATACACAGCATCATAAATGTTCTCTTTATTCTGTTGTACCATCAACAAATCCTTTCAAAACTTCACCGTGCTCAGACTTTGCGCTTTCATATTTGCTTCATCACTTTTGGAAACGTGTCCGAGTCCATTATTTATAAAGTTGTATCCAAATAAAGCTAATTTTGTTTCATTTCGTCCACGTCCGCTATTGAGAATGTCTGCTATTTTTAAACAATTGTTCCAAGTACACGCATGTATTACTGCTACAGATTTTAAAACAACCGTTATCTAAGAGAGTTTGGTATTAATAAGTGTCTGTAAAATATTTCCAGTGTATTTAATAAACTAAACTCCAAATTTTGTCGCTGAAATCTGCTTGAAATCATCCTTGTATTTCCTGTACACAGGCTTGATGAAATAGTAGAAAATTCACACTCATGGGCAATTGAAGTCCTACGAATTCATCTTAACTTTGTACGAGAGTGTGCATTTGAAAGAAGACTGAAAACAGTTTTACTTATTGGAAAATTATTTTATTCAAGAAATCTATGCATTCATTGTTACTTGCAAAAATTCACACAAGTGCGATTTTGCTCTACAGCGAAGTTCGTCGTGTTGGATATGGACCCAGTGTAGGCAGCTATGGTGCTGAATCTAATGTTTATGAGATTTTAAAAGAAGTATACAAAACTGTTAAAAAACTGCAGGCTGGATCGCAACATTACCATCGTTCAAATTCTCCTCTTCAACATCTTCTGCCTAAGTGTCATTTCCAACATCATACCATATAAGCATATTTTATAGTAAATAAATTAAATAATCTCTGAATACAGAGTAGAGATACACAAAATAGTATATGAATGACCGGGCGAGTTGGCAGTGCGGTTAGGGGCGCGCAGGTGTGAGCTTGCATTCGGGAGATAGTGGGTTCGAACCCTACATTCGGCAGCGCTGAAGATGTTTTTCAGTGGTTTTCCATTTTTGACCAGGCAAATGCTGAGGATTTACCTTGATTAAGGCAATGGCCGCATCCTTCCTACTCCTAGACCTTTCCTATCCTATTGTCACCGTAAGACTTATCTGTGTTGATGAAACATAAAACAAATTCGTAAGAATTTTATGAACGATGCAGTATCGGGAATACACTTGTAAAATGTGGTCTCCGTTTCATGAAATATGGAAGAAAAACGGTATTTAAAACATTTCATGAAACCATTATGCATAGAATACTTTTCCTTTACAACAGTAAAATTACATGAACATGTAAATGAAAAAATAATGGCTTTTCTGAAAGGCTTGAAAGTTGTCGGTGAGATGTAAACTAATTTGTAATACACTGACTGACAGAGCAAATGCAACACCAAGAAGGAGTGGTTCGAAAAGGATGAAAGTTGGGGAAAAAACAGAGACGGCACGGACGAATAATTGATGTTTATTTCAAACCGATATGCAGGGTACACAATGCGCACGGCATCGACTCAGTAGGATGTAGGACCACCGCGAGCGGCGATGCACGCAGAAACACGTCGAGGTACAGAGTCAATAAGAGTGCGGATGGTGTCCTGAGGGATGGTTCTCCATTCTCTGTCAACCATTTGCCACAGTTGGTCGTCCGTACGAGGCTGGGGCAGAGTTTGCAAACGGCGTCCAATGAGATCCCACACGTGTTCGATTGGTGAGAGATCCGGAGAGTACGCTGTCCACGGAACATCTGTACACCTCGTAGAGCCTGTTCAGAGATGCGAGCAGTGTGTGGGCGGGCATTATCCTGCTGAAACAGAGCATTGGGCAGCCCCTGAAGGTACGGGAGTGCCACCGGCCGCAGCACATGCTGCACGTAGCGGTGGGCATTTAACGTGCCTTGAATACGCACTAGAGGTGACGTGGAATCATACGCAATAGCGCCCCAAACCATGATGCCGCGTTGTCTAGCGGTAGGGCGCTCCACAGTTACTGCCGGATTTGACCTTTCTCCACGCCGACGCCACACTCGTCTGCGGTGACTATCACTGACAGAACAGAACCGTGTCTCATCGGAGAACACGACGTTCCGCTATTTCCTCATCCAAGTCGCTCTAGCCCGGCACCATGCCAGGCGTGCACGTCTATGCTGTGGAGTCAATGGTAGTCTTCTGAGCGGACGCCGGGAGTGCAGGCCTCCTTCAACCAATCGACGGGAAATTGTTCTGGTCGATATTGGAGCAGCCAGGGTGTCTTGCACATGCTGAAGAATGGCGGTTGACGTGGCGTGCGGGGCTGCCACCGCTTGGCGGCGGATGCGCCGATCCTCGCGTGCTGACGTCACTCGGGCTGCGCCTGGACCCCTCGCACGTGCCACATGTCCCTGCGCCAACCATCTTCGCCACAGGCGCTGCACCGTGGACACATCCCTATGGGTATCGGCTGCGATTTGACGAAGCGACCAACCTGCCCTTCTCATCCCTATCACCATACCCCTCGTAAAGTCGTCTGTCTGCTGGAAATGCCTCCGTTGACGGCGGCCTGGCATTCTTAGCTATACACGTGTCCTGTGGCACACGACAACACATTCTACAATGACTGTCGGCTGAGAAATCACGGTACGAAGTGGGCCATTCGCCAACGCCGTGTCCCATTTATCATTCGCTACGTGCGCAGCACAGCGGCGCATTTCACATCATGAGCATACCTCAGTGACGTCAGTCTACCCTGCAATTGGCATAAAGTTCTGACCACTCCTTCTTGGTGTTGCATTTGCTCTGTCAGTCAGTGTACATTATCATCCTACTTTACGAACTCCTCCTAAAAGAAATTTTCACTCATCACAAGCGGCAAAAACCAGGTTACTACTTTCGGACGTGATGGTTCTATTAATATTATTATCATATGCTTACAGCTTCTTCTTCTTCTTCTTCTTGCTTTTTCCCTTATCGTTGTACAATCTCCTTTAACAAAGGTAGGCGATCATTACGGCGCATGCATTTCTGTCCTGAGTTGTTTTAATTACCTGTTGTGAAATCAGACCTGTACATTGTATTATATTAGAATGCCAGCAAATTATTCCTCCACATTTTCCTCTTCTTTCCGCAGTTTTGCTTTCCATGATGAGCTGATAGTTCATATCGTGCATGTCTAAAGATATGACCTTATTTTAATGCTATGAAGCAGCCCTCGCTTTGATCATACCTTCCATTGGAGTTCTTCGTTGGTTTTTACCTAACTCATGTGGCGATAGAAATTACTATACAACCGAATAATTTTGCTAGTTCTTTTACGTCACCCCGTCACAGATAGGTCTTACGGAGACGATGGGACAGGAAAGGGCTAGGAGTGGGAATAAAGCGGCCGTGGCCTTAATTAAGGTACAGCCCCAGCATTTGCCTGGTGTGAAAATGGGAAACCACGGAAAACCATTTTCAGGGCTGGCGACAGTGGGGTTCGAACCTACTATCTCCCGAGTACTGGATACTGGCCGCACTTAAGCGACTGCAGCTATCGAGCTCGGTGCCGAATAATTTTAAGAAAGTGGTCAGCTAAATACTGAGTAAATCATGGCTACCCTCTATAGTTCTCTCATGAACATCTCAAATGCGTCGTGTTTATCCTATACAGCTACGTCGAAAGTCCGTAATTCTACTCCATGTAAGAGGACAGACAAAACATAGCACTTAACATATCTAATTCGTGGATTTAAAGAAAGCCGATGGTCACAGAGTAACTGCTTCGTTCGGATGTACTCGCTTCTCGCAGGTGTGTTTAAAAATAAGCTCCACTATCTGTAGACACGATTTAAGTTAACAAATTGAAATATCCGAAAGAGTAAACAGATTCGTGTACCTTGGCTGCCGGATTGACCATCAGCTACATCCGGATGTAGAAATCAAGACAAGCATCCAGGAGCGGAAAAGCCAACCAGACATCAGCTATAGCAACGCCGTCATCATATCCTGCAGACACCCCTGCGTTACCTTGTCTCACAAACTCACAGCACGATCTGCTGGAGGCCCAAGAGAGGGCCGAGACCCAGCAACAGCAACAGGCACAGCACCCTCCAGCCAACATCGATTGGGAAGCCCTGGTCTAGACCGTGCAACGCATCAAATTGAACCAAGCCAAGCTTCAACAAAACTACAACCGCCTTCGGAAACCCGAAGAGGACCAGATGATGACAACCAACATAGTGAACACTCTGAAGAAAACTGTACAGAGGACGTGCCTCCACTCGACTTGCACGGCTCATTCCTGCATCTTACTCCAAGGTGCTGCCGATACCGGACAACACCAAAGTCTTCCCCTCGCTGAGACACTCACGTAACTAGTTCCAGCCACTCCGACGGGCCGGGACCAGCATGAGGCCCAGGGCGTCCTGTGGGCGCTCAGCTCCTGGCCCAGGATGGAGTTGAGTCAGCCGCAATACTTCTACACGAGGGCTTCATTGCTATACATCGTTCTTACTCGTGGGTGGAACTACGCCATCCAAATGGATACCGCTACCGGGGACGATCGCCTGTCTTTGCCACCTGGTTTCCAGTTTCAACAGCTCACCCGGACGCTCTCGGTCAGTCGTGGGACGTCTCGCCGTGGCAGGGGCCGCGGCGTTCGCGGCGCCCGGGTGGAAGCAGCTAGTGGTGCCACCTAAGGTCCAGGAGCCAGTACATGCCCAGTCTCCAATGGACCAATGCCAGTCAACCTCACTGCCGACTTATGGACTTGTGTTCTGTGTTGTGATCTTTGTGTTCGGCCTTTCCTTCTTTGCTAAGTGTTTCTCTCATTATTAATGTATATAATGTTCTTTGTTTTATGTTGAGCTCGAAGGCACTATCTATGTTTATGAGCAAATAAAGCACTGGGGAGGCTTTCCCTACTGGGGAGGTCGACGGACGCCTGGAGGAGGGTTTCCGCCGTCCTCTCCCTCGGGAGAGACAGCTCACCGTACCTCCTCGGCCACCGCGGCTCTCGCCAGTGCTTTTCATTGTACACGCGTCACTGGGATTCCTATATAAGCCCAGGGGTCCGTGGCCTCAACCGGTGGTTGGTAAAGACGGTCTTCCGAAAGGCCTAACACAAAGATTACAACACAGAGCACACGTCCATAACTCGGCAGCGAGGATGACTGACGAGTCAAGGAGAAAGATGACCTTTTTGCAGGTCCGAAACTCGTCCGCATATCGTCGCTGCCGGGACAAAACCTCCTATGTGAAATATTTTAGCTTAGAACTTTGGCCGGTAAGGTTCTGTCACCTAAGGTGCAGTATTGTGTGAATATCGTCAAGGCATTCTCGCTCTTTATAATGTATGTGCTGCGGGTCAGTATATCTCCAAAATAATATCACACAGGAGGTTTTGTCCCGGCAACGACGGTATACTAAGTATTCCACGACCTAACATCCCCAAAATTGTATATGATAATCTCGTAAAGTAGTCGTGAAAGTGTACGTGTCAAGAAGACAACTGCATTCGATGCAGCTTTGATTTTTTGAAAATAGTAGGTCTATTTTGTTGAACGTCGCACCGACACAGATATGTCTTATGGCGACGATGGGATAGGAAAGGTCTAGGAAGTGGAAGGAGGCAGCCGTGGTCTTAATTAAGGTACAGCTCCGGCATTTGCCTTGGTGTGAAAATGGGAAACCACGGAAGACTATCTTCAGAGCTGCCGACAGTGGGTCTCGAACCCACTATCTCCCGATTACTGGATAATGGCCATACTCAAGCGACTGCAGCTATCGAGCTCGGTGAAAACAGTAGATCAAGCCATTTATCTTAATTATCTCTTGTGCATTAATCAAGAAAGCATGTGTCAGAAAATGATGCTCATTTCACTTGTACTAGTTTGTAGGCATATTTTAATACACAATGCCCTTAGATATTTATTTTAAACGATAGCGAACACTACTGACGTCATTCCACTGCAGGCGATGTGCTATATCCCAAATAGAAAGCAAGGTCTTGCAAGCCACAATCACGCTATACTATAACTCACATCCATGAATATATTATTAAATTTGCATGCGTTATTAATAAAATGAATTATGTTGTATGCAGTGAACCGAGTGTAAATTAATTACAGATTACCTTAATTAGGATCAGCATGTGTATCATTACCGCTTGATAATTGCTATTAAACCACCCCTGATTATTAATGAGAGATGTTCTGATAATGACCTTCCTTCCAGTATGTGCTACTATTTATTCATTTTCCAGGTTATGCTTCATTAGTCGTACCAGAAAAGTACGTCAAACAATGTCAAACAATGAATGATTCTCACTTGTGTTAGTAATTCGTCAACATTATTAGCTTTATGGAATAACTGGAGAATGACTTGTCCCTTTGATTCCAGTCAATATTATGGGATGAACTTCGAACTGTGAATTAGGTAGTATATTGAAGCATTACGCAAATCACTAAACAAAGGTATGACAACAAACATAGCATACACGATATTATGGTGAATCCTTTCACTACGAGCGTTTGCGATCCCCTGTTCCAGAGGTTTCAATCTGTACTGACAATGTGTAGTGATGTATAGTCAGGTACAAAATGAAAACTGACTTGAAATAATGGAGCCTTCAACGTATCAACTTAAAACTTGATATCTCACTTTATTATTATTATTATTATTATTATTATTATTATTATTATTATTATTATTATTATTATTATTATTATTATTATTATTATTAAATCGCTGGGGCCATCGAGGACTACGCTAAGTCTTGTTACATTTGACAGTGAACTTCGCTTTCTTTCGAACCCAGAGTTCCCTCGTTCTTTCTGAGTGGGCCTATTTGCGTTCCTCTCGCCAAGGAACACCGTGTTCTCTTTCCTGTTTTTCGTCTCTGTCCAGTAGCAATGCTGTGGCAACATGTTAAGCATTCCTGAAACAAGACTACCATGCCAGGGATTAGGGTTCTGGAGTGTGGATCCCGGAGCAAGAGACAGACCCTGCATCGAATGGGAAGACCACATAGCGTCTAATCTGAAAACAAGAGGAGTGAGTTAGGGCGCGTGCCAGGGTTGTGTACTGTCACCTATGTTGTTTAATATTTACTCAGAGGCAATCTTTAAAGAAACATTGGCAGACTATGGTGGGATCAAATTTAACGGGAAAATCATCAACAACATCAGATATGCAGATGATACTGTTGTCATAGCTGATGACATGTCTGCCCTTCAGTGCATGATAAACTCCTTAGTTCAGCACAGTGAAGAGTTTGGATTATATGTTAACCCCTCAAAGACGAAACTGATGGTGTTCTCTAAGAAGACAATTCGGACAAAACTCACAATAAAAGATAAAATAGTTGAGCAAGTGTCTTCTCTCAAATATCTGGGTACCATCTTGGATGACCAATGTAACTCCAAACGGGAGATAATATCTAGAATTGAGCGGGCCAGGAAACAATTCATTACCATGAAGAAATTCTTTGTGAGGTCAGATCTCAGTCTCCAACTACGAATTCGTATGATCCGCTGCTATATATTTTCTGTTCTCCTATATGTACGTGAAAGCTGGACTCTGCATCCAATCATAGAAAAACGTATTGATGCCTTCGAAATGTTCCTGTATCGCCGTTTCTTGCGGATATCCTGGGTAATGAAAATCTCAAATGCCGAGGTCCTTCGTCGGATGAAAAAGCGAAAAGAACTAGTGCTCACCATAAAACAGAGGAAAACCCAATACCTAGGACATATCATGAGAGGTGAGAGGTATCAGTTATTACAGCTTATTATCGAAGGGAAGATATAGGGGAAGAGATCTGTTGGGAGAAGGAGAAATTCATGGCTGAAAGACCTTCGAAGATGGTACTGCTGTACTTCAGAAATGGCATTCCATTCTGCGCTGTCAAGATCAGTGCTAGTTACGTGGATCGCCAACCTCCGCTCGGAGACGGCGTCTTAAGAAGAAGAAGTTAGACGGTAGCCCCATCGAGGACGCACGACAGAAAATTAACCAACCAGTACAAGAGTGTATAAGTGAGTGATTGAAGTTCCTATGTTGGGTAAGGCGGTATTGTCTTCATCTTAAATTTACCAATGTCATGTTGTACTTGAGGAATTTGACATTTTCCGTCTCACTGTGGACACCGTAGAAATATAAAAACAGAAATTTCGAAATAACTGAGTATGGAAGAGACGCTTCTTTTAAATATGAATTGAAAAATAACCTTGTCATCTTTACGAAAATCCTTTTGCTTTTGGATCATACAGTTGAAATCACAGTCCTCTCAGTTCGTTCGCCATTTACCTCGTCGATGAAGCAGCAATCCACCTAGAACTGTGTACTTTACGGGTGTTACGGCTTCTGTCTCAAAGTAGTAAAACAGAGTTAAATTACAACCTGTATATTTAATGACTAATTAGGGAACGTGATTAGCTCAGGGGCTTAGGTACTATATTTCCAGCTAAATGAGCCAGCTTCGAACCCAAGTGTGGATTTATTTATCGTATTTCAATCAAGCAGAAATAACATTCGGCTCCTCGAATAAATTTTCAGCGGCGTAGCCGTCGTTTCGCAGGTCCTCCGGTTCGATTACCGACCAGGCCTTGAATTTGAACTGTGTATGAATTAATTCTTCTGGCTTGCTTACATTGATTTTCTAGTCTCAGTACACTTCTCTTCACCAGCAAACCGCACGCCACCGTATGGATTAGCGTCGGGAAGGGCATCCGATCATAAAAATGGGCCGAAACCACATTGAGTGCCGACCCAAAAAATGTGTAGAATGCCATGAAGATGATTAATTCAGAAAAAAACATAAATTAAGACATTTAATGCTCTATAATACACTCATGTTCACAAAAAGCAGAACATCTTGAAGGACCAGAGATAGGAAGTTCATATTCACACAACATGTGCATTAGTATGTTCTGATTAGCCTTTGAACCATGTTGGCCCTCAAGTTCAAAGTCCACATCTATATCTCCGCCCACCACACCGACTATTAAATCGTGCCGGAGTCTCTCGTTGTCTTTACAAACCGAAGGTAATGGATAAGTGTGACTTGAGCAGACGTCAAGGATGACTCGCAGACATGTGCAAGAACCACACCGTCAAATGAGGGAGTTTGAAAGACGGCGCATTATTGGTATGAGAGGACGTGATGCATCCATCCGAGAAATTGCTGCTCGTGTGGGATGAAGTGTGTCGGCAGTACAACGGGTGTGTACAGAATGGTTCACAGAAGGCCGCAGAACACGACGAAATGGGTATGGTCACACCACCCAGACAATCCTCCCGAGAAGATCTACACCTCATCCGAAGGGCATAGCAGAACATATCTGAGTTCACCTCGGCTCTGACGCAACAGCGGAACAGTGTAACACATCGTGCACTATCAGGAGTGACAGTCTTTCGCCGTTTATTACGGTCTGGATTACCGGCGCGTCGTCCACTTCTCTACCTGTCTTTGACTAATGTGCGTAAACATGCCAAACTGCAATGGTGTATGGAACGACGTAACTGGGGACAGGAATGGCAGGAGATGGGACGAACCCAGGTGCGGCTTGTTTGAA
Source organism: Anabrus simplex (assembly GCF_040414725.1). NCBI lineage: Eukaryota > Metazoa > Arthropoda > Insecta > Orthoptera > Tettigoniidae > Anabrus > Anabrus simplex. The sequence goes on from NC_090270.1 coordinate 320,315,633, forward strand.
AATGATGGCCGAATTTGGGTTCGCCGCAGACAGGGGGAGAGGCATCCCATTGACTGCATTCGCACAAGACATACAGCGCAATCGCAAGGCCTTATGGTGTGGTGTGCTATTTGGTACAACCACAAATCACCGTTGGTGCGTGCCCAGTAAACTGTGACCAGTTTGACCTACGTGAATGTCATCCTGAGTCCGTTAGCCTTACCCATTCTGCACGACACCCCAGACGCCGTACTTCAGCAGGAAAATGCGAGATAGCATATTGATACACGAACACATGCATTCTTGTTGTCACAGGATGTCAGACTGTTGCCCTGGCCGCCCCTATCACCGGACCTGTCTCCGATCGAAAATGTATGGGATATGGTGAAACGACGAGTGGGGTGCAGTGACCCAGTGCCAATCACCAAAGATGAACTGTGGAACCAGGTGACCGCAGCATGGATGGCTACACCCCAGGACGCCATTCGTGCCTTATACGTGTCGATGCCATCACGCGTGGAACAAGTTATCAGTGGCCAAGGAGGACTCAGCCCCTACTATGCAACGGAATTCATGCTGAACCTAGGTGACTGAAATGCTAATCGTTTCTGCAGAACATACTAATGAACTTCCTATCTCCAGGCTTTCAAGGTGTTCTTTCTTTTATGAACATGAGCGTATTTACAATGTATACAAATACACACACAGAAAAGTTAATAGACTAGTTAAATTCTTACTTTTTTCTCTGGGTCGAACATTCATATGAAAATTCACGTGGTCTTCAAACGACCACCTGAATTTCAAATTTTAACCAATCGGAACCCAAAACTGATGATGAATTATCCATCCCTTTCAAATTTGTTTTTACAATTTGCTTTACATCGCACCGATAGAGATAGGCCTTATGGAAATGATGGGAATGGGAGGAGGTCATGGCCTTAATTAAAGCACAACCCAAAGATTTTCATGGTGTGAAAATGGGAACCACGAAAAACAATCTTCAACGCTGCCGAGAGTGGGATTCGAACCCAATATCTCCCGAATGCAAACTGAATCAAACCCCGCAGCCACTTGCCCGGTGATCTCAGAAGAAAACTGGGACAAACTGAAGAATGTCTATTTAGTGCGTAATTACAGATATGCAGATGCATTCTTGTGGCTTCAATCACCAAATCCAGTGTGAAACGAGCTTAGAAGGTCTTGCGTCACATCGACAAAGTCTGGAGGGAGTTTATATCGTTTTTTGTCACTATATACACTTGAACATACTTTGATCACATGTCGGACTCTGTTAGGGGTCGATGGAAAGAATATTTCCAAGTTCTGGGAAAGGAAACAATATTCTCACACGTTTATTGGATTTCTTCGAACTGTAACATTTTATATTCCACGCGACCAGCAGTCATAGAAGTTGAGAAGTTGGCTACCTCAAGGTTTACTATGTGTAAACAAATTATCAAATCATACTAGATTTTTCATGTTGTTTCCATTTCGTGACTTTACTGAAGAAACACACGCTGTGTGAAGGCTATACAATGAATCATCTAAACGCCTATGGCGCACGTTTGATCATCTAACATTTAGACTACAGTGAAACCGCGATATCTAGAATCACTTTGGGAGTTAAATTTTATTTCGTGTTACCGTTTTTCAGCATGTATAGCGCAAAATTGAATCATATGCATCTACGGGCTTACAATGAATGCAATATTTTAACAGTATTTAAAAATTATACACAAACTCTATTTTACGGCATCACTTTAATTATAACCCTTATTACAGTAATCCTTAAAAGACAGGATACAGTACAGACAGTAGTGAAACAAGAAACATACCTCCGTTAACACTTTTGGAAAAAAATGCGTTAGTCTCTTCTGTTTGTTACTGTTAACCTTTCCTCCCTTCACGTTGAAACTTCTCGTCAATACCACGCAGCCCAGATTCGTAAATGGAGCTTGTGGTCCGCGACTTCGGGGGTTGCTTTCGTACGTGACTTGTATTTAATTCACACACAAGGAACAGCGAGGTTTCGCCGTTTTTCCGATCACTAGAAGTTTCAGTTTTTCGGTTACCGTGATATTAGCTCCCAGCATCATTGTAACCCTTTCTTCACAAACCACAAATGCCGTAGTGCACATTTAATGTTGCACAAAATTCGAGTTATAGAGTATTTTTTGCTTCAAGGGAGGAAATATTTGCTTCAAGAAATCTAGAGATTCGTGTAACCGAATTTCGAGTAACAGAGAAATAAATACACGTAAGGAGACGGACAAATGGCCGGGAAAATTAGGTTACTTCGAGATACTGATAATTCGAGAAAAAGGAGGTTCTAAGTATCGACTTTCGACTGTAAATATCGTTGCTGCGGTGCCAAAACCTCGATGTAACAATGCTCTTCCTATCCATTACTTCCATTAAGACGAGTCACGCCTCCCAGCCACAGGATATGCAGTCCATCAAAACATTTTCGTTGTCTTCATTTTGGTATGCAACAGTGTAATGAACGCTAGTAGACATAATGTTACACCTTGGAAAAAATAAAGTACTAGCATGCAAAAGTAAAACACTATTTGAACTTTTCGGAATTATCACAAAGTGGCCTAGATTATGATGTTGAGTGTTTTCTGGAGTCGACAAGTGTAATGTTCATTGCTTCGGAAAGAGGCAACTGACTGAGTGGCTATGAAACTACCAGGAATGAAACAATCAGTTGTCTTAGAGAAAGATGAGATGAATCCTCTTTAATGATAGAGTCTTCTATATGTCTCTGTCATGGACATCCATCAATATTTCACATCACAGCCTGCACTGTTGCTAAGTAATGAAATGAAATGGCTTTTAGTGCCGGGAGTGTCCGAGTACATGTTCGGCTCACCAGGCGCAGGACTTTTATTTGACGCCCTTAGACTACCTGCCCTTCGTGACGACGATGGAATGATGATGAAGATGACACATACACCCAGCCCCCGTGCCAGCGAAATTAACCAATGGTGGTTAAAATTCCCGACCCTGCCGGGAATCGAACCGGTGTCCCCTGTGACCAAATGACAGCGCACTAACCATTTAGCCATGAAGCCGGTCTGTTGCTAAGTAACATCGCGTCATGCATTTTATGTCCCTAGCTTTAATGACATTTCAAATCCGTACAAATCCATAAGACCAGTACTCGAATTAAAAAAAGATTACAAAATAAACGAGTAAGATGTCTAACAGGCCTTTCCATTTCATTTTTCCATGACAGATGACCCGTGTCTGTATCGCATATTACTGTATACGAGGGCGAATCGAAAAGTAAATTACACTACCTCGCCGCGAGACCACACTCTGTCGTGACCGTGGCCAATGCGGAGCAAGCTACAGTAACTGCTGACACGACCGATAGGAAGGTTGGTATGGTATCCCGTCGTCTTGTGTGTCCAGCGCGGGTTAGGCTCAATGGCACGCCAACTAAATGTCCACTCCAAATTGGAGGTGCGTGCAACGATCAGATTTATATTGGCTAAACGGCTCAGTTGCGCGGTCATTCATCGTGAAATCACTCCTGTAAATGGTGAGCGCGCAATTTCTAGCCCAGGTATTATAACATGGTGTAAGCAATTTGACGTCGAACGCACGGATCTCACGGACGAATTTCGGGAAGGCAGGCCCGCATCATCCAGTACCGTTGCAAATGTCGACAGTGTGGATAGGATCATTAGAGGGAATCGGTGCATAACACTGCAGAAAATTGCCAGCAATCTGAGCATTTCGTATGGCAGTGTGTGCTCCATTGTTCACCAGGACCTTGGATTCTTTAACTGTGTTAAAGACGGGTCCCACGTCTGCTCCCGATGTTCACTAAGGACAACATTTGCAATCGTTACTGTCATTTTTGCAACGGTGTTCTGTGGAGGGCAACGAATTACTGCGACGTATCATCACAGGGGATGAAACGTGAGTCCGGTGTTGTATGAGTTGCGCCGAGTAAAAGTTGCGCCGTGTTAAAATCCATAAAACTTGCGCCGTGGTCATTAATCATTCTAGGAACTAGTGATCTTGTTTGGGAATTCCACAGGGAATGAAACAAAGCTAATAGAATGAACATTTGCGACGGAAAACTGTAAATTTCAGTTATTGTTAAGATTAGAGAAGCTTCTTCATGACGCTGATGGAACGTAGGCTTTCCATCACTGCTCCTGGGGTTAAATCTATGATCACTTTAGATAGCGTTTATGCTGGACAAAGCTGGCGTTCAAAATATTATTTCTGATTTCATATTTATATCAGCATCACTGTTTGAAACAATTTGATTTGTCATTTATTAATCTTTTATACCCAGGAGAATGCGACAGGCCTCGTCAAGGCACACAATTTCCTTTCTTTGGCAGTAGCTATGGTTCATTCTTGAGCCATATCACTTCATAAGGGGTGCATGTCGGGGAAACGTAGGGTGAGACAGTTTTTGTCTGTTTTCACTGGTCATTCTTTATTCAACAAATTCGCTAAATTTCATTTGCCATCCATTAATCTTTGTCCGCAAAAGCATGTCAGATCTCGCATTCGGCAGTATTTTCTTACTTTAGCGGTATTTCATTCTTCATTCATTTTATTCCTGACCCTGTCAATTAGCTACAAACAGGCTGTGGATATTCTTCATAAGACTGAAAGACTGATTCCATGTTTCCACACTTGGTTTGTAAATTAAGTCAAATTAGTTATACACATATCACCCACTGATATAAATACGATGCAGGTTTTCTAAATGTGCAAGAAACCAACATTGATAGAGTCGTAAGACCTATCTGTGTCGGTGCGACATAAAACAACTAGCAAAGAAAAGATAGAGTGAATAATATTTTTTATATATTCATTTCAAAATCTCAGTACTACATATATTCACAAACATTCCTTGAACTTGGAAATAACCCCCTGCGGTGCAGCGCAGGTAGCAGATGCTTAAGACAGCTGTCAAACCACTTCTACTCCCGGCCGGGAATCTTACTCGGCGCAAATTTTACTCGGCGCAACTCATACAGAACCGTGAGTCCACCGTTTTCCCCCCGAAACAAAGAGAACATCGATGGAATGGGTGCACACCGCATCACCAGCACGAAAGTAGGCCAAGATCCAACCTTCAGCAGAACGACGATTCCGAATTGATGAGGAGGTGAAATTAGTTGTCTCCAGGTGGTTGCATAGCGCTGGAGGGGATTTCTACGTGTCTAGAATCCACAAGTTGGTTGACCGTTCCGAGAAATATTGAAAGTCTCTAGGATACAATGTGAAAAAATGAACTTACATTGTATGTTGTCATAGTGATTTCATAAATGGCCATTACTTGGAAGTGTAACTTTTTGATTCGCCCTCATAGAAATGGTATAGCTGAATTAAGTTTACCTGACTACTGTAAGCAATCAAGCATTTAATTCTGCAATTTCTGCGTTGGTCTTGTTATTGCACCGGGCTCTGTTCATTTTATCAAGCGTGTGCTGAAATATGAAGATGTTACTCGAATATAAATAATAATTGCTCTTAATACCACAGAATGTTGGTCATAGGTCATGTACAACTTTGCCGGTAAAACTTTACTCTTTTCTAAGGCTGGTGATGGGAACGAAAACAAGAATTGATGGCCTAAAATGATTTATTCCAGTATTCGTAAAGTGACTGAAAGTGTTCTAGTTCGACACCTGCAAGAAATTGTAACTTTTGGTCAGTACCACTGACTCACCAGACAAAATATGGGTGGGAGACACTGGGGACTATAAGGAAACGAAAACGGTTATGTGCCTTGTATAATGCTTACACGAATAAGCCAGCTCAGTCGACTAGGAAAACCCTGTTACATAAGCAGGACAGATCATCCACAAAAGAAAAAGGTAGATTTAAAAAAAGACCTATGGTAAACACTCGTTTATACACCGGGGAATTGATGATTGGAATGCACTATCTGCAGCTCTACTACAGCCTTTCCCCGAAAATGTGAGAGGCTTCAAGAATAGAATCAAACATTCTGTAAATGTTGTGCAAATATCTATGTGATGGTGTCATACCTTAATGCAACGCTTAACCCACTGTAAACTGTAGTACAAAGTCATCTGAATTATTTAAGGTATGTGTGAATTTGTGTGTGAGCGTGCTGTATTTACCATGCCAAGATAATAGTTAGTAATTGACCGGGCGAGTTCGCCGTGCGGTTAGGGTCGTGCAGCTGTGAGCTTGCATCCGGAAGATAGTGGGTTAGAACCCCACTATCGGCAGCCCTGGTTTCCCATTTTCACACCAGGTAAATGCTGGGGCTGTACCTCAATTAAGGCTACGGCCGCTTCCTTCCCATTCCTAGGCCTTTCCTATCCCATCATAGCCATAACACTTATCTGTGTTGGTGCGACGTAAAACAAATAGCAAAAAAAAAAGTGAGTAATTGAACCACTCAATCTACTATAAGGCATAGTGTAAAAAATTGGAATACTTAAAAGACGTGTAAATTTGTATATGACGGTGTTGTAGTAAGCTCAACCTCCAGTAATGCAAGCCATAGTGTTAAGCACTTAAGTTGTATGCGAATATGTAAATGATGATTCTGGATTTAGTAGGATTTAAAGTAGTAGTATTTCTTCTCATATTTTCTTTCCATGGAATTGCTTGTTGCACTCTTGGGTAAATACGTTCTACCTTTACTTCATTATCACACAACTGTAAGTGATTGTCACCGGGATATTTCCCAATTGCGATGTATTTGTTATTTTTTTATTTATCCGAGTCGGAAATCACTACAATATATTTACAACTGCTCTATTTACACTTTGTTTTTCCAGTATTCAACTGTCGAGTAGGCACATTCAGAGGCCTTTTTGTTAATAATAGAAACAATAAATCGTCGTTGCCGGGACAAAACCTCCTATGTGATATTATTTTTGGAGATATACTGACCCGCAGCACATACATTATGAAGAGCGAGAATGCCTTGACGATATTCACACAATACTGCCCCTTAGGTAACAGAACCTTACCGGCCAAAGTTGTAAGCTAAAATATTCCACATAGGAGGTTTTGTCCCGGCAGCGACGAAATACTTCGGTTCTTAGGTCTGTGACAGTAAGTGCAAAAATCCCCGGAACTCGATGCTGATATTTCTGATTTCCTGATATTTGAGATTTGTTTGAAAATGTCTCCGTAAAACATTAGAACGACTTCTACCTGAAAAACGAGAAAGCATAATATTGGACTTCCAAGAACGTAACCAAACAAGAATAGTTCATTGTAAGGGAACGAAACCGGTAAACCTAAAGAGAGATCTCTTTTGAGAAACATCTCTTCCACCTAACTTATTTAGCCCAGGAGCCTGAAGCAAATGAGTATAGATATATATATAGTTACTTCCGGATAGTTGCTGTTAACTGTTATGGGGTTGGCAGTCGATACTGCTATTTCTGCAAAGAGCAAATTCTCATCCTTAGAATTAACGAACATAACAATAAAATCTTTACGACTATTGATATATGTATCAACTCTTGCTATGAATATTTCGAAATGAAGGCTGAATCAACATAATCCTCTCGCAATGCTTGATGATACTTCAAGAGGTCGAATGTCACCAAATGAGCGTGTGCGTTATTTGGAAATTTTTTATTCACATATGGCCCCTTAAGGTGTGAAGATAAAATTTGAACTCTTTGCTTCATCATCTTCGATACATTCGGATCAAATGTACTACATAATTCCCTCATCCCGGGGAATAAGGGGGCAAATAAAAAACATTAAAATTCTCAGGAGAAGAACTTTTGTTTGAATGAAAATGATTTGTACTATATTTTTTTTCCTAGTTGCTTTACGTCGCACTGATACAGATAGGACTTAATGGCGACGATGGGAAAGGAAAGTCCTGGGAATATGAAGGAATCGGCTGTGGCCGTAATTAAGGTACAGCCTCAGCATTTGCCTGGTGTGAAAATGGTAAACCACGGAAAGCCATCTTCAGGGCTACCGACAGTGGGGTTCGGATCCACTATCTCCCGGATGCGCATCGCCAACTCGCCCAGTGTGTACTATATTGACCAGGCATTATTTTATGGTGTGGATCAGCCAAAACCAAAGTGGATGAAGTCATATTTATGTATTGCTAGCTAGTAAGGTGTAATATTTCTCTTTAACAGAACCAGTTGTGTAAATTCAATACCAATAATTCGTTAATACGTTAATAATATCCACGTCCGCAATAACCACAAGAAAAACTGATTTATTTGCTTCAAGCCACTTTTATTAAAAATCTTCAGAATATCATCAAGGTAAACCAACTTACATGGTTCTTGCCGGAGACTTTTTGTATTCGTAAACAATCTGGAAGTGAAATTTGGTTATTTCTTCTGTATTATGACGAAATGTCTTATCTTGTAAGTGTTAAAGGATAGAGATCACTGGCTTTAGTAGGTAACAGCAAAAATTAAGATACCCAAACATTGATTTACTGTACCTGTTTTATGCCGGGATGAGTGAACTAATGCAACCATAGGCCTATCACTCAGCACTACATTGCAAGCAACACCTGTAAGTAAGATATCAAGCAAATTTCTCTATGACGCATTTAAAATGATAAAAGGAACAATTAAATACATTTTATCTCTCACTAATGTGAGGTATAGGGAGCCAGCTTTCTTCTCCTCTTCAACGCGAACTGCTTGCTGGTTGTCCTTTTCCATTCCTACCGTTGGTATAAAATCAGGCCTTGTTTCTCTTTCCTGTTATTACAGATTATATAAGCTCGGCGATTATCGCTGTCCTCTGAAGCACAGTGCACTTCCTCATAAATTTCCCAGTGCAATTTACGTAGTAATGTGGCAGTTGAAGGGCGCACTCTATGATGACGACAGCTGCTCAACGATTCGCCTTTAGAATACTCCCGCAGCGCATGACCCAACGTCTGCGGTTCTCCACATCCTGGGGGTCTGTACAAAGTTGTGTGTTAACTCCTGTCAGGTACCGCTCTCATAGTACATCTGTATGAAATTAGCCCATTCGGAACAAGATAACCCTTTCCTACTCTCTCCCCATGAATATATTAGTCTTGAGATGTTGCTCACAAAATTCAACTCCTTTCTGTTTATTAGGAACTTTGCACCATTTTTCAAAATATCTGTTCGTCATCTCATCTCGTATCCAACGCCCGGATTTTGATGTCGTGTCCTCATTGAGTGGAATATCCAAATATTACAAACTCTGCAGATATCACTTTCTTTTTAATTGAAGACCTCCGCAGAATAAGGATATAAACAAGTAATCAATCACTTTACAGCAGAGAAGAAAATGGTAAACATTACTTGAAGCTATTGCATATGCGAGCGTAAAAGTGAGTTAATCTATTAAAAACAATATATTATTGTTATAACTTAAGGTTTTCAAAATAATGTATGAACTGGAAGTTATACAATATAAAATAATCTGAAAGTATGCCTTACGTTTCTATACAACAGAAAATAATTCCTGTACATGCATTTGGAACAAAAAATATATATCAAATAATATTCCTTTAATAATAAAAATAACAACAGTAACAAAACATGTCAATAAAACATAAATGTGATTTCGTTATGGCCTTTAGTTAAATGATACATTACACCTGACGTTGAACCAACACAAGCACTGTTTCATCCTTACGCCACGGAAGACAAAGTTCTGCTCGCAGTAAACCAGCTTGAAGTTAAAATGAGAGACCTAATATAACACCGGAGCATCGAAGCGTGATGATACATCATATTTCCACTGAAATCTCACTTCTCAAAAAACTGTGGGTTACATCCCTTTTCCGTAGAACTCTTCAATTTCTACTTATAATCGTTACTTTTCAAAAAATTACATTTTTACTCGTAATTTTCTTCTTAGAATAACAAATGTAATCATTATTCTGTAATTATTATATTCTGAGAATCGTTACAATATACTAATTGAAATATATATCGCATAGAAAATTTGGTAACTTTTGAGCCCCAACACTCACAAAGTGTCATGCGAAGTGTATGAGGGCTATTCAAAAAGAAACGTGCTGGAGGCTATAATACGTAAACCGCTGAAAGAATCGCAATGCAATTGCTTTCGGAAGAATGTGTGGTCCCTATAAGAGCGCTGAGGTCCTAAACTAGCCGCTGGAGGGACATGGGTATACATCAAATGACGACAGAGTGAACTCGCGCACCCGTTGATTATCCGCTGAGCCCAGTCGTGTTGACAACAAGAAATGGGGGTTTCAAACGAAGGTCGAAGGGATATAGAGCGTTTCCTCTTAGCAGAAAGAGTGAGGGGAACAAAAATTCTTCGAAGAATGGCACAAATGTATGGAGAGCACTGCATGGCCATTGAAAGCGTCAAGGCATGGCAAAAGAAATTCAGGGAAGGACGCATGTCGTTGGCCGATGATGCATGTCTTTAGCATCTGCTGCGCTGTGTCAAGGAATGGAATGAGTTTCTGTCACGAGTGGCCGCTGAAGTAGAGACATAGTGTCATCACTTCGAACCCGAGTTAAAACTATAAGGTCTTCAGTGGAACCATGTAGGATCATCGCTTCTCAAAAATCCACTGTGAGCTAAACAAGGCTCTGAGAGGCAAGCTATATACCTCGGACGACGGCGTAAGCAGAACATTCGGAACTGGTTCACAACGCAGCCCCAGGAATTTTACGAGACGGCCATTCACCGCGAGAAGTGCCTCAGCAGTGCTGGGCAATACTTCTGAAATAAATGTACAGGTTTTCATTTTATAGACGCCGACTCATTTCTTTTTGAATGACCCTTATATGAAGCCAAATGCACGACGCTCACTCGTTCATTTACTCGCAGCCTTTTCTGGGTACTGGTTCAGATTTAAATAATCGTGTACCACGACTTCGTAAGATTGCACGTAGTCAATAATGTAACAGGAATAAATATATGGCGGCGAATTGTTTGAGGAGTTTCCATTCCACTTATTTCAAAAAATATGTTGAAGTATTTGGCCATCAAAATAATGAGAACATCATTGTGAAATGCAGAATTTGCTTGATAACTGTATTTTTGAAAGTTCCAAGGTTTTCTGTTTAGTTTCATTTAGCGATGATCGTAACTTAATGCCTCTATACAAAAATACACAAAGTGTTACAGCCTATATAATATTTTTAATTAATCACCACTAATCTGCATTTAGGTCAGTCGCCCAGGTGGCAGATTCCGTATTTATTGTTTACCTAGCCTTTTCTTTAATATTTGCAAATAATTTAGGAAATTATTGAACTCCTCCTATGATTAATTATTTCAATCTGTAAGTCCTCTTCCCATAATGCATATTTGCTCCAATTACTCATCTTGAATTCCAGCTTTATATTCATCTTTCCCACGTTTACAGACACCACTCAAACATCTTCGTCCACTAGTGTCATTCCACGCCATCTCTACACTGACAGCTCGGAACGTACCACGTAGTCGAGCAGCTCGTCTCCTTCCACCCAAGTCTTCACAGCCCAAACTGTGCAACATTTTTGTAACGCTACTATTTTATCGGAAATCAAGCCGAACAAATAGAGCTGTTTCTATTTGAATGTTTCCAGTTCTGGAAAGTACTCCTTGTGAAGGTACCATACAATGGACCCATACTTTAGTAAGAGTCTTACTGGAGACTTACATGCTCTCTCCTTTACATCCTTACTGCAACCCCTGAATACCCTTATAACCATGCACAAAAATCTGGATCCATTTATTTAAAATCCCTCTTATGTGATTACCGCAATGAAATCTGTCCTTATATTAACACATACGTACTTACAGTGATCCCCAAAAGGAACGTTTTCCCCATCAACGCAGTAATTAAAACCGAGAGAACTTTTTATATTAGTGAAACTCAGAATCCGACTTTTAACCCTATTTATCACTATGACATTGTCTGCTGTCCATCTCGCAGCATTATTGAGGTCTTATTGCAGTTGCTCACAACCTTGTAATTTTATTTATTTATTTATTTATTTATTTATTTATTTATTTATTTATTTATTTATTTATTTATTTATTTATTTATTTATTTATTTATTTATTTGTTACTCTATACAGTATAAAATCATCCGAAAAAATGCCTCTTTTCCGATTCCAGTTCTTTTCTATTTTCATTTATATATAAGAAAACATATTTTCTCCGTGCATACTTGATCATTATAGTCTCATATAAAAATAGATGTAAGCGATTTCATAAAGACTGGCATTCTGTGGAGTAATTGTAATATGACTTATGACTTGTTGAAAAATCAATTTGTAATTGTAAATGACCAGGTACTTTTATTTTGTATTTTTCCCATCACTGGTAAGGGTGACAACCAAAAATCGGGAGTTCGATCTGTGCTGCAGTTTACAGCATTAAGGAAGTAGATTAATCTTATATAAGGAGTTTACACCAGCGAAGAAGTGGATTTGACATCATGATGGTCTGTCGAGCTCACAGTGGAAAGAGGGCCTCGAAACTGTGTACTGTGTGATGTTGCAGCAGTTCGATCCGCGCCGGGCAGGAGTAGGAACAATAGCCGCTGTAGGCGATGCCTCGCTGAGATTGAAACTCTTCCTCACGTCCTCAGCTTCTGTTCTCATAGGGATGCTCTTCGCGATGTTCGCCATTGCACCGTCCGTTCGATTATCGCAGACTCCTTGTGAGAGCTAAGGTTTGCACAGCATATGACGAATAACATGGTCTGATTGCGGAAGGTGGTGTACGGAGAACTGATATGGTTCATTTTTTGTTGGGAAATGAAAGGGTAAGAAAATAACAAATAAAATATAAAAAGAAACAAGCAGTGTTACCTACTGAATTAGTTTATTAAATAGACGTATCCATCGCATCCTCAAGCGATTCTTCCTTTTTCATTGGCATAATGAAACAATAAGGTTAATTTCCTTGGCATAATGATCGCTAGAAACTGTTGCGTCAAACATTGGCCTAACATTTGTTTTAAATCAAGTTAAATACGAATTCTGGTTCCTTTTAATTGAGACAAATTCTTTGTTCCAATTCACTTAGCTCAGTTATTCATACACATAGAGGTTAAGGAAAGAGTTGTAAATTTAACGTAGCACGGCACGTGAGTTGTATTTCGTGGTTGAGAAAGTATTTTTGACACCTTATTATTGCATTATGAACATTGTAATGCTAAGTGACTATCAAATGTGGACCTACCGCAGCGAAAGAAACATACTGATAACAGTCAAACTGCCAACAAGGCAATAGTATCGGTGATCTACGATGACTTGATAATTAATCTTATAATCTTGATAATCTTATTCTATCATGCAATCACATGCAAATACAAATACTAAAAGTCCAGGATTCCACGCGATGATTATTATGTTATTTAACCCTAGTGTGATTTTATGATTATTGTAATAATAATAATAATAATAATAATAATAATAATAATAATAATAATAATATTGATAGTAATAATATTGATAGTAATATTAATAATAATAATATTGATAGTAATATTAATAATAATAATAATAATAATAATAATAATAATAATAATAATAATAATAATAATTAGAACGCAGATTTTTATGCATTAATAGGTTAGAATGCAAATTCACTGAAGCGAGTAGCAAGTATAGTCTACCTTCACAACGACTATGCTATGAGGTTTACAGAAACATTAGGGGTATGGTCCATCAGAACTCTTGTTAGGCCTACATTATCGAAGAGCGGGTGGCCGATACTCCCTGCTAACCAAATTAGTTTGCAATCTAACTTGCTACTGCATAAAAATCCGGGCTCTAATAATAATAATAATAATAATAATAATAATAATAATAATAATAATAATAATAATAATAATAATAATAATAATAATAATAATAATCTAAACCCCATGGCACAAGAGCCCCGAAGGGCCATGGCCAAAACCTTCGTTACTGAAACCAACAGGACACTTCACTGTTTGGTATGCACATGGAATAAAAATCTATCTCACTGATTATAATAACAATTAGAACGGAATGTATTTATTTATTTATTTATGTATTTATTTATTTATTTATTTATTTATTTATTTATTTATTTATTTATTTATTTATTTATTTATTATTTATTTATTTATTTATTTATTCTAATAATGATCCTAACCTGAACATAGCAATGTAAACTCGATGCTGATGATATTAGGGAAAGAATATCCTTAGCGCGAGCTAACGAAATCAATCCTCGTGCATTACCTTAACATAAATACAATTACTTGACATATTTTGAAATTATTATTTCTGATATTTCTGGAATATAACAGTACATTACATATAGCAAAATTATTATTTCTGATATGAGAAATAGAGTAGTAATAAAAGCAATTAACCATAGAATGTATTGAATAACACATGTGTTCCGTTGCTAGTAACTTGTCTTGTAGAAGGAACCCTCTCAGGAGCATGGAACAATCAGCAGTTCTTCCTCCGTTAGTGACACATGATTCTACTGGAAAACGTCTCTTGAAAACTCATTCGCAAACGTTCGAAGAACCAAGGCGCCTCAGTTCTCAACTCTTAACACGCAGGACACGAATTATGACACCCTTTCCTTCAATAGCCACTACGTTAGTCAAATTAATGAGTATTAACCCTTCATGCAACGGAAATTATCATAATCTGATATATGGTACAGCTAACCAACTTGAAACATATGTCATACTACTGTAATTTACACAGTCAGCGCGTCACTGTCTCTACTATAACTTTCCGAGTTCCCTGGTTCTTTCCCATTACTAGACAATATTTGAAGTGAATGACGTAGAAATACTTTTACACATTTGAAAAATATACTATCTGCACCGAGAATTTGATAATTTGTTGGATATAGATCTGGGTTAAGGCGACAGACGTGGAACAACCTCCAGAAGGAGATCTTTGATCATCACATTTTTAACGTAAACAGTGTCTGGACGGATATTTTCACGTGCAACTTATTATTAATTCTTTTTTTTTACAATTTGCATTACAAGGCACCGACAGAGGTAGGTGTTAATGGCAACGACGTGATATGAATGGGAAGGAAGTGACCAGGCATTTGCCTGGTGTGAAAATGGTAAAACACTGAAAACCATCTTCAGGGCTGCCGATAGTTGGGATCGAACATACTATCTCCCGAATGCAAGATGACAGCTGCGTGATCCAAACCATGGAGCCACCTGCTCGGTGCAACTTCTTTTACTGAAGACGTTCGGGATGTGTGCCTTATGCCTTGAGGCTTTAAGGCACATGCATCGTTTGTAATGTAAGCAATATGACATAAGCGGCAAATGATTCTCGATGTCTTCCTTGTCCCATCTGTCATACGTTATTTTTCAAAAAAAGATAATTCACGCCAACATTAGAATAAGAAGTATCTTTAGGCGTTGAGATCATTCTTTCTGACATAAAATAAACACTATTAATCACTAGTGGTAACTATGAGAGGATAAAATTCGCCCTTGTTGAATGATGAGATAAATAAAGATCAAGCAGACAAGCAATTAAACATTGAAGCAAAATTTATACCGTGGTGAGCTTTTAGGTTCATTGCTCATCATGTCCAGTTTCAACGCACTGAATTCTTAATTTTTGCTCATAGGATTCCGATGTACGGTGTTACTTTGTTTGATTATTCACAATTTATTATGTAGTCATTTATCAAATTGCTTGACGGGGATCAAAGAGAATTAATGCGTTCGTCAAAGTTGGAGAATGAAGTTTATGTTGAATGACCTTCCAGCCGAACGCTTGTATAATCCTGTTTGGAATGTTAGCAGAGTGCGTATAATTGGGATATAGGGTAAAGGGAAGTATGCTCGTGATACATCATAAATCTTATATATCATGTGTCCACTAGAGCGATGAAGACCAATGTAACTAGCTAGACATCTGTTGAGAACTCAGGGAACTAACAGTAATGACGAAATGCTCAGTCTGCAACAGGGTAGTTCATGATACTTATTCAAAGACTAGCATTTGCACCTGTTCTTCTCACGGGAATTTTTAATGGAATACATGTTTCCTTCATTAATTTATGCGAATTTACATGGCAGTATTCAAACGTTTTACAGGGCATGTTAAACGTGAATGTACGAGGCGAGTTTGGTGTACGGTTAGGGGCGCGCAGCTGTGAGCTTGCATCTGGGAGATAGTGGGTTCGAACCCCATTGTCGGCACCCTGAGGATGGTTCTCCGTGGTTTCCCACTTCCACACCAGTAAAATGCTGGGGTTGTACCTTATTTTGTTTGCTAGGAGCTGTACGTCGCACTGACACAGATAGGTCTTATGGCGACGATGGGATAGGAAAGGCCTAGGAGTTGGAAGGAAGCGGCCGTGGCCTTAATTAAGGTACAGCCCCAGCATTTGCCTGGTATGAAAATGGGAAACCACGGAAAACCATCTTCAGGGCTGCCGATAGTGGGATTCGAACCTACTATCTCCCGGATGCAAGCTCACAGCCGCGCGCCTCTACGCGCACGGCCAACTCGCCCGGTGTGTACCTTAATTAAGGCCACGGCCGCTTCCTTCCCACTCCTAAACCTTCCCTATCCCATCGTCACCATAAGACCTATCTGTGTCGGTGCGATGTAAAACAAGTTATAAAAGGAAAACGTGAATTACGATAAAGATAAACAAAGTCCACAAATAATGAGGACGATTACAGACTTTACTGTACGGTACACTCCCCTTGATTCTCCGTTACACATTGTTTTTTTATGACCACTGGAGCAGCGCTGTGGCTGAAGGCTCAACGCTAATGATCACCTCCCTTATTATCTGTCCTATCGAAAACAGTAAGATGGCTCTATATTTATTCCCGCTAACCCACCTTGAAGTTACATGCACAAAGTGATCCACGGCACTTCGACTAAACATCGGAACTTCCGTAAGCATCTCCATTATTTACCGTTGCACAATGACTATGTATATGGCAAAAAGTAACGAAATAACATATTCTAAAAGTGTGTTATATACACTCTTTTAATGGACTAAATTTAAAAAAAATGTTTATCGAGAATAATCTTTCTAAAAAGCTAATTCCTTGCACATAACATAGTCCTGAATTATAAATGTCATCCTCATTTTGGCTAATTCCGCTGGGACTTAGACTGATATCTCCTTTATTAGTCCTCCTATCGAAGAAGTACACATGAGAAAAGTTTTAGAAATGGATTTTCATCAAGGGTGTTCGATTTCTATTCATATTGGTGTTGTATACTTTGTTTGATAGTAAAATCACTGTTTCGATTTTCTATAAAATTTGGACAGATGGATGCTATATGTGGAGTTCGTTAAAATACTTCCAGTAGTTCTGCAGTTATAAGAATTATAGTTTACATGCACCTGCTTTTAATCCACGTCCGCTCGGACTTAGACTGTAAAACAGTCCATTAAAGATACCTCCCTTATTAATCCTCGTATGGAAATGATGCACATGACAAAACAGCTTTAGAATTTGATTTCGATGAAGGCAGATAGATTTCCATTTACTATGGTTGTGTATATTTTGTGGCAGTGTAAAAATCACTGTTTCTGTTTCGCATAAACCCCGAGTCAGTTCCGGAATTTAAAAATGTTATGGACCTTGAAACCTAGCTATGGAAAGCTGGATGCTAAATATGAAGTATGGTTAAAATCTCTCTAGTACTTTTCCAGTTACAAAAAAAATATGTTTGACATACCCACTTTTGAGCTAAGTCGTCTCGAACTTAAGTTAAAAAACCGTCCGTTAATGAATGTTAATCCTCCTATCAAAACAAAACACATGAGAAAAATGTTTTAGAATTTGAATTTCAGTAAGACAGGTAGATTTCCATTAACCCGCGAGTAGTCGCTAGCCGAAATGTAACGTGAGTGGTCGCGCGTGAGACTTTCTCTCACATTAAAATAAATATGACATTTTTCACAGTTTTGTGGGGCGTAAGGTTGGAATTTACTACTGAAATGTAACGCAATTTCTACCTTATATACAGTATTTTAGGTAAAAATGAAATTATTATCTGTCAGGGAGAGAGAGATGGCTTTTAGCGCCGGGAGTGTCCGAGAACAAGTTAGGCTCGCTAGGTGCAGGTCTTTTGATTTGACAGTCATAGGTGACCTGCGAGTCATGATGAGGATGAAATGATGATGAAGACGGCACATACACCCAGCCCCCGTGTCAGTGAAACTAACCAATTAAGGTTAAAATTCCTGACCCCGCCGGCAATCGAACCCGGGACTTCTGTGACCGAAGTCCAGCATGCTAACCATTTATCAATGGAGCCGGACATGGTTAGCTTTTTATTAAAGACACAAATTACTACTTAAAATAACATATGCAATGTACATAAAAATAACTTTCGTCCAGAATTTGTAAAAAATAAAACCTCACACATGCATTATATCCAGCAATATTTACTTACAAAGCAAGGTTTCTGAACACAATAACATTTTCAAAAACAAGAAGTGCTCATAATACAAATACTAATGCATACAACAGGAGTAAGTTTCCCGCTCCACTTCAAAATAACACCAAAGTCATAACTCGCGCGATGAGAGAAACTCTCAACGCAGCGCGCAAGGACACATAGGAACCTTTGTTCTGACTAGGGGAGGGGCTGCTTACCCTACAAATGTGAATCGCTCTACTCACGACAGTTATAAACTCAGCTAGAAGAGGGAACAGTCACCTCCCTTTCACCACTGTGTAGTAATGTCACAATAAAAAATAATGTGAGAGAAAATCTCATATAGCGACCACTCGCGGGTTAAGTTTGTTTGTGTATATTTGGTGTTAGTGCAAGCAAAATTGCGGTTTAGGTTCCGTATCCAAGTCAGTTCGAGGATTTAGAAATAATATTAGCTCTGAAACCTACCCAAGGGCAGGTGGATTCCAAATATGAAATTTGGTAGAAATATGTCCATTAGTTTTCAAGTTATAAAAACTCAGACAAATAGACAAACAGACACCAAAGCCAAAAAGTATGCATATGGTCATTTTCTTGAATTCAGTTCGTAAGGTGATAGGAATAAATCTTAGCAATGATGATTACATACCTGAACGTTGAGATACATTCCTGTAAATTTATTGTTATTCGAAATTCTGTTTTCTCTTCGGTTTTTTCTCGTAAACAGAATAAATACTTCTTGCAAACTCTTTGCTGTGCTAAGACGTATTTAATAGTTCAGCGTTGAGTCGTTCATACGACATTACTCTGGCAATAACTCCTCCCTCAACAAGTGTCTTACTAAGCCCTGTTTTCATAGAAACGTGAACTTTATACTTGGACCCGTACAAGGTAGCACTGAGTACATCAGGGATTTTTTTTATTCCTCAGTAGTTCGATGTTTGCAACCCTTCTTGGCTCCCATCGCTGTGATTTTTCTCTGACCTTCACACTCTTTCAGTTGGCGAGTTAAATCTAACGAGTGATATCACCCATCTCATAACGTGCATTTGAATAATACAGTTTATCAGTGTACGGTTAATGAAACTTATTTTATTGTAGACAATTTTTTAAAAGCTTTCATAACTTGTTTATTTGTACCTCGTGTTGAGAGTATTTCATATGGATAACTTAGAACGTGATAAACATACTTTACTCAAATGAAAGAGGTCTCAGCTTGATATCCCAGTTATTTCTGACGGTGATGATGAAATAAACTTTGTGGAAGAAGATGACGTGCTTGAAGATAACCTTCCCGTAATGATTCAGATGATGAGTGAATCCCTAGGGCAGATAGTGCAGAGGAGAAAGCTGAAGACGGAAGGACAGGACAAGTTACAGGAGAGAAGACTCGGATTATGACAGGCATTAGCCTTCAAGCTGTTACCACGCTGATGCATCCACTAATGATACACAGGTACACTGTGTTGAAGAAAAGACAATCTCATAGAGGAGTGGATGCTTTTACGCGATATGTCGCTTCTGCACAAGACTTGTGACATGACTCAAAAATGAATGTTTCCGATAAAACAAGTTTAAAAGTATAAAACACCATATGAAATCAAGGATGCTATTTTATCAGACCATTTCTGCATGATACAACTTAGCATTTCATCATTATAATCGATTTTGGCCAACTATGCACCACGTAACTCTTTTCATGATTTCAGTTTCCTTTGGTGCCAATATTCCTCCATTCCCTTGCTTAACTGTGTCTTTAATTTCAGCCGTACAATGTTCTTTCTACCTGGTCGCTGTTCCTAGTTCTAGGAACTGCTCAAATGTGTGCATCTTGTTTCTAAAAATCGTTCTGGTTTGGATGTTTTGATCCATGATGTTAATTTCTTGGAGATCCTCCTTGGTGTTAACAAATCATTTTTTATAGAAGTTGCCTTTCCTATTGGGCTTATTGAGATGATTCAACAAATTCTTAGTGAGTCTATCGTCGGGAATTCTTGAAATATGTCCAAAAAATTTAATCCTTCCTTTGCGTATGGTACCTGAAATCTTGCTGCATGTTCTGTATAATTCTTTGTTACTGAGTAATCGGTATGTGTCAGCACAATTTTTTGGTCCGAGATTGTTTCTTAAAATCTTTCATTCCTTCTTTTCGATTCCTTCATTGCCTTCTCTGGTTGTTAATCCTAGGCATTACCTGTGGGTGGGGGACGCAGACAAAAATACACCCACATTATCCCCTGCCTATCGTAAGAGGCGACTAAAAGGCTCGACCAAGGGATGATTGCATTAGAACCATGAAACTAATTGTGATTAGTACCATCACGCGGGGAACACCATGAGTCGCCTTTACTTGCGAGTAGCACCACTATGTGAGGTACACAACAGGTTTGTGATTAGTAGCAGAAAAGAGTGGCTTCACTGTGGGTTTACAGTACCTGTGATTAATACCACTATATGAGCGACACCGTGGGGTCTGCGTTGCCTGTGATTAGTACCCACTATGTAAGGAACACCACGGGAATACCAGCGCCTGTGATTAGTACACCTATGTGAAGAACTCCGTTGGTTTGCGTTGCCTATGAGTAGCGCCATTATCTGAGAAACACCATAGGTCTGCGTTACCTGTGCGACGTACAATACTTGAGATTAGTACCATAATGTGTGGAACACCGTGAGTCTAGGCTACTTTGATTAGTACCGCAATATGACAAATACCATGGTTCTATTTCACTAGCGATAAGTTCCATTATGAGAGACCGTTGAAATGGATTTTGGACCCCTTTAGATATAAAGCATCATCGCTTCAAGAATGTGGTTTATAAGCAGTCCATTGGTCAGTAATACTATTGTTTTCAGATAGTTTATGGGAATGTGGGACATTGCGGGTCGGATTCACTGATTGTCTTAAATGCATATTCATCCATGCATTCTTCATTACCACGTTTTGAATTCTGGTCAGTGGATGATTTTGAACTTTTAAATTGTTACTATATTTCGTATCATTTCGTTCCATTATGGGCCGATGATTTAGATATTAGGCCCCTGTAAGCGAAAAGCATAATCAGCCCTAGGCATTCTGAAGAATACAGGTAATGTGGTTAGTTAGCCTGATAGTCTCGTAGGTTAGGTCCAATAGAAATAGATATCTTGTTGTATGTATATAATATAACGTCACGTTTTCACGGAATTTCAATGAAAATAAAACGCAACTAAGAAGGGTCAATAATTCTTGACTGATGGTGTTCATTATGCTGAAGTGGTAAAACGGCGTTTGGGAATTGTTTCAA
The DNA here is from genome assembly GCF_040414725.1 of Anabrus simplex. NCBI lineage: Eukaryota > Metazoa > Arthropoda > Insecta > Orthoptera > Tettigoniidae > Anabrus > Anabrus simplex. Next base: position 320,337,262 of record NC_090270.1, read on the forward strand.
GAAAGAAAGCAGTTACACGTATGACAATTTTCTAGGTCGAAAGAGTTATTATTTTCCCGTGTGGTGAATGTCGTAACTAAAAGTTACATATTATGACTCGTGCAGCTATTCTTGTGGAGGGTGCGATATACCTGCAGTCCAAAGCAAGGCGATGGCCATTTTGTCCAGTTCATAGTGTGCTAAATACTACTTCCGTGAATGCCTATATTTTCTACAAAGAAAAATTAAATAAGTAAATAATCATCTTCATCGTCATCACCATCATCATCATCATCATCATCACCATTCTCCCATTTTTTCCTATTTTTATTTTTTATCATAATATTGTATTGTTTAGTAGTTGCAAGCTGTTTCAATTGTAAGTGTATTTATTTTAATTTTGCACAAGTAGATACAGTATTTTCTGGTTAGATGGAAGAGAGGGCCTAATGGCCTTAATCTTGCCAGACAAAATAAATCCATTGTATTGTACTGAATTGTATTATTCTTGCAAAAGAGGAAGTAGAACGGAATTAGAATTTCTTTTTATATTGGTAGAGGAATTAATGAGACATGGGTTCGATCCCCACTGTCAGCAACCCTGAGATTGGTTTTCCGTGGTTTTCCATTTCATACCATTCTAATTCTGGGGCTGTACCTAAATTATGGGTATGGCCGCTTCCTTCCCACTCCTAGGCCTTTCCTATACTATCGTCGCCATAAGACCTATCTGTGTTGGTTCGACGTAAAGTCTAAAAGACAAAAAAATTAGACTTTGAATGTCACGACGATTGGAAATCCCATCACTACGTAGAGGAATAGTGAATAGAAATTTGAGAGCAATTTGGAGTTTAGATAACTACTTGGTAAAATAAGTCAGTCGGAGGTCTGGAAAATGTAATGGTTGCCCAAGTTCCTAAGACACTAAAATTCCTATATTTTGCAGTGTATAGGTGTTCGTGCGTAGCAACCTTGTGTTGGTGTTATGCCCACATTGTGAAAAGTGAAACCTGTATTTGTGCTAAAATCCAAAATGTTTACACGAACCTCGACAAAGTTATGACTTTTAATTTTCTTTTATTTGCAGAGATTAGTGTTTTATAATGTTGGTATTCACAAAATAATAGTATCCGATTTCATTTATTTTCTATATTTTTATGTAAGTAGTAAGTCAGAATTTGTAGCATACACGTTCTCTTGTGGGGAACACAGTGCCCCGTATACTGTTAGTGTCCCTGAAAAACCGGTGTACGGTTACAGGGTTAACCTAGGGAAATGTTTGTATGCTTTCTGTTTGCCCTAAAAGCGTTTGAGAGTTATAGTCCAGCAGCAAAGTATGTGTGGTGCTGTGAAGGACAAAGGCAGTAGTTATTACCGAGTGCAGCATCGTAAATCACAAATGTCTGTCTTCCAGGTGCGAGATTTTATGGGGCACTGTATGCAGTATTCTCCTGGGTGTCACGCGATTTTCCCTTGCGGGGAATATATAATGTAACTGTGAGACTTGTGCGTGCTTGTGTGTGTGTGGGCATATTTTATTGAAGGAACACCTTCAAGGCAAACTCCGAGGATAGACAAACGGGGATATAAGACTTGTCATTTATTGAGCTCTATGTCAGAACTTCCATGTTCAGGTCACGAAAATAATGTTTCATGAAAGAACGAAATCAAACTGTTCCATTCCTATCCCGTATTTAAAAAAAGAAATGAATTTGGTGATACTATTAGGATAAAATTATAAGTGTAAGGCCTTTACACTTCGGCGGCATATTCTGTGAACATTACAACCTTCAGGAACGTATCATTCGTTTTGAGTTAAACTTTAAACATACTGTAGGTGTAGAGAACATTATTTTTATTGTAGAAAGTTTTGTTAATAAGGAGTTATTGAAATCAAAATTGTACCGGGCAAGTTGGCCGTGCTGTTAGAGTCGCGCAACCGTGAGCTTGCACCCGGGAGATAGTGGGTTCGAGCCCCACTGTCGGCAGCCCTGAAGATGGTTTTCCGTGGTTTCCCATTTTCACACCAGTCAAATGCTGGGGCTGTATCTTAATTAAGGCCACGGCCGCTTCCTTCCCACTCCTAGGCCTTTCCTATCCATCATCGCCATAAGACATACCTGTGTCGGTGCGCCGTAAAGCAAAATAGCAAAAAAAAAAAAAAATTGTTACTAAAGACGTGCATTGAGGCTGTCCAATTTCTATAGCGATTATTTTTAACACACGTGGACCTAAAATGGTAGAAGCCTTATTTATTTATTTAAAATTTTCTGTCCTTGAAACTGTGGGAGCGTCTCCGAAGACCGTAAAATTAGTTAGTGGGACGTAAAACAAATAACATTATTATTATTATTATTATTATTATTATTATTATAATTATTATTATTATTATTAAACTGTGGGAGCGTATCTTATTATAACTTAGGTATGGTTTTTGATGAGACATTAACAACTTCAAAATACTAATACGTTTCTGTAGTTTTTCTTTACATCGCACCAACACAGATAGCTCTTATGGCGACGATGGGATAGGAAATGCCTAGGAGTGGTAAGGAGGCGGCCGTGGCGTTAATTAACAAGCAGCCCCAGCATTTGTCTGGTGTAAAAATGGAAAACCACGGAAAACCATCTTCAGGGCTGCCAAGAGTGGGGTTCGAACCCACTATCTCCCGGATGCGCCCCTGACCATACGGCCAACTGGCCCGGTAATAATAATAATAATAATAATAATAATAATAATAATAATAATAATAATAATAATAATAATAATAATAATAATAATAATAATAATAGGATCAAGAAGAATTGATTAGCTATGAGGCAATAGTCGTAAAGCTGTAACCTTCCAGTCAGAAGATGGTGTGTTCGAACCCCACTGTCGTTGGCCCTAACATGATTTCCCACGGTTTCTTGTTTACACAGCCGATGCATGATACGTCAACTAGGTTACAGTCGTTACTTTCCCTTCCTTATTTCATCGGTAACTAAATATACGTGTGACGTTTAACGGCTATCGATAAATACGTATTATTATTATTATTATTATTATTATTATTATTATTATTATTATTATTATTATTATTATTATTATTATTATTATTATTATTATTATTATTATTCGTTGGAACGTTAGGTCTTGTTACATTATTTGGCAGTTTGCTTCACTTTAGTTTTCAGCTCAGAATTTCCTCATTCTCTGTGAGCTTGCGTTCCTCTGTCCAGATGGTACCTTGTCTTCTTTTCGGTTGGTTATCTCAGTTTATCCCATTCTTCAGTAACTTTTTTCTGGAAGAGATCTCTATTGAAGGCGTTTTTATATACAGAATTTGGAGGGTTTTTTGGTGTTCATAAACTACGGGATTGTGTTTTTAGGTTTGGAGTCAAAAAAGTGAAAGATCTATTTAGATAGCCTGTTTGAGATGACCGTAATATTGTTCCTGTCTCCTCCGGATTGTTTCTGTAATTTTCTCTAGTTTACTGTATACTTCAATGTTGAATTTTTTATAATGGGTGCCATTTTTGTAATGGGATCCCACGATACTTTTGCTTACTTTGCGCTCGTTTTTCTCCAGTTCTTCGAGGAGTTCTTTATTACCAGTTAGGGATAGGGTTTCGGCTGCATACATAACTACTGGCTTCAGAACAGTTTCATAATTAAGTTTAGTATCTTCGGCAAAAAAAAAAAATTGTTGTAGATTGAGTGCGGCGTTTGATAGGCTATTTCAAGTTTGTGTACTCGTTCCTTAAGTGCTTCTTTGTCCAGTCCGTTTTCCCTTATGATCTCACCAAGGTACTTACATTTTTCTTCTCGGTTGATCTTCCCGTATTTTGTCTGGAGTTTTTCCGAGGCATCTTTAATGTTTTTTTTATTAGATCGTGGCGTCGACTTCTGCAGATCTTTCGCCACTACTTTCGCCATATGGGAGGAACCTGTGTGTAAGTGGAATTGCGAAAGTGTAAAGTGTCGAATGTGAGGAAAGGAACGTTAAGGACGATACAAACACCCAAGACCCAGGACAGGGATATTAATCATTTACAATTAAAATCCGATGACCAGGCCGGGAAGCGAACGCGGGGCAGCCGGATGACAGACGGACGCGTTGCCCCCTAAACCGCGGGGCCGGATATCTTTGATGTTAGTCATTACTTCGGTTTTTTCAGAATAATGAACGAGAAAACCAGGGAAAACAAGATTAGAAATGAGGAACATAGGAAGGAGGTTGACATCAAAATACTTGTTACCGAGCTTTTAGAAATATGCAGGCTTCAATGATTTGGACACGAGGCCAAGAAATCGATGGATAGACGATAAGAGGACAGCAAGAGGAATATCAACTAGGAGGACATAGAATAACAGAAACTATACTTTATACACCGCACACGAGAAAATGGAGCTGGAAACGATAGCGATGGCGCTGATATTGATGATGATGGTAGTTATTATTATTCTTATTCTTATTATTATTATGTTTTTATTTGCGTTTAGGTCATCTGTGGACCACGGTGCTTGTGTTCTAGCTGTGTTTTTGTCTTCGTCTGCCCCTTTTAGCATACTGGATTGTGTTCTTAGTGGCCTCTTGAGCCTTCCTGTTGGCCCAGTATTCCTTCATTTTCTCGCTGAATTCTTTCCTGCGCTCCTCCGACCAATTCCCGGCTCCTTATTATTATTATTATTATTATTTACCCAATTAATGAGAATGGAATCCGGACTTTATCTTATTCCAAACTATTCTTTTACCAAGCTCGATAGCTGCAGTCGCTTAATTGCGGCCAGTATCCAGTATTCGAGAGATAGTGGGTTCGAGCCCCACTGTCGGCAGCCCTGAAGATGGTTTTCCATGGTTTCTCATTTTCACACCAGGCAAATCCTGGGGCTGTACCTAATTAAGGCCACGGCTGCTTCCTTCCCACTCCTAGCTCCTTCCTGTCCCATCGTCGCCATAAGACTTGTCTATGTCGGTGCGACGTAAAGCCACTAGCAAGAAAGAATAAAACTATTCTTTTTGTAGTTGCATTTCCATCTAATCCGTTTCTTCCTAATAATATTTGGAACATGATTTTAGTGGGCAGAAAAATTTTGATATTGCCATATTTCTAGCTAAACAATACATTTTTGCTTTTTTGGATGTACAGAGAGGTTTTGTAATTAATAGTGTGCACTATATTTACTTTTTCTCGTCCAATAATTCGCTATGCCATACTTCCCAAACCTTTTATTTTGCAGTTATTGTCATCGATCTCTAGAGAATCAGTGCCATATCACTTCTCATTCACTCAGTGCTTTTGTATATTTTGTCCCTAAACGAAAACTGGACTCCATTGTTGGCCATATACTTCAGAAATAAAGTTGTTTGTTGTTGTTTTTGTTGTTGCAATACGACCTTTTCACGAATGTTGTTCTAAGAATTTATTCGATGACTTTGGCAACACAGGATATCGTTTTAAGTGAATTACAATTATTGTAAACCGCCGTATTTTATTTCTTGGGAATGCTTGTTTTAAATAACTTTTACCCGTCTTCCGGAACCTATATCTCTTTCCACATACGATACTCACGTTAATTCATCCACTACTCATCCAATGATTTTTGGGAACATCATTTTAAATTCACTAATTTTATATTTCCACTTTTGTTTAATACAGGTATTATACTGTAATTCCCTTTGCGATTATTCCTGAGTATTTATGCATTTCGGTACTCTCCTGACCAGTCTGTATGTCTATTACAATCTTAAAACTCTTTGCCTAAAAATTAAAATGGGTAATATGAAACCACATAGGTATTTCTTTTCAGCTATTTACATAATCTTAAGCAATGCGATCGTTATCATTAGTTTCAGCAGAACGGCAGAATAATTTCAGCATGTCCCCATTCTTCTGAGATCTGTAAGTCATATTCACTAAAAAACAGGTGCTCATGTTAATGGTATTTGACTTTCCTTTCTATTATTAAATGCAGGGTGACATTTCCCATTGTGAAGCTCATCATCTAATTTAAAAACTCTTCAGTATTTTTTTCAATTGATGTGATATTGAGTTCCGCTCTGGGAATTTCAAATTACGTTTTTATCAGACATACGTTAGTTTTAATTAAAAACTCCACATAGCATATTAGGAACCTCCTTCTGATCCTCTAATGAGGTGACGTCCTGTAATATCAGCTAATTTAGAGTTATCCCTTACCTATCTATTCTGGCCTTTCGAGCATCCAATGCATTAGTAGAAGCTTTAAAAGTTCTTGCCACTAATGAATTTACGAACTTTTCTCATGGAGATGCTTTGTAATACAATTCTATGTTCAAGGACACAGTTCCCTCAACATTTCTGAGTCTAAAACTTTGTCATTGTTCAAGATGTATGAAAATATTTCTAGGGATATCTTCAACTTTTATAAACATGTTTACCTCCAAATTATATGATATTTTAACACTTGTAGATCGATATTTTATTTATTTACATTTTAGACATAATAATAATTTTTTCGGGCATTTGCCGTGTCTGAAAACAAGGTGAAATTCTTTACCTTTCGCAGGGAAATTCGCTCCGCATCTTGAAAAGAAAATCTTGACTCTTCACGAGCAAGACTTCTCTAATAATGAAATTTTGAATTTAAGAATGCTTTGCCGTTGTTCTGAATTAAGTGGTATCTTCGTTCTCATTGGGTAACTCATTGTGCGCTAGCCCTTCAAGCTCCAATTATGTTGCATCGTATGTGCTTGCGAAGTTACAACACGGTCATCAGACGAATCAGCGACGAATGCAGAAGACCGACCTACCGACTACATGGCACTTCAGCCCTGACAGTTCAAGGTCCACTGAGTGTCGCTCTGCAGCCCGAAGGCTTACAGATAACGAGGGAGAAGTGTTGTATGCCGACGAATCTCCTCGGCCACTATTCTTGGTTTCTAAATGGAGGCACTGTCTTACCGTCATTTAACTCCTCAATTATCCTCATTTAAGCTGAGTTGATCTGGAAACAGATCCTGTTAGCGTCCTTCTTTGCTGCCAACGTCTGAGTTTCTATTTCCGTTCTGTGTGAATTTTCCAAATCTTTTTCAAAAGGAAGCCATACATACCAGTGTCGACTGAGTTAATGAAACTAAAGTGCTTTTATTGTCTGTTTAAAATACTATACATGTTAAACATGGGATTACATGCTTTGCTCTTGAAAAAAAATCATCAAATGCTACAGGGTGGTAAAATAATACTACCGGAAAATCATTCATAATAGTGACGTCGGATTGACCTTTGTTAATGAAGAGGAGAATTTCCCATTACAGAAATGCTGGAAACCGCGATTTCGATGCACTGATCAGTTGCTGTCACTTGTCTGCGCGTGCGCAACTCCCACACGCTCTGTCCCGAATACGTCGCTGTGTAATTACTTGCGAGTAAGTGAGAGGAGCAGACGTATGTGTGCCGACCAGTTGAATGAATGCAAAATGGTGCTCACGATAAAACAGCGCATGCGTACTGTTCAGCACGATTCGTGGAAACCCCGTGCGGAACTGTTTGTTCAAGAGTTTAATAATGGGGGTGTTTCAGCAAAACCTTCACCAAAGTCCGAAGTGCAACACTTAGTGGCAAAATAGTGCGAAACGGACTCTATAGTGAATAAAACTCGTAACTATCCGGAAAGTGTTCGAAGACCAGAAAACATTCCTCGAGTGAAGGAAAGCCTGGAGCAAAGTCCGAAGAATTCTCAACGCCGTTTATCTGTGAAAGTGAGAATTAAGAGATCGTCGCGTCGAAACATTATCAGGAAAACCTCCTTCTGTATCCTTACAAATTTACTGATGTTCAAGCGCCGAACCTTCACGTGGTGGTTTCTGAGTGAAGTGCAGTCAGGACTTTTCGAGCCTCAATTTTTGATTTCTGCAGATGAGGCTTGGTTCAGCCTGTCAGGGTATGCGAACTAACTGTACACGCTCCATTATGTAGCAGGAAATCGCCACCAGTATGTCCAAAAACCATTTGCATAATCTCAATATTGCTGTGTGGTGGCTTGCACCGACGTCAACGGTGGCAATTTCCAGCATATTCTGTGATTTTCGTTAACAAGGGCCAATTCCGCGTCAGTCCTATTGCAAATATTTTGCGGGTCAGTTTTACTTCACCCACGCCGTATAAAATCACACCTTCTTAATTGATGAAATTTATTTAGAAGTGTAGGAACACTTAAGGAGCCTCCGTGGCTCAAAATATTGCATAAGTCTTATACTTTTCTTCCCAGATATTTGAGTATCTTAGAAGATTTTAGTGCTCATTATATTCCCCTGTAGAGCCTCCGTGGTTCAAATCCCGGTAACTCCATGTGAGATTTGTGCTGGACAAAGCGCAGGCGGGACTGGTTTATCTCCGGGTACTCAGGTTTTCCCTGCCATCATTAATTCTAGCAACACTTTCCATTAACATTTCACAGAATTTCTCAGTCATTCATAAATCACATTGGGAGTGGCACCCCATTGTACTAATAGCCTATATGTGAATCATTCATTACATCCCTGACCCGGTCAAATACTGGAAAACAGGTTGTAGGTTTTCATTTTCAGGAACACTTATGTTTAAATTCTGCTTATACCCTTCTGTCCAGCTGGATTAACAAGGAGAGAAGACGTACTGTTGAAGCTCTTCTTTAACCTATGAAGACCCAAGGATAAATTTAGATATTACACATATTCGTGTTTAATGTGCTTTTATTGGTGGTGGTGGTGATGGTGGTGATTATTATTCAAAGAGGAATTACAATAGGGCAGCCATTCTCTACTCACACTCTCACAGGGGTCAGAAAATAATATGAGTTGACCCACAAAGTCGGATAGCATAGATAAAAGTGAGGACTCTGGCACGAGTAACTCGAAGCAGTGCCAGGACTCAGTTAAAGACCGCATGGTCGCTAACCGACGCTCCAAAGTTAAGAGTTATGGGACCCCATTTTCGTCAAGTCTTGAGATAGGAAGGGGATACTGTGGGCGTTCTTCTTCCGCCCCACTCATAGGGGATAGTAGGCTCGTAGAGAACCAAATATGACAAAGTTTGTGAAAATGATACTTTTGGGAGCGGAAATATTGGCCATGGGAGCCTTTGGGTGTTCAGGTTGGGAGATATTTAGGCATTAACATTGTTTTATGTTTAGTCTGTTCTTATGGGGCAAACGTAGAAACAACATTTTAGGACTTATTTTATTTATTTACTAATTTACTTTTGATAGGGGCTCTGGCGTTATTTTTGGGATATATCACATATGTTAAGGACTATACCGAATATTGACATTTACAAGTTGCTGAAACTTAAAATTTTTTTAGAAAACAACAAAACATTTGCAAATATGAAACACAAAATGTATCAAACAAGTCACCACAAGTTACTGTAATTGTCCGAACCAGGAATAAATGTTATGTATATGTGATGTATGTCTAGACAGAAGAGTTATATCTTTCTAATTTAAATAATTTTAACATGATTGTTTCTACAGTTCTAAATAGTCTCCATCAGTAAAATAAAAAGTGTGATTTGACAGAAACTGATGATGTTCTTTCAAGGACGAGATATGCCATTCTTCGTTTAATAGTGTTTTCTACAAATGTGTTATAGGTGTTGTAAATAGTGCTCGACAGTCGGAAAGGCTTCAAAATTATATTAAATTTCCATATCACAACGATATTAACGGACTGGATGGCTCAGACGGGTGAGGCACTGGCCTTCTAACCACAACATGGCAGGTTGTATCCTGGCTCAGTCCGGTGGTATTTGAAGGTGCTCAAATACGTCAGCCTCGTGTCGGTAAATTTACTGGCACGTAAAATAACTCCTGCGGGACTAAATACCGGCACCACGTCGTCTCCGAAAACCGTAAAAGATGTTAGTGGGACGTAATGAATATAACATTAATTATTACTATTAGGAATTCTAGTTAGGATAGAGTTTCCTATTAATTATGCAGGAAAAAGTAATCCCTTAGACGTAGATGTAATAAAATTACAACGCAGTCGCAAAAATGTGTGGGCCCATAATGACCATGTCTGTTGTATTTCATGTTTCAAAGACAATTCATACTATTTTCCTTCCCCGCAACCTGATCCTCAAAGAATACAGTTTATGTACCGAGGAGTATAACTAATTGCAGTGCTGACTTTATTCCGACTAGAACTCCCGAGGTACAGGATGGAAATTTTACTTAGTCCTTAGGGCATGAGTCAGTCATTAATTCTTTCCTCCTTAGAATAATGTCTCGTTTTGTGTGGTTTATTACTTGCTCCTTTAGTGGCTAGACTAGGAATGATGTAGTGGCGAGTTGGGTGGGAGGAGGACGAGGGAAGAGAGAGGAAGGTGGCACGTAATCCAGTGAGGGTTGCAAATGACACTTGGGAGCTGAGGTGCCCCGTAAGTTACGTGGAGAGAAGCAGGAGGAGCGGTACATTTCCCTAACCTCAGCTTCCTCCCGCTTGCATCAGTCCTTGTGTGCTATAAATTCAGTAGTTTTATAGTTCTTAAGCAGACGGAGATATGGCACTAAACCTTCATTATATTACAACTCTGGATGATTTTTACGCGTATATCAAGAGTACGATTTATTTGTTCTCATTCTTAGCGCACTAAATTAATCGTAAAGCAAACTTTCATAGTCCAATATTCCAGAAATAGAGTGTTCTTACCATAAAAATGATACAAATTTTAATAAGATTTCACTCTGATAAGAGTCACGTTAGCTCCAACTTGTGTCTACAGTAAAAGCAAAATCATGTATGTTCAACTCACGAAAACCCTTGGAGAGGTGGAAGGTAAAAGGCTTCCACCAAAAACACTATAGACAATACAGGACGCTTCCGTATACTCCCGTGCTAATCTGAGGGACATGTTGACAGTGGCGCACCTGACGGCCCGACATTAAACATCAGGGGGCAAGGTTGAAACTACAAAAGTTGAATGTTAAAACGTATAGAAATAATGAAACTGAATAATGATTTCCTTTTGTCTGAATCCTTGGCTGAATGTCAGCGTTGACACTTTCGGTCCAGAAGGTCCAGGATTCGATTCCCGACCGGATAGGGGACTTTAATCGCATCTAATTTATTCTTGTGGCTCTGGGACTGGGTGTTTCTGATTTTTCCAACACGTTACTCTTCATATTCCGACAGCACACTACAATTCTTTCCACCACGGAAGCAAGAAACAGTGATTACTAGACCTCGGATTTTTAGCTGCCTAAAGGAGACTCTCAAATAGGCTCGAAAATATTTTTAGGCAGCTTCTGTTTTACGTATTTGAATAGGTATCATTTAAAAACCATGTTCATTTTGCTGAATTGATAATAAATCGTTAGGGGGAAATATATAAAACAAGTACCAGTCACCTCTTTGCTGCGAGCGTTACATACGTTGTACAGTATTATAATCTTACTGTCCGATGTGAAATGCAGAAACTCCTGCAACCACTTTTTAACCAGTGACGGTTTGGAACCTGACATATTTCATCATAATTAATAGAATACAGTGCATTACTACACTCAGGTTCAAGGCCGTCCCGCTAGGCGCGCTGGCAATCAATGTCTTGCGATATCTCGCAAAGTGGTACGAATTCTCAATAGTGTATTTTCTTCCCCTATCCGCAACCTCGGCATTTGGTGGGGTTAGAATGGTTAGCTCTAGGCCCCGTCGCCTTCGCTACCAGAAATTATCCTCGTACTGTTTCTTGGTGTAGGCTGAGTGAACCTCAAGGTCATGTGCACCTCTCAAGCGGAAAACTTGTTTTTAAATTATCGAACCCACTTATATTTAAATTACTGGTACATAAATAAAATCATAATTTTGTCTGTCCACTTGAGATTTTGGCTTCATTCTGAGTTTTTTTTATATCTCAGATTAGCTATGCAAAATGAAAAGTAGGTGCAGTTCTATTTTTATCTGTCTGCCGATCAGGATGTTTGCATATCACGGAAAAATGGATCCACTTAATTTCTTGATACTCAGTGTTACAGTTATACCTGGACAGTGCACTATGCTCTATATATTTTTGATTAGTACCCAGTCGACCTTAAGCAAGCAGAGACAGCGGATGTGCTAAGTGGCTAGTGTCGAGACATGGGCATTTCAGTGGAACAATATCCAGCGGTAATTGGAAGATGGCAGAGGTGTGTGAAGAGAAAAGCGATAAGGAGAATGGAGAGTAAGGGTTATATGGAAACTGCGAGGTAAATAACACTGGTGACAGTTCTATGAATCACTGCGGGCATGGAAATGAATCCATGGCGTCATCGGTTGGGTTGAAATCGAAGCGATTAAGGAGTTGGTTAAAGAGGCATGTCAAATGTACCAAGTTAAGGAGAAGATAAGGGAATAGTCGAAGGAGATAAATGATATTGAACCCATAATTCTACGGTAAGTCAAGGGTTCAATATGAAGAGGTGGATACAAGAAAATGTGGAAGAGACGGCGTCGAAGCTGGAAAGTAACGCGGCAGAACTAGTGCTATTGAGAAAAAGGTGAAAATTTTGGAGGAGGGGTTGTGTAAGGTGAACCAGAGATGAAGCAAATAGTAGTCAGGAACGTACGTAGAAGTGCATCTTTATTTATGGTGTTCAAGACGGAGCGAAAGAGGAAAGAATGTATTTAATGTATAAGGTAGAAGGTGATCCAAAATAAAGATTAACTTCAGTGAAGTGGACATTGACGATGGAAAGAGTAGAAAAAGTGAGAGGGCGCAGGCCAATGAAGGCTAGGTTATTATTATTGATTAGTATATTGATTAGTATAGCGTGCCTGCCTCTCATTTGGAGGCCCTGGTTGGATTCCCGGCCAGGCTAGTTATTTTTACCTTAATCTGAGTGCTGGTTTGAGGTCCACTCAGGTCTACGTGATTACAATTGTGGAGCTATCTGACGGTGAGACGGTGAGATGGCGGCCCCGGTCTCGAAAGTAAAGAATAACGGCCGAGCGGATTCGTCGTGCTGTCCATACGACACCTCATAATCTGCAGGGCTTCGGGCTGAACAGCGGTCGGCAGGTAGGCCATGTCCCTTTGGGACTGCTGTGCCATGAGGCTTGATTTGGTAGCGTGACAATATTCAGGAGACAAAAGTACAAAACTGGAAATATTAAATTTATCCGTTAATATTTTTTATCGAATCGCTGTGCATTTTCAAAGTTATGTAAACTATAATTTGTGAACGTTTATGTTTTACACAATTTTATCTTACTGCTAATACTAACGGCGATATTGACGATTATTGAATTTTTCACAAACATCCACATATCTCGGAGGGAAATAGGCCTAGTTCTATCTATAAAATGTGTAGATACTCGTACATAACAATGATAGAAAAATCTGTTTTTCGACCTTGTATGTAGGCCACATTTTGTCATTCAAGGTATAATGTAGTGCTGATACAATATTCTTCCTCCATCGCTGACCTAAATATATTTTTCAGGACTCAAAATAATGAACTAGTGATGGTTTTCGTGATTGTCTTTACAAGTTGAACTACCGAGGGGTCTTGTTCTTATGTACTACTCATATAAAATGTTAACACGTTTTAGCAATATATGTAAACATTATATACATATATTGTCCACATGTTCAATACAATAAAATGTTACCACTTAAATTAAATGGGCCGTCAAAACATATCTAATTACATGTTTCAACCTGTTTTAAGGTTAACTTTAGGTCGATGTGCAAGAAGTACGACATATATATAAAACAGTGGTACATGAGAATAAGGCTAATAGGAGAATAATATAACATTATAGAATAAAATTTAATTTTGTTAATAATGTATCATTTCTCAGTCTTGCTGTGATTAAAATTAGTGCTGATTTGACTAGAAGTAAGCAAGCCTAGAGATGAACAAGAATTGGTTGGCTCGAGGAGCATCGTTGAAATCAGGTGGAATGTTTTTAAAGGAATTTCAAATATTATCTGTCAATATCGGAACAGAGTGAAATTTAACCTCCGTATTTCTTGAAAGAAGAATATAAGCGTTCACCAGGTATCTGAAGAGAAATAAAAAATACCGAGTGTGAGAACGAGAAAAGTTTGAAGAAAGAGAGCTATTCAATGAAATACCGAAAACATTAACTCACCCTCCTTCCCATCCAGCGGGGTACGCAAGTTCTTCAGGTCGCGTTGACGTTGACCTTAGCACTGACTGGAGACTGCTCAGGGTTTATGTTCATTAAGGGAAGCGGCGGATGAGGGTAGGGTGAATGAGGTTGAAGGACGAGAAACGGCATATGTATTGCGTGTTGCGGCAGAGTTGCTTGTTTGCTGATTCAAATCGCTTTCAGTTATTATAGCAAGAAGAATGTTTGTAGTTTCCTGAGTTTCACGGAGATAGTGAATGGGATTCGAGTTTTGTTTGAGGTTTATGTGAAGGTTTTCTAAAACGTTCAATAAAGTTCCTTTTCTTGTCTACGTGCACGATATCTGCATCTTAATCTATGGATGAAAATGAGTGATTATAATCTCTCATGTGTTCAGTGATAGCGGAAAACTTCCTGCATTTCACTTCATTAAAGTGCTACTAATAACGCATAAGAAAATTCGTCCCGATCTGGTCGATGTAGCTTATTTCACGTCAATATATCGTCGGCTTACAAGTGAAACACACTTAGTCAATTTTTGTGCGTTTTTGGGTTTTATACGTTCCTTACGTAAAATTGTGTGTTCTTCCGATTGGTGAAGTCAGCAGAATTGCATCTTTTACCATTCTAAAGGATAATAGAATACAGATACTATTACATCACCACTGGGTACATGGAAATAATCGTCAACATCTGGCATACATCACGATATGGAGTCATTCAAATAGCTGTGTTTATTGGTAACTCTTCTAAAATCCTGTCCTTCGTTTCCTTCTTCTGAAAATGTCACCATATTTATGTTGAAATCCCTTTTCAAGGTTGTCCATATTATTATAATCCAGGATTTTCCACTTTATTTAAAGTGCTCGGTGACACAGTCCGTTCATCCCCACCTGAGTGTTCTGAATCGATGTCTTCCTTCCACTACTACAGTAAGTGCAATGCTTGCCTGGCCTTGTAGCTATCCTGTCTCCTCACAATATTACCAGTATTACCAATATTTCTACAACAAAACACTGAAACATAACAACCCCTTAATCAGATCCTTAGGCCAGTATGAACCAGACAGACGCGACAAAATTCACCGTTTACCTAAATAAATATTTCTAATTAAACTTACTACAAAACCGAGATTTTAACACAGCAAGATAAAACGCCCTTAACAACGCCTTTAACCTAAACATTCACACACCTACAACAAGATAAGGACCGTTTCTGCAACTTCTACGAGCTGTTAACCAAGGAACCCCGAGGTTGGTCGCATAATATGCTAATCACAATTGCGTGCAATACCGGACGCTGTACACAATCCAATTGCTGTCTTTCTAAATTTAAAAGTGTCATAAACAACGACACACAAGAATATCATCTTATTCTAGTAAACATTCCAGCGGCACGGCTCGACAATAGCTAAGCAGCACCGGGCATGGTCAAGATTTGAATGGGTAACCACCTACACAGGACCCTTGTCGCTGGCACGAAACAATTTAGAAAAATAACACTAACACCCAGTCATGGTCAATAAGGTACACGAAGGTTATATTTAGCCATTCTCACATTACAGTAACGCACGAAACAGATATCAAACTTATTATTATTATTATTATTATTATTATTATTATTATTATTATTATTATTATTAT
Source organism: Anabrus simplex (assembly GCF_040414725.1). Lineage (NCBI taxonomy): Eukaryota > Metazoa > Arthropoda > Insecta > Orthoptera > Tettigoniidae > Anabrus > Anabrus simplex. Next base: position 320,352,965 of record NC_090270.1, read on the forward strand.
TATTATTATTATTATTATTATTATTATTATTATTATTGAATGAAAAATGAAAACCTACAACCTGATTTCCAGTCATTGACCGGGTCAGGGATGGAATGAATGAAGCAGATATAGGCTATTAGTACGATGGGGTCGCCACTTTTAAAGTGATTTATTAATGACTGATAGATGCTACGAAATGAGAATGGAGAGAGTTGCTGGAATGAAACATGACAGGGAAAACCGGAGTACCCGGAGAAAAACCTGTCCCGCCTCCGCTTTGTCCAGCACAAATCTCAGATGGAGCGACCGGGATTTGAACCACGGTATCCAGCGGTGAGAGGCCGACGCGCTGCGGTCTGAGCCACGGAGGCTCTATATTATTATTATTATTATTATTATTATTATTATTATTATTATTATTATTATTATTATTATTATATCAACCATTATAAATTTATTATTATTATACTTATTTCCCCAAACAGACCAGGTGAGGAGTGCAATAGCTCACCGGTACTGGTACCAACTAAACACTCCTTCGGGGGTGCACAAACAGATATTTGGTTAATATTACCACACCGTAGCAATCTTCTCCCTTGTACTACCTTAGATATGTTTGTCTCTCCAGTAACGTCCTCTCTTCTCATCCTTGCAAGCATCCACCGTCGCATTCCGTTCCACCATATACAAATCCTTTAAAAGCTACGAACAGATAAATAAGCCTCCATAGTCGAGCGTGCTGTGGAAAACAACATGGAATATCTGGGAAGCGGAAGGTATATACTTCCGTTGCTGTGCCAAATAATTGTCGGCGATTCATTAAAATATTGAGTTTATTTTGAATATTGCGTTTCTTTCATTCCACCACAGTCAGTGTAGGTTAGTATAGGGACGACGTATTAATTCACATCCACACAAAGTATCCAAACACTACTACATGTCCAGATAATATAGATACAGTTACACAGCGTCGGCTTACTTCTAAAACCTCGTATGTTACAATGTTCTTCCTACCCATCATATTCCTTAACACTGGTCATGCCACCCAGCCACATATTTATATGCAATCCATCAGAACCTTTTACGTAGTGTTCATTTTCCTGTGCAGACGTGCAAAGAAAAATTGACCTTACCATACGGTATTGTAGGGATGTTGTTTTCATGACGAATTTAAGCACTCCTACAGTTTAACGTACTTAAGGTTCATTTTTCTTTACAAATAACCATAGGAAAATGAACACAACGGAAATTGTTCTGATGGACTGTACATCCAACTGTGGCTGGGAGGCGTGATCAGTCTTAAGGAAGAAAATGGATAGGAAGTGCATAGGGAGATACGAGGTTTTAGAAGTAAGCCATCGACATAGTCAACTATATCATAGATCTAAACTTTTGATAGATTCAACGTGTATTGCTGTACAACTCTGGTGGTGGTGATTATGGTTTTTCGTACGACATGACAACAATTCTCTATTACCATTTATCAGAGGGGAAAATGAAAGGAGTCTGACATTTTTAAAGATGAATATTTCTAGAAAAGTACAAGGCAGGCCAGGAAGAGCGTGGAATTTCTAGGCACTAAAATGAAACAGCCATCGGAGTCAGAATAATTGTTTGTGTTTTTGTTTTTGTTTAACAATTTGTTTAAATCGCATGGCGACGATGGAATAGGAAAGGGCTAGGAGTGGGAAGGAAGTGGGTGTGGCCTTAATTAATGTACGTGGTGTGAAAAATGGGAAACCACGGAAAACGATCTTCAGGGCTACCGACAGAGGGGCTCGAACCCACTGACAGCTGATATAGTGATCATGGCCACAGAATCCAGTTTTAAGTGGGCTCCGAAGCACGTGATTTTATTTCAGATATTCCACATGCATTCGAATCGTGGCTACCTTGGTGAGAAGTCAATGACAACGCCACGTTCCCCTCTCTTAAAGCACCGTAGTTGAGATGTTCCTTATTAACCTCATAACTGTGTATTGCCAAAATGAATATCTGAGCTATGACAGTGATAAGGTTTAAAACTATCTGACTTCATTATCGTCTTTATTATCACCTAGGTGCTGTCTGGCGCTGGCAGTCCGAGATACTAAAGGCGTACTCGGATCAGCCGAAAGGACGTCGGTTCGATTCCACGTTAGGAAGTTGAATAATGCAAGAAATGAAAATTCCACCACCTCCAGAAATGCACATCACCCTTATGTTCACACAGCCTACACCAAAAATGAGTACCAGGTTGATTCCTGAGGGCAAAGGCGGCCGGGCGTAGAGCTAACCACTCTACCTCAAGTGCCGAGATTACGTATAGTGGAAGCCTTCACCTTCCACCCATCCATTGACTTTCATGGCCTGTACGAAGGTATCTTTGTTTTGGTTTATTTTTCTTATATTGCTTTTCCTCTTTCGTTTCAGGTACTATGACCGTTCACAGTGTCCGTAATTCAACACACCAGCTCTTTGAAGGTAAGTGCGTGCTTTGTTTATGTATACATTTTGAACGTTTAAATAAGTATGTATGTATAGGTTGATTGATGTCACAGGCGACGTGTGAACACTGGAGATTTGAGACATACTTAACACAGTAACTATAACTAACTGTAAACTCTCGAGTTGCAAAATGCCAAAATTAAATGGCTCCATCTCCGGTTGTTTAGATTTTCATTGTTCGGTGATACTTATAGGTGCTTGTAGCTAAAATGCTAGTTGCTTTACGTCGCACCGACACAGATAGGTCTTATGGCGACGATCGGATAGGAAAGGCCTAGGAGTGCGAAGGAAGTGGCCGTGGCCTTAATTAAGGTACAGCCCCAGCATTTGCCTGGTGTGAAAATGGGAAACCACGGAAAACCATTTTCAGGGCTGCCGACAGTGGGGTTCGAACCTACTATCTCCCGAATACTGGATACTGGCTGCACTTAAACGACTGCAGCTATCGATCTCGGTAGCTAAAATAAAGTGAAGAAGTTCCGAAAGGGAAGTTATAAAAACTGTTGCGACAAGGAAGTTTATGAAAGGTATTTGGTTGCTGTCATAGAGTAATAAATAAATGTGCTGATAAATATTGCATAAATTCGGATATCGACTATCAAGATGATTAGAAAGAACAGCAACATAATTCAGAAATGAAGTTATTGACACAAGGAAACCTTAGATAAAAATATGGGCACAAGAAATATTGATAAAACTAGTTGCGCGTTACCACTATGTACCACTCGATAAATAGTTAGAACCATAAATCTTTCCTTCGACCTTCATGTTGATAAAACTAGTTGGACATCACTACTATTTATTTATTCGTATCAGAAGCATACATTTTACATAACATAATGGTACTTAATGACGTACATATCAAATAGTGTCTGCCCAGAATTTTGCGAAATCACGGGCTTTATGTTTCGCAGCCATCAAGTCCTCCATTTTGCAACTTAAATGACACTTACTACAGTTCATAAAATGGGCTGTGCTTTGGTCTTCACCACATTCACGTAGCGTGGATGTGCAACGAAAGTCCCGCTTTACCATATTGACTCTTGATCTACCAACCCCAGTGCAAAGCCTGTTCAACGATTTCCAAGTAGACCAATGTTCCTCATGTCCTGGAGGGAGATGTTCAGTTGGTATCATCCAACCAACAAGTTCAGGATTTCTAGTTCTCCATAATCTCAACCTAGTGGATTGAGTAGATTCGTTTAGATCTTCGGTTGTATTCAGGAAACTCCTCCTAGACCTCAATCGTCGGTGGGCAGGTTCATATCCGTACAACGGGTGTGCACATGAGGAAAGTGCTTTAGTTCTCTCATTCATGGATGCAACTTCTCTTCTAATATATGGTTGGGTTATTCCAGCCTAACAGTAGATTATATCTAGTGGTGTTGGTCTCATGCAGCCAGTGATATGTCGATATGTTCCATGTAGAGAAATGTCAACTTGTTTAGCATGACTGGATCCGTACCAAATAGGGAAAGCGTACTCTGCAGCGGAGTAACACAGAGCCAGGGCTTTGGATGTGTACCTTAATTGGTTTCAGACAATTTGCGAAGGATATTGTTTCTAGCTGAAAATTTTTTGTTTGTAGGTGAGAGCACGATCCAGTGTCACATCTAGACACTTAGCTGTTGGGGAGTGATCTAGTTGAGTATCTTCCCATACTACCAGCAATATCCTTTAAGCCTGACTTTTCTTTATATGAAGGCACATACCTGAGTTTTAGATGGGTTAGGCTTCAATAGGTTTCTTCTGTAGTAGTAGGATGGTTCGGAAAGAGCCTCTGTTAACATTTCTTCTACAACCTCAAAGCAGTTTTCTTGAGCAGCAATAGCTCGATCATCCGCATATATAAAGCTTCTGGTGCCAACTGGAAGAAGTTGGTCATTCGTATATATATTTCGGTATCTTTTAATTGTAGTTAACATAAGACTTAATATCATTCCTAAAATGTTTAATTCCGAAATGGCTCGTTAAAGAACTCTCGTGGCACAAAAATTTCGAGTACTCGGTGTCTTCGATAAGCGTAAAAGTAGTTAATGGGGCGTATAAACCAACATTATTATTACCTTCATAAAATTAACATAACCCACTTATAGGCAGCAAAATTATAACTTATTATTAACGCCAGGATGTTTAGGTAGTATTAAGTTTGAAGACAAACTAATATGGTTAGTAGCAAGTATCGTCTAGCCTGTTCTTCCGTATAACCAGATTAACATAACTTCTAGGAGTTCTACTTGGCTGGGCCCGTAAGGTTTGTGCAAATTTCATAGCAGATTTCTTGTCCGAGAGAGAATATACTTGTTAATTCACTTCAGTAAGTTTTCATTCTAATCTATACATTCCTCAACATAGCCCGCCTGCTGGTAATGATCGTTAAGGCGTTGAAGTCTAAACCGTCTGACACCGAGGTTAGCCGGTTCGAGTCCCGTTGGTCGAAAACATTTTCACCATCAGAATGTTGGCCGGTATACAATTTCTAATCACTAGATTGCGTGTCAAATTACTGGATTAAATTACAACCTCTCCGCAGTGCTCATTTAACGCTGTTGATGGTGATTCGTCCATCAGATGGGGACGTTAAGCCTTGAACAGACCTCTTGGTGCTATCCGACGAGAGTAGGCTACGTTCTGGGACCGGGTTTCACCCGATCCCTTCTTAGTATCATGTATCACGTCATTCATTTCATCTCATTAACTCCTCTGGTGAGGTTGACGTCAGGAAAGACATCTGGTCATAAAAACCCGCAACGAGAGATTCGCCTCAACTCATACCCGACCCCGTAGAGAAACGAGACAAGGGTTGGACAAACAAACAATCAAACAAACAAACAAACAAACAAACAAACAAACAAACAAACATCAAATACCTAAACATGCACAGCTGAATTCATCCTCTTTTGATTTTCCCGTCAGTTTACTGACCTTCAAAAAATAGTGTCATATGGACGGCGTACCTACAAATTTCAAATCTCCGATCGTGCTGCTAACCAGTACCTGAAACGAAACTTATCTGTATGGTATCTAAAACTCAGGTTGGTGATGCTGAGTCCTTAACTTGTCAACAATGACAAAGTATTCAATGATTTCTTCCTGTCCTTCAAACGTCAACAACTCTGAACTTGGAATCATGACACTGATTCACACATTCATCGAGACAGCTACTTAATGCTAGAGGTGATGAAGGGACACTTTGTCAATCGGCACTATTCATGCACGGAATTGCCAAAATTATATTAAACTACAAAGAATTCATCTTTCTCATTAGTGAAATGGTATACATGACATTATTTATCAGATTCCTCTGACGCCATAACATAGAAATTTGTTAATATGGCAACGTGAAAATTGTTAATATGCCAACATGAAATACTTTTCTGTATCCAGCGGTGCATAGCAAGCCATTTGGTGGTCAATGTGTGTAATGATCCCTAAACAGAACAACGGTGCATTTGGATTTGCACTGCAACCGTGATAGTTTTCTCTGAAGAAGCGAAGCAAGACATTCGCGAAATTTTACGTTCTCTAGCACATTGCCTCGTTTTACATATTATAAATCCAACAGATTCTCATATCTGGCATGTTCAGTTTTGTGATTTATACTGTTTTCAATGCAATGAAAACTCAACATGTTTTCTTGGGACTACATGTAAATTTCACGGAGTCGTAATAAACCGGTCTACGTTTCCCAAACCATAGTACTCAACCTCTCACCAAGGAACTGACAATAATTATATTGGAAAACATTGCTGGGTTTCTGAGGCCAACTCACAGGAGTCCAACCGATTATGAGCCTCTGCAGTGAAATATATCTCACCGAGCCAATTGGCCATGCCGTTGGGGTTGGGTTCGAGAGATGGTGGGTTAGAATCTCACGGACTTAAGGCCTCAAGATGGTATTCCGTGGTTTCTCATTTTCACACCAGGCAAGTGCTGGGGCTGTACATTGATTAAGGCCGTGGCCGCTACCTTGCCGATCATAACCTTTACCCATCCCTGATCCGCCGAAGAACTTCGATGTGTCAGTGAGACGTTAATTCTCTACTGCATGAATTATTTTTTGTTTCCGTTTGGTGAAGAAAATTTCAAGCTTTAATGTTGAGCATACGCTCAGTGGTTTAGATATACCAGCAATTCTTAACTGGGCCTAATAGCTTAACACTCGTATGTGATGTGGATTGCCACATTGGAATATATATACGATTTTCCACGATTTTACGCTAAGCTTTTAACATTCAAAGACCGAACATTACTGCCTACTGGCCATGGGTACGTATTGCAGGGCGCAAGTATACTTGCACGACCGTAGGTCGGTAATGTCTTTGAGGTTGAGCCAGAGGTACTACTGAAGCCTGTGGTAATATGATGGGGAGGGCCCACGTAAAATAAACGGTGGTTGGTTCGCGTGGATGTTGACGGGGTGGAAGGAGTACCTTTGGCTGTTTTGTCTTATGTTAAAAAAAAAGGCATCACTGGGATATGTGTTTAATTGAATGTACAGTTGAAGGTGTGTCGATAATATTTATCCATTTGCACAGGTGAAAAGTTATTTGTTGCCTAATGGCAACAGTATGCAGTAGAGGGTTAAACAGCTGTGCATTGACTATTTTGGCGAAATTTTCATTCGGTTATCCGTTTCAGGTGTAATAATGACCATCCGCATAATTTTTTAGCTTAGGTGTCTGTGTGTTTGTCTGTTTGTATGTTTGTTTGTTTGTTTGTTTGCTTGTTTGTTTGAGTTCTTACAACATGAAAACTACTGGCTATATTTCTACCAAACTTCATATTTAGAATCCACCTGTCCGTGGATAGATTTTAGGGCCAGTATTGTACCTACATCCCTGAAATGATGGGGGGTGTATACGAAACCGAAACCTTGATTTTGCACTCCCACAAAATACGCACAACGAAACTTAATGAAAATCTGCCTGCCTTAATGGAAATCAATTTCTAAAACTTTTTTTGTCATATGCATCATTTTGATACAAGTATTAATAAGGGAGATATCATTAACGGACCGTTTTTCAGTCCTAACTTCGTGCGGGCTTTTGCTTTAGCTTTTTGTCGATTTGTCTGTTCGTCCGCTTTTTGAGTTCTCATAACTGGCAAATTGCTCTACATATTTCTATCAAACTTTATACAGTATATGTCCTGGGGTGGGTGGTAGGGTCAATATTATTTCTAAACCCGGATTGGTTTGGGGGTTTATTGGAAGTCGAAACAGTGATTTTACCCTACCACAAAATAAACATGACCAGCCTTAATGGAAAACTACCAGACTTAATGGAAATCAATTTACATTTTATTCCTCGTGCGAACCTTTTCGATAGGAGGATGACGAGGGAGTTATCATTAATGGAATGTTTTGCAGGCTGTCACGTTATTTCAAGTTGGATGGAATAGTTTAACTAAACAGCCATTTTACTTTTTTCTTTAGAACAGATAATAGGGGAGATTATCGTCAACGATTGGCTTCATGATCCTTCAGCCACAGTACCACTCCCGGTTTCAGATGAACAACAATATGTAACCGAGCAGTAGGGAGAATTGCGCACAACTTTGGACCAGGAGCTGTATCGTTCAATAAACTCATTTATCTAGCACATTCTCTCTCTCCGCTTTATTCAGCTTATTCGTAGTTCACGTTACTGCCACGTACTTTCGCAGAAGAATTTAGTTTGAAGTGCCGTATTACACGTTTGAATACAGGCACGTAACGTCGCATAAATTCATTTAGAAATCATAATATCGGTTACCAATTCCTGTGCAAAGGTCAGGTACACATGCTGGGAAAAATAATATAATAAAACAAAATCCCGCAGCTTCTTCTGTTAATGTATGCAGTTATTTTTCGACTGTTCGGTGTGTCACGGGATCGATTCCTGGACGGTTCGGGGATGTTAATCGCTTCTGATTAATTGTTTTGGCTTGGGGACTGGGAGTTTGTGTCTGTTACAACTCTCTCTTCTTCATATTCAGACAATACACCACAGTACCAACCATCACAGAAATACGCAATACTGATTACTTACCTCGATATACGATAGGCGTCAGGAAGGGTGTCCTGCCGTACAACAGGGCCAAATCCACATGACCTCACGGGTGTGGGAAAAGCGATCTAGGAACAAGAATAAACAGTTAATAATCATTATGTAAATGTCATATTTTGCTTGACGGGCAACAACGATATTTTTCTGTGGAATGATCTGGAAAAAAATAAGAAATGCATGCACGACAACTTGAAGTGAAGTGCAATTACTGAGGGGAGATATTAACATTTCTCTTGTATATAATAACACATACAGTACAAATCAAACCGCTCTGGACTTTATTTCGAAATGTTTAGTATGTTGTCATTTGCCCCTCTTCAACGAAAGAACAATAAGGTATATTAAAAATACCCACGGAGCAGCAGCTCCGATGGGTGATGGCCTACCAAGCGACCGCTGCTCAGCCCTCTGCCGTTATTCTTGGCTCCCAAAACCGGACAAAATTATATATTAACATTAAATTATTGATGTTAGGAAGTATTTCTTTGTAGATATGTTAAAAAAAAACAATCTTTCATTGACTTAGGTTAAAGATATAAGGGTTTCTTTTATCAAACAGATCTTGTTTTAAATGCCACTAATTTCTGATTAGGTATTTAGTTAACATAGTAGCTGTTGACACGATTTGTATGCACGCGCAAGAGATAATTAAAATAATCGTCACCTAGTAATAGTCTGCTTGATCGTAACTTTATTAGAATGATTTATGTTGAAGAAATTCGTCCATAAATTTTGCAATAGTCGATACCATTACCTTGAACGTAAAAACACATCAAATGAAAAACCTACTTTTCCTCTAAGAATATCCTTCATGTTTGGCCTCCTTTAAGAGATCATTAGACAGTTTGATAAGTACTATGACAGAACCGACAGTAGTTGTCCATTTCTCTCATGTCCTTCCTAAGGTTCTAACAAACGTCGCTACATTTGAATCATGTTAGCACGTAACTTCAAGGAAGAACAGACGCGAGAGAAGGCCTGTCTGACATTGTGGACTGTCATACGTACAGTTCTAAATCACACGAATCTCAACCTCATTAAATTTAGATAAACAGGTGTAACTGGGACAGAAGATTACATTTCAAAACCTCACACATAGTCCCTTAGCCTTTTACGTAATAGCTTTAATTAGATTTGTTCACTCCATCAAAGTGACTTGTTTTGGAAAACTATAAAATCTTGTTTCTCTGTGACTAAATTGGCAGCGTCAATAACATTCATTATTTGATCCTGTATTATAGATCTAAATACCCGACAAAAAATATAGGAAACAACTATATTCATAAGTATAATACTCATGAATATAGTCCAGTTCATAGAAAAACTTTGGTTAGCTATTAACCTAAGTATATTAGACTTCATTCCGACAGCACTCCTCTGATGTGTAATACAAGAGGAAAGATACTATGCGAATAGCAAATAACTAAAGCTCTTTGGTGTTATACACAAACATGCTGATAAGAGTATTGAAATTTGGATCCATGAACAATTCATATTTAACAGATTCACGCTATCTATGACTTTTCAAACAGAATATCTCCTTGGCCTTCCTTACATTCACGCACGCACAGGGCTGTATTCTACTCTAGAACCATTGATCTGACATTGCCATGGTTATTCACCAGATTCCTACATCGGTGGGAAGTGTGCTGCAAATATCTCGAAAACGGTTAATTTTAGGGTATTAAAACTTAGTTTTCTGTGTTCCGTTCCGCTCTTCACGTCGTCAGGTTTAAATTTACTTTTGTCACATTCTTGTACGACAAATCTATATTTCCGTGGCTTGGTTCTAAAAGGGCCAATGTCATTTTATATCGAAATTGAGATATTAACTGATAAAAACGCGTTTTATCCTGGTTTGCAACATGTTATAAGGGCCAATGTCTCTGTTAAGTACTAAACGAACAGTTAACGTTTAATTAAATAAGCCTTTGCCAATAATGTTACATTACCAATAAAGATTAGAGACCTGGCATTTTTTTAAGAATACGATAGAAAAAATTAGCGTTTAATAAGGCGACTTCCACAAAGAAAGTATGAAGTTTTTTAAAGTTAGTTGTTGAAAAAAATAATGGGAAAACTATAAGCAAACTTCAAATGCTCATAGATCAAAAACAGGTTTTTTGACATTGGCCCTTTTAGAACAAAGCCACAGATTTCGCCTGTATTTGCCAATGCTAATGTGACAAAACGCCCAAATCATGCTTGATCTTGATAAAAAATCTGTGTTATCCGGAGTGATGATATCCTTCAAATAGCAGAAGGAATTCCAAAATCGGTCTATTATTTTCTGAGATTACCTGTTACATAGGCACACACTTATTGTCGCCCTCTCTCTTTCGCTACAGATTTTCGCATGGATTTTACATTTTAGTTTCATAATTGGCATTCTCCATTCTTTTATTTCTGGTTATGCATTCTCTATGTTTTATATTTAATTCGGAAAATGGCAAGGACTTTATTGACATCAGAAAAGGAAAACTATTGAACAACAAACTTTAGAACAAAGTGAATTCAACGGAGATAGTGGCTATATAAAATTTTCTTATACTTTCATAAGGTTATTTCAGCCAATATTAATATATATGGAACATTTTTACAGTAAATGTTCTATAAGTCTTCTCTGAAGCTATTTCCAGTCAAAGTAAAATAAATATCTAATTCAATGTTTAATTTATTTTTGGAAATATTCAAATACACACTGTATCTTCTGAAAGAGAATTATGAATATTCTGAATTTCTTTCGTAAATCTCATTTAATATCGAGAAGAATATTTCACTATCTAAAAAGCACGGATTCCTCCTCAAGTATTCAATATGACAGAGATGTTAAGTAAAACAGATTGCCGATTATTCAAAACGTATCCTCTTATAAACGAACACGATGCTGCGACGTATTGAAATAACGTGCTGAATATCTGGCTGAAGAGTTCTAGAGAGAGAAAAGAATTGTGGGATTTATTTATTACAACTAGGAGACTATAGATGTCTCGGGAGAGCCTTTGATGTTTGTCAGGTTGGTTCAGTTTGATATTAAAATGAATTTTTCTAATGGATAGCGATAGAACACGACAATAGCATGGTATGCGTTGTATACGCTGTGAATGAATAATTTAATTCATACAATAAAGAATCACTGATGCATGACGGAATATTCTTCATATGGCACTAGAAATATGAAACCTATAAGGGTGAATATGTAACAACATGTAAGCTGGCCTCTGACAAACGGTTTCCGTGGTTCATATCTTGGTCAATCTATTTGAGATTTGCCCTGGACAAAGCGGAGGCGAGACAGGTTTTTCTCCGAGTACTCCGGTTTCCCCGTCATATTTCATTCCAGCTACACTCACCATTATCACTTCATTTCACCTGTCAGTCATTAGCCATTGCCCCAGAGGAGTGCGACATGCTTCGGCAGCCGGCAGAATTCCTATCATCACCGCTAGAGGGGGCTCTATTCATTCCATTCCTGACCCGGACAAATGACTTAAAAAGCTGTAGATGGGTGATATCATGTAAAAAAAGGTATGGAATTAACAACAATTTCCCGCTTTCTTATTCCTTATTTGTAGCGCACATTACTGAAGGCAACACGAGTGCCGAAGGTTTGCTGTAAAAAGTATAAGGATCAATTTCACACAAATAAAAGGAAGATGGGCAGGGATGTAGGATCTAATATTAAGGCCCTAGATTAATTTATAACTAGAAATATTTTTCCTCCTTTTCCAAATTTAAAAATACCGTGTGAGGGTGCAGATGAGGATGAAGTTGACAAGTTTTATGAAGCATTGAGTAACATCGTGGTCAGAGTCAACATCGAGGATAGAATAGAGCTAACGGGCGATTTCAATGCGAGAGTTGGGAATAGAACTGAAGGATGCGAAAGGGTGATTGGTAAATATGGGGAAGATATGGAAACTAATGGGAATGGGAAGCGTTTGCTGGACTTCTGTGCCAGTATGGGTTTAGCAGTTACGAACACATTCTTCAAGCATGGGAGGCTAGAGGTACCAGATCTACAATGGAATATATCTTAACAGATTTGGAATTCAGGAAATATGTTAGGAATGTACGAGTTTTCCTGGGATTTTTCGATGATACAGATCACTACCTGATCTGTAGTGAACCAAGTATCTCTAGGCCTAGGGTAGAGAAAGTGAAATATGTCTGCAAACGAATAAGGGTAGAAAATCTCCAGGACGAGGAAATGGGACAAAAATACATGGATATGATTAGTGAGAAGTTTCGAACAGTAGACAGTAAGCAGGTTCAGGATATAGAAAGAGAAAATTGGTGGCATACAGGGATGCTGTATTAGAAACAGCAAGGGAATGCCTAGGAACAACGGTCTGTAAAAATGCGAAAAGGCGAAAATCTTGGTGGAATGATGAAGTGAGAGCAGCCTGTAAACGTAAAAAGAAGGCTTATCAGAAATGGCTCTAAAAACGGGCAGAGGCAGACAGGATTTTTACGTATATGAAGGAAACAGAACGAAACAAATAGTTGTTGAATACAAAAAGAAATCGTGGGAAGATTTTGATAATAACCTGGAAAGGCTAGGTCAATCAGCAGAGAAACCATTCTGGACAGTAGTAAAGAATCTTAGGGAGGGAGGGAAAAAGAAAATGGACAGCTTTTTAGTAATTCAAGTGAACTCATAATAGAACCCAGGGAATCGGTGGAGAGGTGGAGGGGATATTTTGAATCTTCTCAACGTAAAAGGAAATCTTCCTGGTGGTGTCGTGAACAACGGAGCTCATGGGGAGGAGGAAAATGATGTCGGTTAAATTACGCTTGAGGAAGTGAAAAGGATGGTAAATAAACTCCATTGTCAAAACGCAGCAGGAATAGATGAAATTAGACCTGAAATGGTGAAGTATAGTGGGAAGGCAGGGATGAAATGGCTTCATAGAGTAGTAAGATTAGCATGGACTGTTGGAAAGGAACCTTCAGATTGGACAAAAACAGTAATTGCACCTATCTGTAAGCAAGGGAACAGGAAGGATTGCAACAACTACCGAGGTATCTCACTGATTAGTATACCAGGCAAAGTATTCACTGGCATCTTGGAAGGGAGGGTGCAATCAGTCGTTGAGAGGAAGTTGGATGAAAACCAGTGTGGTTTCAGACCACAGAGGGGCTGTCAGGATCAAATTTTTCAGTATGCGCCACGTAATTGAAAAATTCTACGAGAGGAATAAGCAGTTGTGTTTATGTTTCGTAGATCTAGAGAATGCATATGGCACGGTACCGAGGGAAAAGATGTTCGCTATACTGGGGGACTATGGAATTAAAGGTAGATTATTAAAATCAATCAAAGGCATGTATGTTGACAATTGGGCTTCAGTGAGAATTGATGGCAGAATGAGTTCTTGGTTCAGGGTCCTTGCAGGGGTTAGACAAGGCTGTAATCTTTCACCTTTGCTGTTCGTAGTTTAAATGGATCATCTACTGAAAGGTATAAAATGGCAGGGAGGGATTCAGTTAGGTGGAAATGTAGTAAGCAGTCTGTCCTATGCTGACGACTTGGTCTTAATGGCAGATTGTGCCGAAAGCCTGCAGTCTAATATCTTGAAACTTGAAAATAGGTGCAATGAGTATGGTATGAAAATTAGCCTTTCGAAGACTAAATTGATGTCATTAGGTAAGAAATTCAACAGAATTGAATGTCAGATTGGTGATACAAAACTAGAACAGGTCGATAATTTCAAGTATTTAGGCTGTGTGTTCTCCCAGCATGGTAACATAGTAAGTGAGATTGAATCGAGGTGTAGTAAAGCTAATGCAGTGTGCTCGCAGTTGCGATCAACAGTATTCTGTAAGAAGGAAGTCGGCTCCCAGACGAAACCATCTTTACATAGGTCAGTTTTCAGACCAACTTTGCTGTACGGGGGCGAAACTGGGTGAACTGAGGATATCATAAGTTAGAAGTAACATTGTCCCTTAGTCTGGACCAATAAAATCAAATATTTCGCCTTATATACAGCAGGCCCAGCAACAAACATTGGCATGACTGGCCAACCAAAGACCTCTACTTAATAATAAATGTTCTCCACCAACATAAAGAGACTATTTTATTTAGCGTGTATTAGGCCCACACTGTTGTAGGGTTGTTAACGTCAACAGCCGCAGGGAGACAACACAAAATGAACGTTATATTTTTAAATGTATATTTCAAACTGCGTAGCAAAGCTTGTTGAGCAACAAATGATTGTACTAAATTATCTTTCTAACCCATTTGCCAGACTGATTCTCTGCTCCTTGGCAGTCTCTTGTAATTTGGGGGAAAGGCTTCTTGAAGTTACATTAACTGAGTCAACACTCTAAATTATGCTTCCTTCTTAAACATTAATTTTTTTCTTACAATTCTTAAGTCGCAATAAACAAGCATATAAAACGACAAATGGCCTTCGCTGGGAGTATTGTCTGCAATTAGTGAATTCTTGAGGTAAGAGTTTAAACATTAGATTGTTCGTGCAGATTTAATGAAGGTGAAAAATAACTTAAAACGAAGTTAGATTGTAGACTCAGTACAAAATATACACTGGCTGACAGAGCAAATGCAACACCGAGGAGGAGTGGTTCGAAAGGGATGAAAGTTGGGGAAAAAGCAGAGTCGATACGGAAGAATAATTGATGTTTATTTCAAACCGATATGCAGGTTACACAATGCGCACGGCATCGACTCAGTAGGATGTAGGACCACCGCGAGCGGCGATGCACGCAGAAACACGTCGAGGTACAGAGTCAATAAGAGTGCGGATGGTGTCCTGAGGGATGGTTCTCCATTCTCTGTCAACCATTTGCCACAGTTGGTCGTCCGTACGAGGCTGGGGCAGAGTTTGCAAACGGCGTCCAATGAGATCCCACACGTGTTCGATTGGTGAGAGATCCGGAGAGTACGCTGGCCACGGAAGCATCTGTACACCTCGTAGAGCCTGTTGGGAGATGCGAGCAGTGTGTGGGTGGGCATTATCCTGCTGAAACAGAGCATTGGGCAGCCCCTGAAGGTACGGGAGTGCCACCGGCCGCAGCACATGCTGCACGTAGCGGTGGGCATTTAACGTGCCTTGAATACGCACTAGAGGTGACGTGGAATCATACGCAATAGCGCCCCAAACCATGATGCCGCGTTGTCTAGCGGTAGGGCGCTCCACAGTTACTGCCGGATTTGACCTTTCTCCACGCCGACGCCACACTCGTCTGCGGTGACTATCACTGACAGAACAGAAGCGTGACTCATCGGAGAACACGACGTTCGCCATTCCCTCATCCAAGTCGCTCTAGCCCGGCACCATGCCAGGCGTGCACGTCTATGCTGTGGAGTCAATGGTAGTCTTCTGAGCGGACGCCGGGAGTGCAGGCCTCCTTCAACCAATCGACGGGAAATTGTTCTGGTCGATATTGGAACAGCCAGGGTGTCTTGCACATGCTGAAGAATGGCGGTTGACGTGGCAGCGGATGCGCCGATCCTCGCGTGCTGACGTCACTCGGGCTGCGCCTGGACCCCTCGCACGTGCCACATGTCCCTGCGCCAACCATCTTCGCCACAGGCGCTGCACCGTGGACACATCCCTATGGGTATCGGCTGCGATTTGACGAAGCGGCACTTTTGTGCATGTCGGGCTATGCCCTTTCTCCATTCACCATCCCTAAATTGTAACTACAATTAGTGGAAAATAATTAATAATAATAATAGTAATAACCTGCCCTTCTCAGCCCGATCACCATACCCCTTGTAAAGTCGTCTGTCTGCTGGAAGTGCCTCCGTTGACGGCGGCCTGGCATTCTTAGCTATACACGTGTCCTGTGGCACACGACAACACGTTCTACAATGACTGTCGGCTGAGAAATCACGGTACGAAGTGGGCCATTCGCCAACGCCGTGTCCCATTTATCGTTCGCTACGTGCGCAGCACAGCGGCGCATTTCACATCATGAGCATACCTCAGTGACGTCAGTCTACCCTGCAATTGGCATAAAGTTCTGACCACTCCTTCTTGGTGTTGCATTTGCTCTGTCAGTCAGTGTATGTACGTTTAAGAGTGAGGCGAGTTCCCTGTAGAGTCCGGTGAGACTGAGCGTACCGAAGGATAAATGAGGAAGTACCATGGCCGGTTGTAAGAATTTTAGAGGCACCTGCAAGGCATTATTTTTGGGGCGTCCATTTTCTTACCTCAGGACACTGTAACCGAACCTATTCACAGTACTGGATATTCGGATTATTTACATAAATTGTCATCATTAATTTGGTGTTTTAAACCCACATATTTTCCTTCTACCGAGCTCGATAGCTGCAGTCGCTTAAGTGTGGCCAGTATCCAGTATTCGGGAGATAGTAGTTTCGAACCCCACTGTCAGTAGCCCTGAAAATGGTTTTCCGTGGTTTCCCATTTTCACACCAGGAAAATGGGGCTGTACCTTAATTAAGGCCACGGCCGCTTCCTTCCCACTCCTAGCCCTTTCCCGTTGCATCGTCGCCGTAAGACCTATCTGTGTCGGTGCGACGTAAAACAACTATAAGAAAAAATCCCTTCTGAGTGTATGAGCCAGTTACGCTAATTTCTTTGTCTGTAGAAGATATCGCTTTCTTAACGTATATGTCTATATTACATGATCATGGTGTGGATCTCTTCCATCCAACCAGGTTATCAAATACTAGTTAAATTCATTAATATATATAAATTATTAATTCTCTATCGATTGATACAGTAATACAATAACATTAACCGAGAGAGTTGACTACGTGGTTTTGGACACTTTTGTATGAGCCTCTCTATTCGGGAGAGGTGAGTTCGAATCCCACTGCAGCAAACCTAAAGATGGTGTTTCATGAATTTTCATTTTCACACAAGGAAAAAGATGGGACTGTATCTGAATTTATACTGCGCTCATATTTTTGACACAATCAGTTAATCCTTGACCCTCCGTGTCTTGAATAGTGGGTTAAATCTGCGCGGAAGTGGATGGTATTGAAGGGTGTGTGTACGGGGCAACTCCGTGTCTTTGGTTTCCAGTGCGTTAAGGAGCTCCTGTGGGACAAATTTTGTCGAAATTTGTCTTTAAAAAACACATCGGTCATCTGTGTAAAACTACGAAGATTGAAGTAATCGTGGTATTTTAAATTGTATGTTAAATTCGATCGATGTCAAAATTTAATTATTGTTTTTGGAAATACAATTGGCAATGGCACGCAGAAGTAGCAGGTGGGACTCTTCCCCCAAATGTCAGTAATCCACACGACAGCCCTGCTGTAGAATACACAATTGAATTAATGAACAAAGTCCTATGATTTGAAAGGAAAGAATTGTTTTTCGGCCAGTAAGTTGACAGATCTAGGAATATGAACCTAGTTGTTTCCGACACCACTTCTTAACTGAAGAAAAAACTACATATTTCTATACGATTAGTGCTTTCAATAGCAAATGAGAGAGAGAAATGCATTTATTTCTCCCCTGATTTGGAGGCTGCCGAGAAGTCAAAGCTTACATGAAAAGTTGATTAATAACTACAAGGTTCATATAAAATGATTGGTATACCACATTATAGCCTATTACTTATTCTTCTCCTTCTTTTCCTTCTGCTTTTCCCCACACGTGTTTGGTCGCAAGTGTGAACTGCATCGCACATATCTAATTCGCCCTTTTTACGGCCGGATTCCCTTCCTGCCGTCAAGCCTATATGGAGGGATGTAATCACTATTGAGTGTTTCTGTGGTGGTTGGTAGTGTAGTGTTGTGTTGTGTGAATATGAAGAGGAGAGTGTTGGGAAAGGCACACACATCCAGTCCCCGAGCCAGAAGAATTAATCAGAAGTTATTAACATCCCCGAACCAGCCAGGAATCGAATCCGGGACCCTCTGAACCGAAGGCCAGTACGCTGACCATTCAGCCAAAGAGTCGGATTATTATAGCCTACTTATTACTTAATAAGAATCGTATCAGTCAATAATTTTGAAATCCATAAAGAATTCTTTATAGAACAAAGATATAGCTAAGAATATAAATACCGGGCGAGTTGGCCGTGCGGTTAGGGGCGCGCAGCTGTGAGTTTGTATATAGGGGATAGTGGGTTCGAACCATACTGCCGGCAGCACTGAATATGGTTTCCCGTGGTTTCCCATGGTCACACCAGACGAATGCTGGGGTTGTAAATTAAGATCACGGCCGCTTTCTTCCCACTCCTAGGCCTTTCCTAACCCATCGCCTCCATAACACCTTTCTGTATCGGTGCGACGTAAAACACATTGTAAAAAATAGTGTATAAATAATTTTTTCCTATTGTTAAAGATCATTTCAGGGCTGCTAACGCAATGTCCTTAATAAACTGGTTATCCAAATTAAATTTCTTACAACATTTGTGAAATGTGTGGGTAATGGAGCCTCTTGTTCCTATCATCAATTCTAAAACATCTATGGAATTGTAGGTTCATATATATTACTTTTCTCCTTGTGTACATCTATTATGAACCCTTTACTTAGCCCGGTTGTATAGCTATCATGTCAAACCGCGGGCGTGACCCAGCCTGAGACAATCCATGAAGGATACAGAATATATCGTTAACAATGAAACCATTCCTTCTCAGAGTCATCCCATTCAGAATAACCTAAATTATTTTGTTTTTGCAGCCATTTTATAGTGTTCCAAGCGTTATATTCCTGTTCGGCAGACCGACAAGCTAAATACTGACTAGACAGAGCACGTAACACACGATATTTCAAAATTCAACTTTGATCATTGCACATTTAATAACGTGCGTATCTCCTTTGTAAGGACATTGCCTCTCGGGGAAATGAGGGAAGTTCATGTTGTCCGTTTTAATATACGTTACCTAACTGAGCGTTCAGCCATCAAATTCGCAAACGCACGAGGGAATAACCGCTTACTTTATGAATTTATTGATCCAGCACCTAGCCTCAGGTGGAGCAACCTCCCTTCTCCTCTAATATCCATCTCCACTCTAGGACTTGGCTGTGGAGTTTATATCGAGTCATAGATTGCCAATAAATTATCATTAATAGCCCTCGATCCAGTTATCATTGTCTGCACTGCACATACATTTTATACTCATTAATGCTTTTCCATTTATAATTAGAACTAGCCGCATGTCGTTGACTTTTTTTTCTGTACAATAGCGACAGATTTGTCATCTAGCGAAGGCCAGACGCAGCAAAAGAGGCAGACACACGTCGTTTATAATAGTTAATGTAATGCTATCGTTGAATAGTTAAGTCAAATTGAGTCTTCAGCCACTACTGATCTGCATTTAGGACAGTCGCCCAGGTGGCAGATTCCCTAGCTGCTTTCTACCTAGTCTTTAAATAACTGCAAAGAATTTGGAAATTTATTGAACATCTCCCTTGGTAAATTATTCTAATTCCTAACTCTCCTTTCTAGAAACGAATATTTGCTCCAGTTTGTTCTCTTGTATTCCAACTTTACCTTCATATTGTGATCTTTCCTACTTCTGAAGACACCATTCAAACTTACTCGTACACTAATGTCATTCCACTCATCTCTCCATTGACAGCTTCGAACATACCACTTAGTCGAGCAGCTCGTCTCCTTTCTTCCACGTCTTTGCAGGGCAAACTTTGCAACATTTTCGTAACGCTACTCTTTTGTCGGAAATCACCCAGATCAAATCGAGCTGCCTTTCTTTGGATTTTTTCCAGTTCTCGAATCAAGTATTCCTGGTGAGGTTTCCATGCACTGGAACCATATTAAAGTTGGAGTCTTACCAGGAACTTATATACCCTCTCCTTTGCATCCTTAATACACTCCTTAAATACTCTCATAACCATGCGAAGAGATCTGTAACCTTCGTTAACTACCTCGCTAATATGATTACACCAATGAATAACGCTGTCGAAGTCTTGCCAGACAATTCTGAGCTTTTTAGCCAGGAGATTCGTCTCGTCGTAGAGTTTCTTGCAGTAGATGGTATCAGCTTTTGTTTCTCATGATGTGACCGTCATATCGGAGCATCATTGCTTATACAGTGCTACATTTGTGACATGATCTCTCCATGGCACTCTTAGCATCCTTCGGTAGAGCTACATCTCAAAGGCCTCTAATTTTTCTAGTGTGACTTTGCCAAGTCCATGTTTAACACCATAATTGAGGAGAGAAAACACTTAGCAGCGAAAACATGTCATTTTTAAGAATTTCTTCCCATTTTATTGAACACTGTCCTACTTTTCATCCGAATTACCCCGTTGATGGATAAAGACGGTACCGAGATTTGTGCATTTACAGACTTCTTCAACAGGTTTCTGCTCGAATTTATTATATTATTTACTCGAGTCAGAAGTAATAACATACAATGTTGTAAGGGAAAGAATTACAAATTGAAAATAAATAAAATGATGATCTTTGCCGAGAAATAGGGCACTTTAATACCACTATCATAGCCAGAGTATGGGTACAGTTTACATGTACACAGGTATATCATTATCTGTCTTTACCCACACTCGCAAACATCTGAAATCTGTAGGTATCCTCCATTTACATAAATTTGCCCTTCGTCTCCCCACACCTCTGCGTAGTCTGACTCGTTGGCTGAATGGTCAATGTACTGGCCTTCGGTTCAGAAGGTTTCGGGTTCGATTCCCGGTCAGGCCGGGGATTTTAACCTTAATTGGTTAATTCCCATGGCTCGGGGGCTGGGTCGTCTTCTGGTACTTCCTACCCAACATCCCTGCAACTCACACACCACAAATAACACTATTTTCCAACACAATAACATGCTGTTACCAACACATGGCTGATGCCACCCACACTCATCGGAAGGGATGCCTTACAAGGGCTGCACTCGACTAGAAATAGCCACACGAGATTATTATTACCTCTCCAAAGTCTGTTAAGTATAAAGTAAAAGGTAGATCGCAGAAAAATAACTATGGTAAATGTTGGCTTGTACATCGGGGATTGATGATTGGAATGCATTACCTGGGGCCTATTCCACAAAAGTATGGTCTTGAACATTACAAGTATTTTCTCTAGTAACTGGTACAAATACCATACTTTCTGTTCCACAAAATAATTTTCTACAGTTGTACTCTGCTACTCCATACTTACAAATCACCAGTAAAGTTTTATGGGTGTGTTCCACGAAAGTACTAGTACTTGTAACTTACTAGTGAATTGGAAAGTATTCTCTACCGGTGAAAGGACAATAATATATAAATGTACTAGTGCTATTTAAATATAGTTATTTCAGATACATTTTGATAAATATGTGGTCTAGCAGTAGTGATAGTCATGGTGATGAAAATGAAAACTACTGTCTGTATAGGGAAAGAATACATTTCCAATTTCATACTGTATTTGAATACAATGAGCTTTTCTGGTTAAACACAATACAAGTGGAAGAACTTTGGATAGATATTGGGCATAGGTGAAAACATCCTACGAACAGAAATAAATCTATCTCTGCTAAAGAACATTTACTAACAACATTACATTGGCTAGGAAATAGTGGTCAGTACCATGGCATTGCAGATATGCATTGGATGGCAAAATCTTCGGTCTGTAGGTCAATACATTCTGTGGTAGCTACAGTAAATAATATAAAATTTCCTCAAATTGTTCGTTGGCCTGAAAATACTGAGCAAACATGTTCCAAGAAGGACATTCCTGGAATCATTAATGAGCAGCATATCTCTTACATACGTCCAACTTTTCCCCTCAGAAGCTCCATGTCAAATATTTCCATCCAATCATATATTTTGTCTTGTTTTTTTACAGACTCTTGCTGGATGCACTGAAAATAATATCTTTCCTTCAAAATGAATAACATCGTTTCTCTCGACACCATTTTAACAATTCATGGAGAGTTTGCAATTTCGTAACAATTTAGTTTGGCGGCCTAATATCGTTATTAGCGGCATCTGATTCCTAATGTCGACCACGGTATGTCAGACTATCGTGGAACATATGCGAGGATCGCGGAAGAAGAGAATGGGTGATAATAACGGAGTAATTTCCTACCATCAAAGACTTAAACTGAAAAATAATATTGTAGCATTAAGAAATTCATAGAAATATTAGTTCTTTCAATCCTTGCTGCATAACTTACCGTAAAATACGATATTACGATAAATGAGGCAAGCATAACATAATTCGACGAAAGGAATACGAAGATTAACAGCTAATTCATGCTATGACGTAGTATGTTTATTGATATGTCGTCACTTGTACAACTACCAAAAACCATGGTCATGCACTCTGGTGCAAGGTAAAAGAAGCTGTTACGGAAATAAATTTTGTGTTCATGGGTTTTGTCTAGTAAATCAATTTTAATTTATTGTTTGTGTATATTTTAAAGTTTGCAACATTTCTTTCTCATCCCGCCAGTTTTGAATCTGGCGAATGGGAATTTTATGTAATTACTTTTCAGTCTATCACATGCTTCTTCTAGGTTTATTGGGTGTAACGTTTGAATTTACCAATAAAAGTGAGAGGGTATGTCCATACTAGTCCAGAATCATCTCTAACCTCCCCTTCGTGAATATAAACTGCGGCTGCTCTGGCTACCTTGTCACTTGATCGCCGAATTTCTAAGAGTGTGTGTTAAGACAGGAGGCGGGGCGCCCCATTGTTCGTCAGGCAGTTCATCAGCCAGGTGATGGCTACCTAAATTCTATCTTTGTAGCTGTCTCCGCAAACGTATCCCAAGGGAAGGTCCAAATTTCTGACTATGTAAACCGTTTGATGTAAACTTCTTCCATTTCATGTAAAATTTCATAAGTTCTAAAAACTGTAAATGGGGGATAGAGAGTGCGTTATCCTCTCGAGTTCCCCTTCAACTTGGTTTGAGGTGACTACGATTTAGTACTGTTTTTCTTTCCTGTAATGTATTAAAGTTACTTTCATTCGAGTCACCTCAGTAGCTTGGGATTAGCCCCTGTATCATCGGGCCGAGAGCCCTGTTAGGGTTTTATTAGTCATTTAGGAGTGCAAGTATACGCCTCCATTCATTTTGTGTTCGGGTCATTAATTTATCCTGTTATTCTTTTTCCACGAAGGCCCAGTAAGGTGGGTACTAGATACCCCTGTGTAAAACTCTTTACATTGTAAATCGTGGCTTGAGATGCCAGAGATCTTGAAAGTTTGTGTAATGTTGCCTTGAGTAGGCTGTAAGAAATGGAGAGCATATAAGCTCTTTTTCTAAGTTTTTTTTGTTATAGTGAGGGGTGCCTCTGGAAAGCTAAATATTGTAACTACCGAGCTCGATAGCTGCAGTCGCTTAAGTGCGGCCAGTATCCAGTATTCGGGAGATAGTAGATTCGAACCCCACTGTCGGCAGCCCTGAAAATGGTTTTCCGTGGTTTCCCATTTTCACACCAGGCAAATGCTGGGGCTGTACCTTAATTAAGGCCACGGCCGCTTCCTTCCTACTCCTAGCCCTTTCCTGTCCCATCGTCGCCGTAAGACCTATCTGTGTCGGTGCGACGTAAAACAACTAGCAAAAAAAAATATTGTAACATTTGGAGCAAGCGCTCATAAATTGGGATATTTCTGTCCTTGTCTAAACATTGAGATTTCGCAAGTTTTGTAAACTGGATCCGGTATCTCTGAATTTATAAACTAAGGGTTTGGAGCCCCAAATCTCTAAAAATTCACTAATCTTGGCTTTTCCCAGCCTTGTTTTAAGACTGCTATTTGTACCACTCATGTTGTTATGTTCACTCAGTGAAAAGATTGTGATTTTTTTTTTTAAGAAATATAACCTTTTAAAGTTTTAATTCAATGTTTATATCGTAGTTAGAACCATTCAAACCCAGCACCTTCTTTCACCTCTTTCTACTCCACGGATATCTCCGTAACAATAATCATAACTAGTAATTGCGCCCGTTCTTCGCACGGAAATTTTCGGTGGATTGCATGCTACCTTTAGGATTTCATGCGAAGTAACGTGACTCTATTCACATGTTTAATACAAAATGTTAAAATTGTATTTTCCTACGAAAGCGCTTGACTCTAACGTGAAATATGATAAAGCTCAACAAAGTTGAGAATGAATGATAACGATTTTCGAATTTATTTTACAGTACAGTTCCTGGTCCGAAGTTGCGCGAAAATCCCCATTGTTCTCAGGTAGCATATTGTATCTCTGAGCACTGGCGTGGAGCTCTGACATTGATGATACCTCCCTTAATAGCTGTCGTATCGAAAACGTAAAATGGATCTTTAGTTTTTCCTGTTGCTCATCTTGAAGTGACATGCACGACACGCCCCACGGAACTTGGACTAAAGGTCGAAATTTTCGTAATCATCTGCGTTATTATCGGTCGTACGATAAATTACATTGCGTAAAGGAACGGAAATGACGTATTCTTAAACGTTTGTTGTATACATTCTTATGATAGACCTACTATTAACGGAAATATTTAAGAATATTCCTATAAACACCAACTCCATATGATTACCATGATATCATATGCACCTGATAACATAACTGAGTGAGTAGAATCTAAATACGTAGTCCGACTGAAATAAGTCCAACAGTTTTCCCATTTTAGGAATATGCAAACAGATAACCAGGCAGACAGATATACAGGCACCAAAGGGAAAAGTTCTACCTCATGTTACCTCGGTTTTCAGATACATTTGGTGGGGATAATTTTATAGCCGAGAGAAATATTATGAATCCCTTGATTTTCTCCTTTTATGGATCCTTCAAATTACTGTACGTCTGCCGGGGTGTCAGTCACTGGCTGCAGAGCATGAAGTCCGTAGAAAATTATAATTTTCTCCGTCATTTGGAGAGTAAGTGAAATTATGTTTTACATATAGTCTACAGATTTTACTATAGTGTAAGAGAAAATTGAAAAAAAAAAAACTCTTCTTGTATTCCTGTAAAGCCCCAGTCTATTTCGTGATTTTTGAATGATATGCATCTTGAAACCTGCTCTTGGATGAGTAGAAACTGTGAAGGTTGGTGGAGATATAATCAATAGCGTAAGAAAATGGATAAATAATCTCTTCTGGTCTTCGTACAAACCCCAGTCTATTCAGTGATTTTGAAATGATATGGATATTAAATATGAAGTTTTGTCGAGATATAATCAACTGTGTAAGACGAAAATTGAAAAACTCTCTTGGCCACTCTATAAAACCCCAGTCTACAGAGTGGTTTTTGAATGATCGGAACCTGCTCCTGGATGAGTAGACTCTAAATATGAAGCTTGGTGGGGATCTATTCGGTTTTTTTGCCCATGACGGCGGAACATACAAACAAACGGACAGATGCGAAGTTTACAAACTAATGAAACGATTTTGAATTGACCTGAGACGGATAAATTTTTCAAAATTTTGCGAAATAAATGCCATTACAGACAATGGACCCCTTAGAATTTTATTTATAAGATAATAATAATAATAATAATAATAATAATAATAATAATAATAATAATAATAATAATAATAATAACGTGATCGCCGGATTTCCGAGTTGCTCTTGTGACCTGTAGGAAGGCTTTCTTTGGCTTACCATAGCTGTGTCCGCTGGTTACCTGAAGTTTTGCAGTGAGTGAGCACTGTTGTTGTCTGCACAAAGCTTTTCCACGATTTGAGCCGTCTCCTTGGAGGTTGGTGACTAAGGAGCGGGTAAGCTTGTTCCTCTAATGACTTTGTTCGTTCACTTTTTGCTATAACCTCATGGCGTATCCCAGAAGCCAGGGAGTATTGTTTATAGGCAATGCAGATTTCAGTCAGCCAGAAATTGTTCTGCACGGCTCATTGAAAGCAAAAGTCACTTGTTTCACATGAGCTGAATGCTCTTATCTGGTCTCTGTCAGGAACACAAGTGTGGTGTGCTCTGTAACCAGGATCGGACACGCCGACGTCGGGTAATTATTGCGGGGGAGTGATTTACATGACCATGTGAGATGAGGAACAACTAGTAGCACCCTTTCTTTCATCGGCTCCGAGGCGGAGCCCCATGGCCGTGAAGTTTATGGCTTGTCGACCTGCATAGGTCTTGAATGCCCTATCTTAAAAGTGCGTTCACTTGCTTTAATATTGTTGAAGGGATTGGGTTAGAGTATTCTCTTGGCCATTAATTGGCCATTGTGTGGCCTGCGCATGTACGCAGTATGTGCTTAGTAAGCATTTCTTAGTGGCGCAAGGCGCCTTTGATAGTAAGCAGCAATGCTGACGTTGGCCACCCATTCAGTGAGTGACCGCGCCCGATGCAGCTTAACTGTCAGTAATTGCTGTGCGCCTGTTCTGATTATTTGGGAGGAGAAGAAGGCGTAGGTGTTGTGAACAAATATGAATGCAAACATTCTTATATATTAACAATATTCACAAAAATCCAAAACAATAATAGAGCGTGTTTTTAAAATACATTTTTGAACGAGTCTTATGTGCGGGGTTTTCAACAATATTCACAAGTAAACAAAAAAAAGTAGAACTTCATTCATAAATATCTATTTTGAGGAAATGTTTTATGTACGGAGCTATCAAATATAATCAGAATTAAAAGAATAGAACATACTTCAAAAATACTTTTTTTAATTTATTATGCATTTCATGATACGAAATGTGGAAAGCTCTACGAGCAGATGTACCACCTGAACAATCTCCATTGGCACTGGGAAATGTAGTTGTCTGAAGGAATGCCCGCTTTATAATCCCATTTCTTGATATAAAACCATCTACACCGAGCTCGATAGCTGCAGTCGCTTAAGTGCGGCCAGTATCCAGTATTCGGGAGATAGTAGGTTCGAACCCCACTGTCGGCAGCTCTGAAAATGGTTTCCCGTGCTTTCCCATTTTCACACCAGGCAAATGCTGGGGCTGTACCTTTAATGAAGGCCACGGCCGCTTCCTTCCCACTCCTAGCCCTTCCCTGTCCCATCGTCGCCATAAGACCTATCTGTGTCGGTGCGACGTAAAGCAATTAGCAAAAAAAACATCAACCAACTTCTCCAGATTTAACGTCTTAGCAGCCTTCGAAGACTACTAAACTCCATGTTTTAAAGGGACTTAACATCTAGGGGAGAATATTTTTGGGGAAAATGGCAGGAAACGCACCCCCCCCCCAACCCGCAAATTTGGTGGCGCTATCCAGGATGTTATGATGACATGGAGGAATAGAGCTTACAGGCTCAAAACTGGCATGGGTAAAATTTTCCATCTTATTCGTAATTATTTCAGCGAGGATTGACTGCATTAAAAAAAGGTGACATGAGATATAATGTAGAATAGTAAATATAAGGTTTGGTTGTAACATTTCAAAATAAAGCTGAGCGTTTTCAAAATATTAGCAAGAACCATTTAAGCCCCCCCCCCCACTTTGTCCCCTTCCTCATGCATATACTTACAATATTATCGTAAATCATTGAATCCACTATCTAAATGACATGACCGGACAAGTTGACCGTGGAGCTGTGAGCTTGCATTCGAGAGATAGTGAGTTCGAACCCCACTGTTGGCAGTCCTGAAGCTGGCTTTCCGTGGTTTCCTATTTTCACACCAGGCAAATCTTAATTAAGGCCACCGCCGCTTCCCTCATACTTCTAAGCCTTTACTATCTCATTATCACCACAAGGCCCATCTGTGTCAGTTTGACGGAATAAAAATCTATATAAATGAAACTGTAACGGCCACGTGTCTGTACATTGCTATTTTGTCGAAATTTTCGTTCATTAATCCGTTTCAGGTTTAGTGATGTCAATCTACATACTTTTTAGCTTTGGTGTCTGTCTGCTTGTTTGTCTGAGTTCTTATACCTTGAAAACTACTCGATATATTTCTACCAAACTTCCTATTCAGAATCCGCCTGTCCTTGTGTAGGTTTTAGGGCCAATATTGTTTCTAAATTCGTGAATTGACTGGGGATTTATACGGAACCGAAACCGTGATTTTCCACTCCAACAAAATATACACAACCAAACTTTATGGAAAACTACCTGCCTTAATGGAAATTAATTCCTAAGTTTTCTTTCTCCTGTGCATTATTTTAATAGGGGGAAATAATAAGGGAAATGTCATTAACGGACCCTTCTTCAGTGCTAGTTCGAGCGGACATAGCATAAAACCGGGTGTGGTAAAGCATATTTCTTACATCTGCAAAACTACTATAAGTATTTTAACCAAAGTTCGTATTTAGCATCCCCATGTCCAAAGGTAGCTTTCAAAGTCCATAGCATTTCGAATACCCGGACTGAACTTCGGTTTATAGGAAACCGAAACACTGATTTCACTCTCGCATAAAATATACCAGACCAACCTGGATGGAAATCGATTTCTAAAACCTTTTCCTCATGTGCACTTTTTCGATATGGTGATTAATACGAGAGATATAATTAATGGGCTGTTTTGCAGGCAGTCCAGTGGATATAGCCCAAACGGTATTGTACGTGGAGCAGATTCGTTATTTATATAAGTAAAATCGTAACGACTGTGTGTCTGTACATTAGCAATTTTCTTTCAGGTATCTGTTTCAGGAGTAGTAATGACCACTGCTTATTTTTTTAGATTTGGTGACTGAGTTATTATAGCTTGAAAACTACTGGATGTATTTCTATCAAACTTCATATTTAGAATTCGACTGTCCTTGGGTAGGTTTTAGGGCCAATAAGGTTTCTAAATTCCTTCACTGACTGGGGATTATACGGAACCGAAACCGTAATTTTACACTCCCACAAAATACACACAACCAAACTTAATGGAAATCTACCTGCCTTACTGGAAATCAATTTATTTTTCTCGTGTTCATCGTTTCGATACGAGGATTAATAAGGGAGATATCATTAACGGACTATTGCGGGCTGTCATGGCATTTCAAGGTGGTTTAAAGCGTTTACCTATAAAATAATTTTACTCTCTTCAATAGAACAGATAATAAAAGAGGTTATCTTCAACGATTTGTTTCATGGGTTTTGAGGCTCAGTGCCACTGCCGGTTTCATATTAATGGCAATAATGTAACCGAGAAATAGGGAGAATTACGCTCAAATTTGCACCAGGAAGTGTACCGTTCAATAAACTCTATGATCGTCCTCATTCTGTCCCAACTTTCTTCAACTTTATCGTACTTCACGTAACTACCACGAGCTTTCGTAGGAGCATATCAGTTTAACACGCCGTATTAAACGTTTGAGTACAGGCATATAACTTCTCACAAATTCATGAAGGAATCGTGAAATCGATTACCAGTTCCCGTGCGAAGAACGGGTACATATGCTAGTTTAAAGTAAATAAATTAAGTACATAAATAATTTAAAATATAAATAAATAATTTACAAGAGCACTGGCTTTCCACCAAAGAGAATGTGGTTCGAAACTCGATGAATGCATTTGGTTAATTGCCACGTATCTATGGTTCGTGTTTCACATAATAATAGAGATCCAGTGAATACCATCACGAAATAAACAGTCATGTAAAACCACAATCGTAAAATGTACACCCATTTTCACAAAAGTGCTACTCGAACAAACGTATAGTCGCTGAAAATTATAATGAGCGCATGACAAGGAACTATGGCTTTGTTGGTTGAATATCCTTAGGTTTCTTATTTATATTTTGATAATACCGAGCGAGTTGGCTGTGCTTTTAAGATCGCACAACTGTTAAATTGCTTTCGGAAGATAGCGGGTTCGAATGCTACTGTCAGCAGCCCAGAAGATGTTTTCCCGTGGTAACCCATTTTCACGTCAGGCAAATGCTGGGGATGTACATTAATTAAGGCCTCGGCCGTAACCTTCCTAGCCCTTTTCCATTCTTCCATTGCAGTAAAACTTCCAAGTGTTTGGATGACGCTAAGCAAATGAAATAAAAAAATATTTTGCTAATATTTCAGTCGTCTCCTTATTCTTTCCTGGTTGTATATGTACTGTACCCGTAAAAAGGGCAATCCTGCTCAGAGTCGACCCGTCCGACGTTCTTGAACTAGATCTAGGGGTAGTTCACTTTTATTTAAGGCAGCCTGAGCAGTTCGTTTCCATGTTCCTCTCTTTGGAAGTTTGATTAACGTTGATTAAATGTTGTCCATCACGTCTTCTGACGTGGCCGTACAAGCGGACCTGTTTTTCCTCCATCCTCTCGCTGATGGGCACGACTTTAAAAGATCCTCGTACACGCTCATACGCACTTCGACATGCAGAATGACTTCCACCGACCATCGCAGCATCCTCATCTCTGTGACATGCTTCTTTTGTGTTGCCCAATATTCGGAGCCGTACATGAGGGCAGGCGGATAGTGGTTTTGTACACTTTGGGCTTTAATGTGAGTGGCATCCACTAATCACACAGAACACCAGTGAGGGACCGCCAATTCATCCAACCAACACTTAATTTTATTTAACATAATTCTGTAAGGGTATTAAATGCGAAACATACAAGACCATGCGCTATTTTCTGTTTTTGAGCATCCTTATATACACTGACTGACAGAGCAAATGCAACACCAAGAAGGAGTGGTTCGAAAGGGATGAAAGTTGGGGGAAAAAACAGAGACGGCACGGACGAATAATTGATGTTTATTTCAAACCGATATGCAGGTTACACAATGCGCACGGCATCGACTCAGTAGGATGTAGGACCACCGCGAGCGGCGATGCACGCAGAAACACGCCGAGGTACAGAGTCAATAATAGTGCGGATGGTGTCCTGAGGGATGGTTCTCCATTCTCTGTCAACCATTTGCCACAGTTGGTCGTCCGTACGAGGCTGGGGCAGAGTTTGCAAACGGCGTCCAATGAGATCCCACACGTGTTCGATTGGTGAGAGATCCGGAGAGTACGCTGGTCACGGAAGCATCTGTACACCTCGTAGAGCCTGTTGGGAGATGCGAGTAGTGTGTGGGCGGGCATTATCCTGCTGAAACAGAGCATTGGGCAGCCCCTGAAGGTACGGGAGTGCCACCGGCCGCAGCACATGCTGCACGTAGCGGTGGGCATTTAACGTGCCTTGAATACGCACTAGAGGTGACGTGGAATCATACGCAATAGCGCCCCAAACCATGATGCCGCGTTGTCTAGCGGTAGGGCGCTCCACAGTTACTGCCGGATTTGACCTTTCTCCACGCCGACGCCACACTCGTCTGCGGTGACTATCACTGACAGAACAGAAGCGTGACTCATCGGAGAACACGACGTTCCGCCATTCCCTGATCCAAGTCGCTCTAGCCCGGCACCATGCCAGGCGTGCACCTCTATGCTGTGGAGTCAATGGTAGTCTTCTGAGCGGACGCCGGGAGTGCAGGCCTCCTTCAACCAATCGACGGGAAATTGTTCTGGTCGATATTGGAACAGCCAGGGTGTCTTGCACATGCTGAAGAATGGCGGTTGACGTGGCGTGCGGGGCTGCCACCGCTTGGCGGCGGATGCGCCGATCCTCGCGTGCTGACGTCACTCGGGCTGCGCCTGGACCCCTCGCACGTGCCACATGTCCCTGCGCCAACCATCTTCGCCACAGGCGCTGCACCGTGGACACATCCCTATGGGTATCGGCTGCGATTTGACGAAGCGACCAACCAGCCCTTCTCAGCCCGATCACCATACCCCTCGTAAAGTCGTCTGTCTGCTGGAAATGCCTCCGTTGACGGCGGCCAGGCATTCTTAGCTATACACGTGTCCTGTGGCACACGACAACACGTTCTACAATGACTGTCGGCTGACAAATCACGGTACGAAGTGGGCCATTCGCCAACGCCGTGTCCCATTTATCGTTCGCTACGTGCGCAGCACAGCGGCGCATTTCACATCATGAGCATACCTCAGTGACGTCAGTCTACCCTGCAATTGGCATAAAGTTCTGACCACTCCTTCTTGGTGTTGCATTTGGTCTGTCAGTCAGTGTATATAACATACCGACAAATTTACAGACGGACAGGAAGTGAACTGGTAGGCAGTAAGGTCTTTATATGGTATGGAATTATTTATTAGTCCAATAAAATGATATTTTTATGATTTAAACAAAAATATAGTTCTAGATGATTAAAAATAGTAAGTGACGTTGTCTTGAGAAGAAAGCTCCAGTAGTAACAAGATCACGATTTATGCGGGCACAAGTTGGAAGCGTTCCAGTCAACTTGAGAATTCGCTTTGAATGTAAGATTTAGTGCTCACAGAGGATATGAGGATAAAAAAAGCAAGGCACCACATCTCTGAATTGGGAGAATTTTGATGTTGCTCTCTGACTGTTCAACAGAGGTTTATGAACGTAACTCCTTGTAAAGTGAGTGATAATTGTGAGTTGTTTGAAGATGTGAAAGTTTGCAGTCAACATCTTTCCTTTTTGACACAAGTATCTTACGGCTGGGGGTCAACCAAAAACTTGTAACGTAACGCGACAAAATGTGTGACGGAAGTGTAATCATAGCAACCGAGCAGGCAGTGATGTATATATATATACTGTATATCGTATAGCTTTACAAGTACACAAAATATCTATATCAAATGGAAATGTCCAAATTTGACAAGCATTCCAGAGCACTCGGAATCACTTGGTGTAGAAGCCTCAGATCAACGTTAAATTCTCAAAGTAGGCACTCTTTAAAAATGTGTTCCATTTTCTGTTCCTCCGCTCTGAAGTCGCAGGCAGCAGATGAACGGAAACCCCATTTCTTCAACATGTAGCCACACCTCTCTTGACCCGTTCTAATTCAGTTCACTTTCGACCAGGTTTGACGCGGCAGTTGGAATTCTTCAGCCTTCTTTGTTGGATCTTGAACCAAGTGAGCGTTGTTGGGTGGATGTTCATGCCAAAGTTGCCGCCACTCGGAGGTTATTTCGAAATAACTGATACATCTAAAATAATTCAAGGGTGATTTGATTGATTTCAGACGAGTTCCTGGTGGGTCTTGTAGGGCATCGTACGAGAGAGAGTTCTTATGAGAACAGAACTTGAGCAAGTTTACCTTAGCTGCTTTCCTCCTTAGATCTTGCGGGGCAATATAAACTAAGACAGGTAATCACTGAACGGCAGTAGATCTGCTGGTACCAGTGATAGCTCTCATGGCTTCATTAAGCTGTACATCACAGAGGAGTACAGTATTCACCAGCAGAATACACAAGAGCGAGTGCAGCAGAGTGTAGGGTATTGGTGTTTG
Source organism: Anabrus simplex (assembly GCF_040414725.1). NCBI lineage: Eukaryota > Metazoa > Arthropoda > Insecta > Orthoptera > Tettigoniidae > Anabrus > Anabrus simplex. Next base: position 320,386,553 of record NC_090270.1, read on the forward strand.
AGCCTCAGCTACTTCCGGCAATCTTGCAGACTAGATTCACTCTGGAATCAAGTTTCTTAGATAACGTGATGCACTGTCTTTGAATGTCGAGGACCGATCCAGAGTGATTCCTAGATATTTTGGATTGTAGTTATGCGGTACTTCGGTTTCGTTGAAAGTCGAATGTAGCATCCTTTGGGCTTTCTTATTACTTAGATGGAATGCAGTGACCTCAGTTTTATTTGGATTAAGTTGAAGTCTCCATTTATTCGTCAGATCACTTGTCAGTACATTCTCACAGTGCATAAGATCTTTACTCTGGAAGATTAATGCTAGGTCGTCTGCATACGGGATTTTCAATGAGTCCGCATCAGGCGTATCATGGATATACAAGTTAAACAGAATGCGAGCCAGAACTGATCCCTGAGGTAGGCCATTATTTATTGTCCTCCATCTGATAGACTGTCCATTCAGAACCACCTTAAAGCGTATGTCGGGGAGCATATTGTTCACTAGAACCGTCACCTTTTGACATGGGATCATTTCAATAAACTTCGACATCAAGCCATCCCTATACACAGTGTCATAAGCTGCTGTAAGGTCCAAAAAAACTGCTGATGGGAGACCTCGTTGAAATCCAGCTTAAAATAGAGTTGTCAATGTTAAAACATGGTCGTAGCAGCTCCGATGTTTCCTAAAGCTACCTTGTTCAACAGGGATGATTTGATCAATGGACACTTGAATCCGATTTAGAATAAGCCTTTCTAGTAGTCTATAGGTCACGGTGAGTAGCGATAATGCTCGGTAGTGAGAAGCATCGGTTCCGTATTTGCCTGGTTTCAGGATGGGAATTATCTTATCCTGCTTGAAAAGCTTTGGTTATCTTCCAGTTCGTAGAATTTAATTGAAGAACTCAATGGGCCTCTATTTTGCTTAGGTCCGATGGCTTTAAGAAACTCTTGATATATGCCATCAAAGCCAACAGCTTTATTTACCTTTAGTGTATTCAAGGATATATCAAGTTCCTCATTGCCGAAGTCACCTGAACTGTCAGGATGTGGTGTTAGATTTGATTTATTTATGAGAAATTCATTTTTCACGATTCGTGTATGCGCCTTGTCAATTTTAGCTTTAAAATTCTTCATTAGTCTGGATGCAACAGCATTAGCATTCGTACCTGGGACTGGGCTTGACAGCCTTGGATCTCTACCAAGTTTTATTTTCTGGTTCCAGGCTCTGCAACTAGAATGTGTAAAGTTATGTTCTGCCATTTTTCTCTTCTGGTCTTATTGAGTGCTCTCGAACGGTCATCAGCTGTTATATCATCGTGAGATTCTTGATATTTAGCATATAACTCATTACATTCTTGAGACCATCCGGGGATATATTCCTTCCGATACCCACGTGGAATATAGTTTTTGGCATTATCTTTAATAGCATGCATAAATTGATCATAATTGAATGGAAGTGAGGAGATCCATTGGACGGTGATATCAATACCGTTTTGAAACAGTTCCCAGTTCGCAAGTTTAAAATTCCATCGAGGTTGTGGGATGGAGGTGACTATTGTAATTTCTGTACCATAATGAATGATGTTGGAAAGACTTGATGACATTTCGTTGTTTGATGTCGTTATTTCTAGATTTAGATACGATGCACAGATAACGGTAATAATCCTTTAACAATCTACCAGCTCGGAATATTCCTGGATCTTTAGCGTTGTACACAAGCTGAATATTTTACAGATCACTCCATTCATTTATAATTGCTTCATTGTCGTCTTCATTCTGATATCCTCATACATGACTATGGCTGTTGAAACCTCCTACATGCACTACTGGGTTATTGAAAGATCTTACAGGGCGATTTGGCCAACTGACTTGTGGAGGTTTGTAAATATTTACAACAGTGATCCAGGCAATTTCTGTTGCCAAAACAAAGGCATCTGCTGTTCTGTCCTGATAAGTTACCTCGCAGTCATTGAGATGGGATATGACAATATGTAGCAACACCGTATTGTTCATAATTCATGGCTCCAGCCAGAGCATAGCATATATCCTTCCTCTTCTGTAAATATCTGTGTAACCCTTGGTGTGAGTCTCCTGTATTGCTATTACATCTATAGTATTCTGTGACATCAGGCGTGAGATATATTGACTATTAGCAGTTGACATCGATTCGATGTTAAAGTGATATATCCGTAAGTTGTTACCAATGGAAACAGATGTGTGTTCCGTGCTTGGTTGGTCCTGAAAAAGACTATAGATGGATAAGTTCTCATGCAAACTTGTTGCTGTGTAGCAGCACCTTTGTGTAACAATCAGCCGGTTAAACCGCTGCCCAGGGAACGCCCGATTGCAGTAACCAGAATCTTGGGGGAGGCTTCATCCTTGATCCCCCAGGCAGTGATGTAAATTATGGATGGATGGTCAGACGATGTTGCCTAGCATCCGTGCAGGCTATGCCTTATGGCTGCTTGCCATCTGAAATTAGCAAACATTGTTGGAAGGCCATGCCTGGGAGACATACGATCATTTGATTTTTACAAAGGGAAAAATTGGTTTCTTTTTCAGATAGACATGAAAGCGTATTTCTTTCGACCATTTAGAGGAACATAGATGCATTTTCAGTCTAAACTAAGCAGGGAAAACACGTGACCACACTAGGAAACGTATGGTTCTGTGTTAGAACACTGGGAATGTGCATTTAACCCTTTATAGGACAAAACCCTGGGGAATAAATATATTACTTATTTGATTGAATATCATGTCATTGGGGTCTACTGTTTAGGATTTGACCAAAATCTGAGTCAGTACATTGTTTGATTATGCGATATTGGGTGGTAAGTATTTTTACCAGAGAGCATTTAGGATTTCTTTCCCACTGAGTGAGCACTGGTAAATATATTTACCACTTTGCTTATATGACAACTTTCCACAGTGTTTTTCAAATAATAGGTGCAAAATGCAGATTGAAAGGATGGAAAAAGAAGTATACATAATTATAAATGTCACACTGGCTCTGAAAATTCCACTGGAATCATGGGGTCATGGGCAGAAAACTCTGACCTAAGAACACAGTCTACGTCTATGTTTTACATCTTCTATTAATTATTTTTAATAGAACTAAGGCACATTGTCCTCCTTACAAAAATTAAGATTCAAAACAAGCCATCGTCTAAAATTAATTTCTAAGATCGTTTAAGAATATCTTACAAAATAGCATAAATATGCATCAGACAGGCAAGTGCCTAGGGGAGTGAGGGGAATTTTGTGATATATCCCCCCAATAAATGTCTGATTTTTCACCCGCTCCCCTATGGGAAGCCCTGGTGTTACCCACTACATGTGGCAGTCTATTCTTACATCCATAATTACCCTGAAAATTTATTTTTGTTATTTTCTGTATATACCCCTGAACTCAGAGGAACTGAATATCATACATATTGACTAAATTTATGTTTTTCCGAAATAAACATGAAGTGTTGTTTGGATATAAATCGAGTTTTCATAATCGGGGAAGCTAATACATCTTGTGACTGATAAAACGTACGTACATAACATTACAGTCTTGCTGCATGTTTTCACATTAGTCAGTGTAACATGTTGGCCACAGTATTGTAGGAAGAGGCATATGTAAAACATGTAACTAGAAGCTCTGAAGTCTATTTTCCGATATTATGTTACCAACTGCATTGAAAATGAGTACGTTATCAGTATGAAAAACGAGCACACTATTTCGCCTTTCTTGGTACTTCATGTGTAAACCAATGATAATTTTGATAAAATCTTTCAAAGTTAACCACAAAATTTGTAATCTATGTTAACAAAATAATCAGAATATTCAAAAATATATATTGCATCCTTATATAAATCAGGAAAATCCAGTATCTCGCTGAAAATGAGCTGTATTTTACGCAACACCATGCTTACACGAGTGAAGTTCAAGTGCCGCTCTCTGGTAAACATATGTACCACTTCTGGAAGTAGAACGATTCAAATAGCCGTGAAGAGCGAGTTTCGAAAAAAAGTGGTAAATATTCATACCAGAGAGCGTTACTAGACTAGAAAGCAGGCAGTTTCGGCCACTTAGGGTATTGTCATCTAAACAGTTTCGATGGCAACCCAAGTGGTAAATATATTTACCAGCAACATATAAAGGGTTAAGAAACTTACAATAGTTCCTCGTAGGGCACTTATGTCAGACTCTATGAGTGGCAATATGTATATTTTTTAAAGCACGTTTTCTCATTCGTTGAAGAATGAAAATATTGCATGCCAGACTATTTAATTGAAACCAATGTTTGCTAAAAGACAGGGTGCATTTTCAGTTATCTTCATATTATTCTTGTCGATTTAGGATATCATGAGAACTCTTTAGCCCATCATGTGATTGGCGTGATAGCCAAGTGATACCGACACTGACTTCTCACCAAAGCGACCACGGTTCGAATCCCGATGAATGCACTTGGAACTTTGAAACGCAGTGCCACCTGTGGTTCGGAGTCGACGTGGATGCGATCACCAAATCTAGCGTCATGTAAAACCACAAGTTTACTTGCTCTTTCTTGGTAAGCATAGCCATTGGCCTGAAAAGGGAACTGTTAGGATTCGACCAGGCAGATTTCAACGAAACTTGGCTGAAACATTTTCCAACTTGTTCTACCGTATAATAAGCAGTAAACTACTGAAAAGTAGCACCTACCCAGAGCAATTAGCCGATGTTGATGCAGAATGACCGTGCATTTACACTACAGGAAAATACCTCCATATAACATTGACGTCTTCTAGTGCAACATACCGTAGAACAACTGGGCCAAATTCTCAAGAAATATGAAAGAGTTCGTTTAAAGAGTACAAATATTCGTTTATATGATATGGAATTATGGATTTGAATAATGTGCCAACGGAGATGTTCGATAAATTCGCAAGTTTTTTGAAATAATTTGCCGTACGGTTAGGGGCGCGCAGCTGTGAGCTTGTGAGATTGTGGGTTCGAACCCCACTGTCGGCAGGCCACAATATGGTTTTCCGTGGTTTCTCATTTCCAAACCAGGCAATGCTGGGTTGTACTTTAATTAAACACACGGCCGCTTCCTTCCCATTCCTAGGCCTTTCCTATCCCATCGTCGCCATAAGACACATCTGTGTCGGTCGGACGTAAAAAAATAGCAAAGAACTGAAATAATTTTTAGAAATGGCTTGGTAAATAATTCATAGGGAATTAGCCACCTAGGTGACAGTTCTAAATGTGGATTAGTGGTTAATGTTGATTAATTAAGGAGTATAATGTACGTTAAAGCTTTTCGAACATTAATTATAACACATACCTGTATTATTATTAGCGTATGGCAAGGAAATTATATACATAATATACAATATATACACAATAACAAAAACATTGATTCACTTCAGGCATTAGTGTTATCTCTTATATCTGAATGTCCAGCTTATCAATCCACTGTAGTGCTTCCACTGTTGGAGATAGGAAGCCTTCCAGACTACCTGGATAAGCCCGTAGTTGACACTCGTTTATAATGTGGGGAATAGTCTGGCGAGGGGCTCCACAGTCACGTTCTGGAGATGGTACAAAGTTCCACTTGTAGAGAGAATCCCTGCACTTCCCATGACCTGTCCTGATCCTGTTCAGTCTGGACCAATTTGGGATCCATTTACAATATTTTCCCCTCTGAAGATGTTATGCAGGGGCACGTCGGGAGAGTTATTCCAGCGGCTTTTCCACACCTCCAAAGCATTGAAGTTGGTGGACGTCTTCAGAGCAGCATCACAAAGGGGTGGATGTCGTGATTTCAGTCTTTTGAGACTAAGAGCTGGTATGTCATTTAGAACAGGTAGCAGAAGATTCTTGCAGATCTTGTTGTACTCTTGAACAAGAGCTCTGGATCTTCGTAAGTCAGGTGGCATTATTCCTGACAACAGTGGGAGCCAGTGAACTGGAGTTGATCTGATGGTGCCAGATATAAGACGCATGCTGGTATTCAATTGTGGCTCAATATACTTTGTATACGGACTATTAATCCACACTGGAGCACAGTAGTCAGCAGCAGAGAAAACCAGTAGGATGTTTGCAGTAGATCTCCGAGTAGTACCAGTAAAGAAATAACACACCAATGCCATGTTTCGCTTCATAACAACGTCCTCAGATTTTGTCAATCGCTTTAAACCATTAGAATACGTGTAACCCTGGATAAACTTGCTAATGATTGTGAATTGCTGATGTCATGAACAAGTGAGACAAATTAATATTGCGATAGTCTTCCGCTGTCACCGAAGTAATTTTGGGAAACGTTTCGTACTTAACTAGTTGCCAATCTTCCGTTATCTTCAGTGACTGCGTTTGGACTGAAGAAAGTCCCCTTGCTCCGGTCGTGGTTGTATACTGTAGGCAATAACACTGCTCAGTGGAGGGAGGAGGGGAAGTGTTGGTTGTTCAACTTATATATACTTATTCTTTACAGTTACATTGCAGTAATTGAGAAGAACCCGAAGTAATGGGAAATGACCATAAAGAAAACGAAGATGGCGAAGAAGAAGTACGTTTATTTAACATTTGTCAATACACGGGTTTTGTTCAAAAGAACCGAGTTCTTCCGCTGTGAACGGGACCGGTAGAATACACCCTCAAAATACATCCGCGGCTTTTCACCCTTGGGTTCCGTGGTTAAAATCCCGGTCACTCCACGTGAGATTTGTGCTGGGCAAAGCTGAGGTGGGACAGGTTTATCTCCGGGTACGCCAGTTTGCCCTGTCATATTTCACTCCAGCAACACTCTCGAATATCATGTCGTTTCATAACCTTGCCGCACAGGAGCGTGAAGACTTTGGCAGCCGGCATAGTTCCTAACCTCACCGCTAGATGGGGGCGTTATTCATTCTATTTTTTACCCGATTGAATGACTGGAAACAGGTTGCAGATTTTCATTTTCAATACCTCCCTAATATCTCGAAAAATTCCAGCATCCCATTTTCGGAATTTGATGATAAAAATTAATTCGGACTTTCATGAAGCTGTTAGTTGATGAAGAATAAAGGTCATCGCTTTGTAAAAAGAAGTTTTCCACTCGTAAAAAGAGGTACTCACACTTTCGTAGGCCATTTATGCTATTTTACTCCAGAGTCCCAATTTTGACCCCCGCCCCCAGCTCGATGCTCTTGAGAGATAATGGGAATTTGACAAGGATATTTTGTTTATCATATTCTCTAGTACAAAACTGTGAGTTTCTGACGTGTCAAGAAGTGCCTCAGTAATAAATATCTGTTCTCAATTTTGATATCTATCTTCATACACCGCAACACTTCGACTTTTATATGTTTATTACTTTATTATAAGTAATTCCTCCACCTAGAGACAGAACAAAGACAAATAATACACAATACAGTGAATATTAATTTTAAAGGAATATTTCGTAAAGAAAGAGACAAAATAACACGCTGAGCACCAGGGCGGTCTGCCGGAATCGCCGACTGAATTTCCAGCCAGACCAAAACACAGCATCATCACCTTCATCATCATCTTCAACATTTCATTAAATGTCTTCGCGTTGGACTATGTTTTATTTACTATTAATCTCTTCCCATATGTAGAAAACTGAGGACTAAGATATAAATACGCACAAATGGAATGAAAAATATAGGTTTATTTATGACAATATATGATCCTGCGTAAAATTGTTCCACTGGAACCAGCAGTGCGGTCAAATTCCCTTCACATTAATAGGAAATACTTTCATTTAGACACCTTCGGGTGATTCGTGCTTTTTTTGCTATTTGCTTTATTTCGCACCCACACAGATAGGTCTTATGGCGATGATGGGACAGGAAAAGGCTAGGAGTGAGAAGGAAGCGGCCGTGGCCTCAATTAAGGTACAGTCTCAGCATTTGCCTGGTTTGAAAGTGGAAAACCACGGAAAACCATCTTGAGGGCTGCCGACAGTGGAGTTCGAACCCACTGTCTCCCGAATACTGGATACTGGCCGCACTTCAGCGACTGCAGCTATCGAGCTCGGTATACATTCGTACGGTACTTCAACAGTTGCCGCTTTTATGTATTCATTGTTTTGGGCCGGGATTTCTGTGTTTTGCAGGCATTTAGTGCTATTGTGATCGAAAAAATGTCTCAGTGTTCCAAGCAAATAGTTAAAACGGCAATGACAACGTTACCATAAAAGGATTTTGTTCACACATCAGCCCAAATTCCAAGTGCAGATCAGTGGTGATTGATTAATTAGAGTGATTGACTGGAACATTTTTACGTCAGGAACATGGCGCTCCCTAGGGACAACTACGAATAGTGTCAAAAAATACATTTTCATTCCATTTATGCGTATTTATATTTTAGCCTACAGTTTTCTACATTCGGGAAGAGATTAATACAAAGAAAGCAGGGTCCAATGGGAATGTTTTTAACATTTCATGTGGTGTTCATTTTGTTAAAAATGATTGTGTGTTAGATCTACAAATTTAAACGATTCTCAAAACAAGTTAGTTTAAAAGCTACAAAATCATTTATACTGTTTAGATTGACAAGTAATGAAATAAAAGGTCTGCAATCATTGTTTTGGCTCAAGATAACAATAGCGACAATGACTACCAACAACTAAACAAAACTGTGGTTAATCGAATGTGAGAGAATTCATAGTTCATACCAATTGATATCGCATGAGCCCTCAATATTGTGGACATTTCAATATATTTACTTCATTAAAGTGTGTACCTGGATCGGGTAAAGGGACGTTTTGAAATATTACAGCGCCAGAATGGAGACAGTGACACAGCTCTGTCCCATATTGTATCCAGTATACATTACCTTTAGATTATAAATTTTAAATATTGAATACGAATCGCCACAGATAAAAAGAACTGGGTCATACACAACGTTATCAGGATATTCATGTAGAATGTACGACATCTACAAAGTTAAAATATAAATCTCTTTCAGTCTGTGTGGGTTATACATTCAACATAAGCAGTCTACAGAAGTTGGCAGTGTGCCCTAAAATCAGTGACATTGAATGTAAGTGCACTTTTAAGGCAAAAAAAAAAACTCTTAGAAAATACTGTAGCTGTTATTCCTGTTGATGAAAATTTGGTAAATATTGTAATTGCTTTATTATAATCAAACAACTTTCACTACTTGTCTTACACCTTGGTGGGTCACAGGTGTGAACTGTGACGCACAAATGGCTTTGAACCTGTTTCACGTTCCAATGTTCTTCTTGACACTATCTTCGTCATAGCCAATCTATAATAATAGATAAATGAAGGTCAAAGTGTAGAGATGTAGTAATGCAAGTATAAAAATGCAAACGGATATGATTTCCTTTTTACTAGCAACCATAATCAAGGCACTTCGGAACAACAAAGCACCAGGATTTAACAAAATCCTAGCAGAGTACTTAAGAGCAGTTGGACAACCATTCATCAAACAGGCAAATAATAATAATAATAATAATAATAATAATAATAATAATAATAATAATAATAATAATAATAATAATAATAATAATAATAATAATAATAATAATAATAATATATTTATTATCGTTCCGACCATCTATGGACCACGTTTTACAGTCTTTACGTTATTTTTCACCAGTCCTGACTTCACATCCTGCCAGTACTTCTTCATCCTTGCGCTGACTTCTTTCTTATGTTCTTCTGTGTAGGTTCTCTTCTTCTACTTCTTCTTCTTCTTCTTCTTCTTCTTCTTCTTCTTCTTCTTCTTCACAAGTTCTTCCCCAGTCTCCTGGAAACCCTTGAACTCCTTCACTTTTTGTCTAAATTTGCTTCTGTCCAGTACGTCCTCTTTTTCTACTCCTATCCTGGCCAGGTCGGTCCTTACTTCCCGAAACCATTTTGGTTCCGTCTTCCTTAGGCTGAAGATGCTGAAAATCCTTTTTGTCAGTCGGTTGGTGTCCATTCTCTGTAGATGTCCATAAAATTGAAGCCTTCGCTTTTTCATCAATACAACGACTTCCTCTGTCTTCTGGTATAGTTCTTTGTTGGGTCTAAGTCTCCTCTCCCCACCTTTCATTTTCGGGCCCAAGATCTTCCGGAGCATTTTCCTCTCTTTCTTTCTGATGTTCTCTAGATCTCCCTTACCAATCATGTCCAATGTTTCTACTGCGTATAAGCATTCAGGTCTGATGACTGTGTCCAGATGTCTTAATTTGGCTCCATATGACAAAGCTTTCTTGTTGTAGGTGTCTCTAGTGAGCTGATACGCTGTTTCCATTTTTCTCGCTCGTTCTATCAGAGCTAGCTTCTATGATCCATTCTCTTGAACAATTTCTCCAAGATACTTGAAGCTCTTTACTCTTTTGACTTTCCCCTCTTTCAACTTTAACATTTGGGGAGCCTCTTTGATGTTGATCATAAATTCAGTCTTATTGTATGATATTTGCAGTCCAGTCATTTCTGCAATAATAATAATAATAATAATAATAATAATAATAATAATAATAATAATAATAATAATAATAATAATAATAATAATAATAATAATAATAGCATGGCCTCTACTACCATGTGCAGACATTCCAATTTGATGCCTTCCGACTTGTCGATTTCGACGTTCCGTTTTTCTCTAGGAAACTCTCTTTTACATCTACGGTTGAGTTTTAAAGAATTTTGTCGGATAAACACCAAATGTGTCCTTTACATGCCAGAGACCGCAAAAAGCCTTACCTCTGATTCCACTCCTTTACTCATATCATTTATATACATAAGAAAACATAAAGATCCGATAATACTACCTTTATGCATTTTTATATATATAAATGATATGAGCAAAGGAGTGAAATCAGAGGTAAGGTTTTTTGCGGATGATGTTATTCTCTATAGAGTAATAAATAAGTTACAAGATTGTGAGCAACTGCAACGTGACCTCGAAAATGTTGTGAGATGGACAGCAGGCAATGGTATGTTGATAAACGGGGTTAAAAGTCAGGTTGTGAGTTTCACAAATAGGAAAAGTCCTCTCAGTTTTAATTACTGCGTTGATGGGGTGAAAGTTCCTTTTGGGGATCATTGTAAGTATCTAGGTGTTAATATAAGGAAAGATCTTCATTGGGGTAATGACGGGATTGTAAATAAAGAGTACAGATCTCTGCACATGGTTATGAGTGTGTTTAGGGGTTGTGGTAAGGATGTAAAGGAGAGAGCATATAAGTCTCTGGTAGGACCCCAACTAGAGTATGGTTCCAGTGTACGGGACCCTCACCAGGATTACTTGATTCAAGAACTGGAAAAAATCCAAAGAAAAGCAGCTCGATTTGTCCTGGGTAATTTCCGACAAAAGAGTAGCGTTTCAAAAATGTTGCAAAGTTTGGTCTGGGTAGAATTGAGAGAAAGAAGGAGAGCTGCTCCACTGTGTGGTATGTTCTGAGCTGTCAATGAAGAGATGGCGTGGAATGACATTAGTAGACGAATAAGTTTGAGTGGCGTTTGTCAAAGTAGGAAAGATCACAATATGAAGATAAAGTTGGAATTCAAGAGGACAAACTGGGGCAAATGTTCATTTATAGGAAGGGGAGTTAGGGATTGGAATAACTTACCAAGGGAGATGTTCAATAAATTTCCAATTTCTTCGAAATCATTTAGGAAAAGGCTAGGAAAACAACAGATAGGGAATCTGCCACCTGGGCGACTGCCCTAAATGCAGATCAGTATTGATTGAAATCTGCTTTACGTCGCACTGACACAGATAGGTCTCATGGAGACGATGGCATAGGAAAGGGCTAAGAGTGGAAAGGAAACGGTTGTGGCCTTAATTAAGGTTTTTCCGGTGTTAAATTGGGAAACCAAAAGAAACCATCTTCAGGGCAGCCGACATTGGAGTTCGAACCCACTGTATCCTGAATTCCAGGTCACAACTGCGTTCCCCTAACCGCACGGCCATTTCAATTGGTACTACTGAGTGTAACAGGAGGGAAGATGGTATGAATGATATCCAATTTCAGGTCGTATTCCACTTTTTGCAGGTCATAGTTTACCATTGGGATACAGATTGTGTTATTCTTGGCGTTCATCTTTTCGAAAAGCTGCCCATCGTCAACAATAGTAAATTATCTACATTTAAAATTCGTTACTTTCGGCAGGTCGAGGCCGTGAGTTGTTCTGATTTTTTGTGGGTCTGACGACATGTATTCAGTTTTCTTTTTGTTGAGTCGTTGCGAATCAGATATTCCATTTTTGGATTTATAGTTGAATATCAAGTGTCTATTAAGGGGTTAGCATTGCGTCGAAAGCGTAGAGCAGTGTCCAGGGTATCAGTAGATGAAGTTCTGCCGTACGAGTGTCCATCACTACGATAAGTGGAAGTACATACATAAAACATACATATTAACACACAAACAAACCAAATCAAGTCCCTCGTCCAAACAAAGACTTTACCAACAAAGTCGGTGCCAACAACTAGACCAGGGGTCACTATTCAGACATCCTTACCCGGAGTTTGCTTGTGTTAGGGTGGCCAGATGCTGTCCGGCTCTATAGCACCCTCGTGCTAATCACGCCCAGTGTTTCTTAACTTCGGAGAACCAGGCTGCACTGTTGGCCATATTTCAAAATTGGCAACGTAAACGGTGTCAAATTGATATTCTTGCACTGGGTAGTTGAGGCTTTATGTTTTGTATTATTCATTCATTCATTCATTCATTCATTCATTCATTCATTCATTCATTCATCCATTCGATTTGGCCATTGACCACATCAAATAGTTTTCTTCTTCCTATCTTCCCAGAACTTCTTCATACCTTCCTCTTATTGTTTTCTTTCTTCCGTCCATTTACTGCCTGAATTCTTCTCAGCTTCCTCTGCAAAATTTACCATCAAATATTAATATCCTAAATTATTCTTTTTTTTAAATATGTTCTCTCTTAATGTTGAGCAGTTCCAAATCTTTCTCGGCTTCTTTTTTTATTAGCATAGTGTTCAAAAATGTGTTTTGTTAATCTGTCTTTTTCCAATCTGTACAGGTGGCCGAAGAATATTAATCTCCTTTTTCTGATGTTTTGAATACATTTGCTTCTGGTCTCAGTTTTTATACGCAATTCCCCCATATAGGCCCCATAATGTTTCTTATTATTATTATTACTGCTATTATAGTATTTCGTTACTCATTAAATATAACACATCATAACATTAAATCCTAGAAGTTTTTTGGACACGACTGCCAAAGCCTAGTTCTCCAAAGTTTGAAATGAGCATCTTCCGAGTTCTTTCCTCTTATATTAATGATCACCACCCAGTTTATTCTAGACACGATATCTACATAACCCAGAAATATACAATTTATCTCTAAACTATTCTCCCATGACCATTTGAAGTTATGTATGAAATAATAGGACAAACGTAAGAATTATTCTTGAACTAGCAAATGTACCCGTGCTTCGCTACGGTATTCTACATTGTATACGGATATCGACGTAAATACTGTGCGTGCAGCAAATGAGATTATTTTAAAATTGCATGTCTCTTAGCCTTATCCGAGGTATAGCATGGGGAGATCCACATACGTTGTTTCCAATGTAAAGTGAGGGTTGCATAGTTGTGATGATAACGCCAGGCTCACTTGCCTACTGCCATTCAGAATCGAGTTGGCAAGTTTATATTATAATTGCAGGCCCAATGCTCACTGCGCGGTCACTATCGATTTGGGGAGTTTTAGTTACAATGGCAGACCCATTTCCTACTTTCAGACAGGTTACAGTTGAGGAGTTTTTATTATAATACCAGGCAACTTCCCTACCACCAGTCAAAACTGAGTTGTGCAGTTATCATTATAATGACAGTCCCTTTTTACTGCTGCTAGCCAGCTTACTGCCAGTCACACAGAATTAGTGAGTTTCCATGAAAATAGCAGGCCACTATGCCTAATGCTAGTCAAATTTTAGATTGGAACATTTGTTTATAATGGCGGGCACCCTGGCCTAGAGCCAAACACAATATAGTAGGAGACTTTCGAACAAAACTGCATGATCCCTTGCCTTCTGCAAGACAAATCGAAAAGTGAATTATTCATTAAAATTGTAGGCCCTTCTTACTAATGCCAGTTACACAGGAGTTGGAGAGGGACCCCATTCCTACTGCCAGCCGTCAAAGTCGGTGTAGGGAGTACTGATTACAATAGCAGACACATCCTTTCTCGATCGCTACAAATCGACATCAATGAATATATATAGATGGACATACGAAAGTATATGAATGTTTACAATATTGCAGACCTTCATTTACAGATTAACTGCTGCTAAACGGTACGTCATATCGACGAAGGATTGTACCGTAAGGCGCAGTATTTAGCGATCTAAATGGCTGGTCCTATGATATTTTCTCGCATCTAATCTATTCATGGGTCAGGTTGAATCAGAAACGTTGAATAGGTTGAAATTTGTGTAAGAATATCTTACATTGAATTACTTTTGGGATAATTATGTGACATAGCATTTGGCTCACATATGGGTACTGGATGGGCCAATGTTCGTGTAGAGTTTGATCATACTATCTTTCCTGTAAGTGATTGAAATGATGCACATGAGAAGAAAAGGTTTAGAAATTAATTTCGATTAAGGCAGGTAGATTTCCATTAAGTTTGGTTATGTGTATTTTGAGGGAGTGCAAAATCACGGTTTCGGTTTCGTATAAACCCCCAATTAGTTCAGGGCTTTAGAAACAATATTTGCCTAAAACCTCCCCAAAGGACAGGTGGATTCTAATTATGAAGTTTGGTGGAAATATATCCAGTAGTTTTCAAGTTAGAGAAAGACAAGCAGAGCAACAAACAAAGAAACAAACAAACAAAGAAACAAACAAACAAACTAACTAACTAACTAACTAACTGACACCAAGGAAACCTACCCTTGGACAGATGGATGCTATATATAAAATTTGGTTCAAATATCTTGTTAGTTTTCAAGTTGTAAGAAGTACGCTTTACACGCACCCGCTCTTGCGTTAAGTCCGCTGGGATTTGTACCGAAAAACGGTCCGTTAATGATATCTCCCTTACTAACTCCTGTTATCGAAATGATGCACATGAGAAAAAAAAGTTTTAGAAATTAATTTTCATTAAGGCAGGTTGATTTCCATTAAGTTCGGTTGTGTATATTTTGAGGGAGTGCAAAATAACGGTTTCGGTTTTGTAAAAATCCCCACTCAGTTCAGGGATTTAGAAACGATATTTGCGCTAAAACCTACCCAAGGAGAGGTGGATTCTAAATATGAAGTTTGGTGGAAATATATATTTAGTAGTTTTCAAGTCATAGAAGGACAGACAAACAGACAAACAGACAAACAGACAAACAAACAGACAAACAGACAAACAGACACCTAAGCTAAAAATGATAAAGTTGGTCATTATTACACCTGAAACGGATAACTGTACGGAAATTTCGCCAAAATAATCAATGTACAGACACACGGTCGTTACGATTTTATTTTTTGCGCTAAAACCTACCCAAGGACAGGTGGATTCTAAATATGAAGTTTGGTGGAAATATATCCAGTGGTTTTCAAGTTATAGAAGGACAGACAAACAGACAAACAGACAAACAAACAGACAAACAGACACTAAAGCTAAAAATGATGCAGAAGGTCATTATTACACCTGAAACGGAAAACTGTACGGAGATTTCGACAAAATAATCAATGTACAGACACACGGTCGTTACGATTTTATTTATATAGATGACGGATTATTTATCTCTAAACTATTCTCCCATGACCATTTGAAGTTATGTATGAAATAATAGGACAAACGTAAGAATTATTCTTGAACTAGCAAATGTACCCGTGCTTCGCTACGGTATTCTACATTGTATACGGATATCGACGTAAATACTGTGCGTGCAGCAAATGAGATTATTTTAAAATTGCATGTCTCTTAGCCTTATCCGAGATATAGCATGGGGAGATCCACATACGTTGTTTCCAATGTAAAGTGAGGGTTGCATAGTTGTGATGATAACGCCAGGCTCACTTGCCTACTGCCATTCAGAATCGAGTTGGCAAGTTTATATTATAATTGCAGGCCCAATGCTCACTGCGCGGTCACTATCGATTTGGGGAGTTTTAGTTACAATGGCAGACCCATTTCCTACTTTCAGACAGGTTACAGTTGAGGAGTTTTTATTATAATACCAGGCAACTTCCCTACCACCAGTCAAAACTGAGTTGTGCAGTTATCATTATAATGACAGTCCCTTTTTACTGCTGCTAGCCAGCTTACTGCCAGTCACACAGAATTAGTGAGTTTCCATGAAAATAGCAGGCCACTATGCCTAATGCTAGTCAAATTTTAGATTGGAACATTTGTTTATAATGGCGGGCACCCTGGCCTAGAGCCAAACACAATATAGTAGGAGACTTTCGAACAAAACTGCATGATCCCTTGCCTTCTGCAAGACAAATCGAAAAGTGAATTATTCATTAAAATTGTAGGCCCTTCTTACTAATGCCAGTTACACAGGAGTTGGAGAGGGACCCCATTCCTACTGCCAGCCGTCAAAGTCGGTGTAGGGAGTACTGATTACAATAGCAGACACATCCTTTCTCGATCGCTACAAATCGACATCAATGAATATATATAGATGGACATACGAAAGTATATGAATGTTTACAATATTGCAGACCTTCATTTACAGATTAACTGCTGCTAAACGGTACGTCATATCGACGAAGGATTGTACCGTAAGGCGCAGTATTTAGCGATCTAAATGGCTGGTCCTATGATATTTTCTCGCATCTAATCTATTCATGGGTCAGGTTGAATCAGAAACGTTGAATAGGTTGAAATTTGTGTAAGAATATCTTACATTGAATTACTTTTGGGATAATTATGTGACATAGCATTTGGCTCACATATGGGTACTGGATGGGCCAATGTTCGTGTAGAGTTTGATCATACTATCTTTCCTGTAAGTGATTGAAATGATGCACATGAGAAGAAAAGGTTTAGAAATTAATTTCGATTAAGGCAGGTAGATTTCCATTAAGTTTGATTATGTGTATTTTGAGGGAGTGCAAAATCACGGTTTCGGTTTCGTATAAACCCCCAATTAGTTCAGGGCTTTAGAAACAATATTTGCCTAAAACCTCCCCAAAGGACAGGTGGATTCTAATTATGAAGTTTGGTGGAAATATATCCAGTAGTTTTCAAGTTAGAGAAAGACAAGCAGAGCAACAAACAAAGAAACAAACAAACAAAGAAACAAACAAACAAACTAACTAACTAACTAACTAACTGACACCAAGGAAACCTACCCTTGGACAGATGGATGCTATATATAAAATTTGGTTCAAATATCTTGTTAGTTTTCAAGTTGTAAGAAGTACGCTTTACACGCACCCGCTCTTGCGTTAAGTCCGCTGGGATTTGTACCGAAAAACGGTCCGTTAATGATATCTCCCTTACTAACTCCTGTTATCGAAATGATGCACATGAGAAAAAAAAGTTTTAGAAATTAATTTTCATTAAGGCAGGTTGATTTCCATTAAGTTCGGTTGTGTATATTTTGAGGGAGTGCAAAATAACGGTTTCGGTTTTGTAAAAATCCCCACTCAGTTCAGGGATTTAGAAACGATATTTGCGCTAAAACCTACCCAAGGAGAGGTGGATTCTAAATATGAAGTTTGGTGGAAATATATATTTAGTAGTTTTCAAGTCATAGAAGGACAGACAAACAGACAAACAGACAAACAGACAAACAAACAGACAAACAGACAAACAGACACCTAAGCTAAAAATGATAAAGTTGGTCATTATTACACCTGAAACGGATAACTGTACGGAAATTTCGCCAAAATAATCAATGTACAGACACACGGTCGTTACGATTTTATTTTTTGCGCTAAAACCTACCCAAGGACAGGTGGATTCTAAATATGAAGTTTGGTGGAAATATATCCAGTGGTTTTCAAGTTATAGAAGGACAGACAAACAGACAAACAGACAAACAGACAAACAAACAGACAAACAGACACTAAAGCTAAAAATGATGCAGAAGGTCATTATTACACCTGAAACGGAAAACTGTACGGAGATTTCGACAAAATAATCAATGTACAGACACACGGTCGTTACGATTTTATTTATATAGATGACGGATAAGCATGAGCACGTTGAAAAGTGCAGACTTCCACTTCGAGATTCATATCTCCTAAACGGTTTATGATATAAAGAAACGGTTTGCGCCATCAGACGCCTTATTTATCGCTCTACATATTTATTTCTAAACCATATCCTCGTATCTCCCATATTAAGGGGGTAAATTGAGTTCACATTTTGGAAAGAGTGAAATTTGGGTGCATTTTTAACATTTTACATTACTTTTTGCCTAATTATGTATAAGATAGAATCATGAAATTTGGTACACATATGTCCCTTAATCGTGCCAATGTGCGCACCTAACGCGATGATCCTATCATTCTTATAAGTGTGTCAAACAATGAAATATACTTGTAAAAATCACCAAATTTACGAACAATCCAGAAATACGGCCAAATTTAACGTATAAGGGAGAGAGATACGACAAAATGTCACAGGACCAAAGTTGTAGATCACTCCGAATCGAAGCGACAGTGTGCCATCCCTTTTGTGATACGACTTACCGTTTAGCCAAAAAATAGCTCAAAAATTAATGTCTGCACAGTCATTAAAATTGCCTCCATATTTCGATATCTTTGGGGGTAAAAAGTGAAAAATTTGAACATCTTGGAATTTTTCCGTCGGTTAGGGACCAAAAGCTAAAATTTCACCAAATTTCAATTGTCTACCTCGTCTGGCAGGTTGTGCCATCATCTTGATTTGGGGGGATAGGGGATAAAAATGAGGAAATTCCCGAAAATTTTTAAGCCCACGAAACCTATAGGTTATCGTTTTGGATATACTATACGACTGTGTTCTTATGCTGAGCCCAAAATTTGAGCCCCCCCAGCGTGCCCCCTTCAGGGAATTTTGAGAATTTCCGATTTTTCTACGGATCCTGGGGTCATCAGTTTCCCTCGTACCAAGTTTCAAATTTCTGAGATTTCTGGAAGTGCCTCATTAATTCACGTCATTTTTCATTTTTAAATATTTATATATACATCGCTCCAGCCCGACTTGCTTTTATAAATATAGATGACGGATAAGTATGAGCACGTTGAAAAGTGCAGACTTCCACTTCGAGATTCATATCTCCTAAACGGTTTATGATATTAAGAAACGGTATGCGCCATCAGACGCCTCATTTATCGCTTTAAATGTTTGTTTCTAAACCATTTCCTCATATCTCCCACATTAAGGGGGTTAATTGAGTTCAAAATTTCGAATAGGGTGAAATTTGGGTGCATTTTTTAAATTTTACATTACATTTTGCCTACTTATGTATAAGCTAGAATCATGAAATTCGGTACACATATGTCCCTTAATCGTGCCAATGTGCACACCTAACACGATGATCCTATCATTCTTATAAGTGTGTCAAACAATGAAATATACTTGTAAAAATCACCAAATTTACGAACAATCCAGAAATACGGCCAAATTTAACGTATAAGGCAGAGAGATACGACAAAATGTCACAGGACCAAAGTTGTAGATCACTCCGAATTGAAGGGACATTGGCCATCCGCTTTGTGATACGACTTACCGTTTAGCCAAAAAATAGCTCAAAAATAATGTCTGCACAGTCATTAAAATTGCCTCCATATTTCGATATCTTTGGGGGTAAAAAGTGAAAAATTTGAACATCTTGGAATTTTTCCGTCGGTTAGGGACCAAAAGCTATAATTTCACCAATTTTCAATTGTCTACCTCGTCTGGCAGGTTGTGCCGCCATCTTGATTTGGGGGGATAGGGGATAAAAATGAGGAAATTCCCGAAAATTTTTAAGCCCACGAAACCTATAGGTTATCGTTTTGGATATACTATACGACTGTGTTCTTATGCTGAGCCCAAAATTTGAGCCCCACCAGCGTGCCCCCTTCAGGGAATTTTGAGAATTTCCGATTTTTCTAGGGATCCTGGGGTCATGAGTTTCCCTCGTACCAAGTTTCAAATTTCTGAGATTTCTGGAAGTGCCTCATTAATTCACGTCTTTTTTCATTTTTAAATATTCATATATACATCGCTCCAGCCCGACTTGCTTTTATATATATAGATGACGGATAAGCATGAGCACGTTGAAAAGTGCAGACTTCCACTTCGAGATTCATATCTCCTAAACGGTTTATGATATTAAGAAACGGTTTGCGCCATCAGACGCCTTATTTATCGCTCTAAATGTTTGTTTCTAAACCATATCCTCGTATCTCCCATATTAAGGGGGTTAATTGAGTTCAAAATTTCGAATAGGGTGAAATTTGGGTGCATTTTTAACATTTTACATTACATTTTGCCTACTTATGTATAAGCTAGAATCATGAAATTCGGTACACATATGTCCCTTAATCGTGCCAATGTGCACACCTAACACGATGATCCTATCATTCTTATAAGTGTGTCAAACAATGAAATATACTTGTAAAAATCACCAAATTTACGAACAATCCAGAAATACGGCCAAATTTAACGTATAAGGCAGAGAGATACGACAAAATGTCACAGGACCAAAGTTGTAGATCACTCCGAATTGAAGGGACATTGGCCATCCGCTTTGTGATACGACTTACCGTTTAGCCAAAAAATAGCTCAAAAATAATGTCTGCACAGTCATTAAAATTGCCTCCATATTTCGATATCTTTGGGGGTAAAAAGTGAAAAATTTGAACATCTTGGAATTTTTCCGTCGGTTAGGGACCAAAAGCTATAATTTCACCAATTTTCAATTGTCTACCTCGTCTGGCAGGTTGTGCCGCCATCTTGATTTGGGGGGATAGGGGATAAAAATGAGGAAATTCCCGAAAATTTTTAAGCCCACGAAACCTATAGGTTATCGTTTTGGATATACTATACGACTGTGTTCTTATGCTGAGCCCAAAATTTGAGCCCCACCAGCGTGCCCCCTTCAGGGAATTTTGAGAATTTCCGATTTTTCTAGGGATCCTGGGGTCATGAGTTTCCCTCGTACCAAGTTTCAAATTTCTGAGATTTCTGGAAGTGCCTCATTAATTCACGTCTTTTTTCATTTTTAAATATTCATATATACATCGCTCCAGCCCGACTTGCTTTTATATATATAGATGACGGATAAGCATGAGCACGTTGAAAAGTGCAGACTTCCACTTCGAGATTCATATCTCCTAAACGGTTTATGATATTAAGAAACGGTTTGCGCCATCAGACGCCTTATTTATCGCTCGAAATGTTTGTTTCTAAACCATATCCTCGTATCTCCCATATTAAGGGGGTTAATTGAGTTCAAAATTTCGAATAGGGTGAAATTTGGGTGCATTTTTAACATTTTACATTACATTTTGCCTACTTATGTATAAGCTAGAATCATGAAATTCGGTACACATATGTCCCTTAATCGTGCCAATGTGCACACCTAACACGATGATCCTATCATTCTTATAAGTGTGTCAAACAATGAAATATACTTGTAAAAATCACCAAATTTACGAACAATCCAGAAATACGGCCAAATTTAACGTATAAGGGAGAGAGATACGACAAAATGTCACAGGATCATAGTTGTAGATCACTCCGAATTGAAGGGACATTGGCCATCCGTTTTGTGATACGACTTACCGTTTAGCCAAAAAATAGCTCAAAAGGAATGTCTGCACAGTCATTAAAATTGCCTCCATATTTCGATATCTTTGGGGGTAAAAAGTGAAAAATTTGAACATCTTGGAATTTTTCCGTCGGTTAGGGACCAAAAGCTATAATTTCACCAAATTTCAATTGTCTACCTCGTCTGGCAGGTTGTGCCGCCATCTTGATTTGGGGGGATAGGGGATAAAAATGAGGACATTCCCGAAAATTTTTAAGCCCACGAAACCTATTGGTTATCGTTTTGGATATACTATACGACTGTGTTCTTATGCTGAGCCCAAAATTTGAGCCCCCTCAGCGTGCCCCCTTCAGGGAATTTTGAGAATTTCCGATTTTTCTAGGGATCCTGGGGTCATCAGTTTCCCTCGTACCAAGTTTCAAATTTCTGAGATTTCTGGAAGTGCCTCATTAATTCACGTATTTTTTCATTTTTAAATATTCAAATATACATCGCTCCAGCCCGACTTGCTTTTATATATATAGATAGATGACGGATAAGCATGAGCACGTTGAAAAGTGCAGACTTCCACTTCGAGATTCATATCTCCTAAACGGTTTATGATATTAAGAAACGGTTGCGCCATCAGACGCCTCATTTATCGCTCTAAATGTTTGTTTCTAAACCATATCCTCGTATCTCCCATCTTAAGGGGGTAAATTGAGTTCGAATTTTGAATAGCGTGAAATTTGGGTGCATTTTTAACATTTTACATTACATTTTGCCTACTTATGTATAAGCTAGAATCATGAAATTCGGTACACGTATTTCCCCTAATCGTGCCAATGTGCACACCTAACACGATGATCCTATCGTTCTTATAAGTGTGTCAAACAATGAAATATACTTGTACAAATCACCAAATTTACGAACAATCCAGAAATACGGCCAAATTTAACGTATAAGGGAGAGAGATACGACAAAATGTCACAGGACCAAAGTTGTAGATCACTCCGAATTGAAGCGACATTGTGCCATCCCTTTTGTGATACGACTTACCGTTTAGCCAAAAAATAGCTCAAAAGGAATGTCTGCACAGTCATTAAAATTGCCTCTATATTTCGATATCTTTGGGGGTAAAAAATGAAAAATTTGAACATCTTGGAATTTTTCCGTCTGTTAGGGACCAAAAGCTATAATTTCACCAAATTTCAATTGTCTACCTCGTCTGGCAGGTTGTGCCGCCATCTTGATTTGGGGGGATAGGGGATAAAAATGAGGAAATTCCCGAAAATTTTTAAGCCCACGAAACCTATAGGTTATCGTTTTGGATATACTACACGACTGTGTTCTTATGCTGAGCCCAAAATTTGAGCTCCCCCAGCGTGCCCCCTTCAGGGAATTTTGAGAATTTCCGATTTTTCTAGGGATCCTGGGGTCATCAGTTTCCCTCGTACCAAGTTTCAAATTTCTGAGATTTCTGGAAGTGCCTCATTAATTCACGTCTTTTTTCATTTTTACATATTTATATATACATCGCTCCAGCCCGACTTGCTTTTATATATATAGATTCTTCTTCTTTCTTCGTTATGCCCGTTTACAGAGCGTGTTGGAACTTGTCAGCTTGATGATAGTTTTCCTTTCTTCTTCTCCTCCCAAAATCACTTCATGAACTCGCTATGCTGATTCTTGCGTTCTTCCTTCCATTTATTCCCTGTGGTTCTTTTAGCCTTTTCCGTGAACGTGTGCTTTGCAACCAGATTCCCAAAAGCCTTACGATCCCTGATGATATCTTCTGTGATATTAATTTCTTTTAAGTCCTGCTTTATTTCCTCTAACCAGCTTATTTTGACCTTCCTTGATTTAATTATACCAAGCAGTTTTTTTTGCATATCTAGTGTCGTCCATTCTACAGATGTGGCCTTAGAATTTCAATCGTCTCCTGCGTACGGTATCGGTGAACTTGTCGATTGCTTTGTACAAATCTACAGTTTTCCTTTTGATCCATATACCATTTACATGAACGGCGCCATATATTTTCCTAAGAATTTTTCGTTCTTGTTTTTCAATTTCATTAGTTTTAGAGTGACCTCCTAGGGATGTGGTTTTTGAGGCATACAAGGCTTCCGGAAGAACAACAGTCTTGTAATGCCGAAGTTTTGCATTTCGTGCCATCACTACTTTATTGTAGTGGTTCCATGTTATTCGGTATGCTTTCAGGAGTTTGGTGGCTCTTTCTAAATTAGATTTCCTGTCCAATCCGGATGGTACATTGATTTCTCCTAGATATTCGAGGGAAGGGACCTGTGTGATTATTCCATAATTTGTCTGTAGTGGGGATCTTTGGATATTCTGGTGTCCATTAACCATGATATGAGTCTTCTCATACGATATTTGGATGCCTGTCTTCGATGCTATCTCATGTAACTTCTCTATGGCACACCTGGTTTCT
This sequence comes from Anabrus simplex, assembly GCF_040414725.1. Taxonomy (NCBI): domain Eukaryota; kingdom Metazoa; phylum Arthropoda; class Insecta; order Orthoptera; family Tettigoniidae; genus Anabrus; species Anabrus simplex. Next base: position 320,410,639 of record NC_090270.1, read on the forward strand.
TCACTAGTCTTGGTAAAGATAGCTAGATCATCAGCAAAAGCTTGGCACTTCACGTTAATTCTTTGTCCCCGAGTACCAGTGTTTATACCTTCGATTTCTTTTCCCCATTCCCTGATGACTTTATCTAGCACTAAGTTAAAAAAGATTGGGGAGAGGCCATCTTGAATTATTATTATTATTATTATTGTCATTATTATTATTATTATTATTATTATTATTATTATTATTATTATTATTATTATTATTATTATTATTATTATTATTATTATTATGGACAAATTTTATGTACAAAATTAATATTTGATATGCCTTAAATATACCTTAGTCATTTAAATATTGTCGACGTCCGACCATTTGGCTGAATTGTCAACGTTAAGACCTTCGCTTCAGAGGATCTCGGGTTCGATTCTCGCGGGGGTGTCGGGAATTTTAACCACGTGTGATTAATAGTTGTGGCTCGAGTACTGGTTGTTTGTGTTTGTCCCACCGCTCACCTCTTCATAATCACACAACACACCACACTACTAACCACCACAAAATACGGATTACATCCCTCCATATGGATTTGGCGTGAGGACGGGCATCTGGCCTTAAAACAAGGTCAAATCCGCATGTGTGACAGTTCGCACGGCGACCCACAAGGTTTGGGAAAAGTGGTAGAAGAAGAAGATTTAATTATTTTCGACACGAAACCAGGCTTGTCTTTTGCCTTGATTATTTCCCGACAACTTATTAACGGAATTAGGGCACGATTTCAAGCAAGTAACTGGGAGAAGATATAACTGGTGTATAATTAAATTACATTGTTCTTATATATCGTTCCTTCCGTTTTATTCTTCACTTTGGGTTCATCTTGGTGGTGTAAAACAGTGCTCAGATGTTGGCTACCATTTGAAGAGGGATGCAATTAGGTTATACAAACATAGACATCAGTTTTGCTTCAGGAGCATTAACAGCTGTATTTATAGCCATGCCTCATTCTCTGCTTCATATCACTGGGTAATGGGAAGAGCGAATAATGTAAGACAGACCTGAATAATGCACAATATATTATTTTCAAGTAATCATTTTACTTTTACCTATTTTTAATTTCGTCAACGGCATCAATTAAGAGGAGTTCGTTTTTGGATTTGTGCTATTTAGCCTCAAAAGTTTCATTTGTGAATATTTTGTGGTGTTAGTCTTCTAACAATAATTTATGAAGACAACATTGTATGAGAGACCTGAGAAGTGATCAATAGAATTATTTAAACGGTAATATTATCTTAAGGGAGGAAACTTATTCACCCGTTTTCTCATTTCATTGATTTGTGGACCTATTTGACATCAATTTAATTTACAATAAAATTCCATAGCATACATCTCCTACTGGATTTCCGACCGAATGAACTGGCCGTGCGTTTACGATCGCGCAACTGTGAGTTTGCATTCGGAAGATAGTGGGCTCGAACTCCAATGTCGGCATCTCTGAAGACGGTTTTACTAGTTTTCCCATTTTCACAACAGAAAAGTACTGGGGCTGTACCTTAATCAAGGCCATGGTCGCTTCCTTCCCACTCTTAGCCCTTTCCTATCCCACCTCTCTGTGTCGCTGAGACTTAAAGAAAATTGTAAAAAAGGAAAAAAGAACAATGTATACGAAAATATCAAAACTCTTGGTTTCATCTCAAGGTTGTTACAGGCACATGAATGTTAACGTGATCGTCCAAGAGCTATCATTAAATGATTCATTACTTATATTTATTATGATAATTTTTCATATTGTTGAAATTAATCTTCTGTCCAAAATAAAATATCCAGTAGCTTTGCAGTTATAAGAAATAAGCTTTACACGCACCTACTTTAATGTTAAGTCCGATGTGACATAGACTTAAAAACGGTCCGTAAATGATATCTCTCTTCTGTGTTGTATTGTGTTGGAGGGGAAAATCAGTGATTCAGTCTTCCTATAATTCCCAAGTCCATTCAGGGATTTAGAAATAATATTTGCCCTAAAATATACCCAAGGGCAGCTGGATTCTATGTATGAAGTTTGGTAGATGTATATTCAGCTTGTTTTTGAGTTATAAGAACTCAGACAAAAAGACAAACAGACAAATCGACAAACAGACAAATCGACAAACAGACAAATCGACAAACAGACACCAAAGCTAAAAAAAATATATGCAGATCGTCATTGTTACACCTGAAACGGCTAACTGAATGAAAATTTAACCAAAATATTCGATGTACAGACACACGGTCGTTACGATTTTAGTTCTGTAGATTTTCCATATTGTTTAAATTGGTCTCCTGGCCAAAATAAATTTCAAAATTTATCGTGCTGACGAATTGATAAATAAATAAATAAATAAATAAATAAATAAATAAATAAATAAATAAATAAATAAATAATGTGTGTTCCATTCACGATTTTGTAAGAAATCAAAAAAATAAACTGTGGAATTATATTTAAATATCTTCACGTCCAAGCATGTACAAGAATGTATTCTTTACGTGGGTAGAATTGGGCATAATTTTCAATTTCTCTCGTAGCATTTCTCATTTAGTACTGAAGGCTATGAGACTGGAAATGATCCTTCCAGCTGATGAGCAGAGGATTATGAATGTTCAGAAGAATAGGAACGTGTTGCATCTGTGGTTCACAGCGGATAATCTAGGCCAGCTTCTGGCTGATGCAGCAACGAGTGAAGACTGCCATCACGCAATATCGGCCGGAGCATTGAAGCCAGACAATGGTGGTACATTATGATGACCAATTCTCTATTGATGCGCTAGGCAATACGTCATTGAGCGCGAGGTATGTGAGGAATGAGCAGCCTGGGACGAGATTATCAATCACTGACAAGATGGAGATATGTACGTCTGCTGCATTTCAATGTGACATGACCCAATTGCTTCGCCAGCAGAAGGAACGTAATTTTGAACGACGTTCAACCAATATTTCTCTACATAGCATATGTTGGAAATACTCAGTCTCTCAGTTTTCAACGAGAAATTCTTTCAGGCACAAAATGAATAGTCGAATGAAATAATGATTTATAATCAAATGTGGATTAAGTGGAGAACAGTGGACCTATACTCATTAACTGACAAGTTTATTGATGCCGTAAACAAGAGATGCCTTAAATTCTGTGGCCATATCTTTAGAATGGACAGCGACAGACTCACTAAAATATTAGCTAAAGTAAACAAAACAAAGAAGGTCAAAATAAACTGGCTAGAAGAAATTAAAATGGACCTCCAAGAAATTAATATCACGGACGACATCATAGAAGATCGTGGGGCCTGTACAATATTAGCCAAGCCAAAATTCGTAGAGAATCCTAAGAAAACTGGTAGGGAGAATGGTAGGCAGAATGCAAGATGCAACTCATTGCATTCATGGAATGATTTTGGGAGGATAAGAAGGCGAGAACCATCAAGCAAACGAAGAAGTTCAAACGCTCTCTTTGATTGGACATAACGAAGAGATGATAATTTAGAATCAAAATTAAGAATGAAATTTCACATTTAAATTCAAATAATCCTGAACCTTACTTCACGCTGGTATTTACGGTACGTAAGGAGGTAAGTAATTACTCTTATTATTCTTCCACTTCGTGGCATTTTCCCCAGTTTCTCATGGTCGACACTTTATGTTAATTTTGGTATAATTTTACGGTCGGATGACCTTACCGGCCCAACCATATGCAGAGGGATGTATTCTCTACTGCGTGTTTGTGTGCTAATTTGTATTGTGTTCTCTGTAGATTCAGAGATGTGTATTAAGTTGAGCAAACCGTCCCTAGAGCAAAGGAATTAACCGTGCGTACTTAAAATCCTCGTCCAGGCCGAGAATCGCACCCGGGGCCCTTTGAATTGTAGGCTAATACGCTGGGAGCCAATAAGCTGGACTAATGAATGATTATACATCCTTGTATATTATAGTGAAAACTGAAAAGATGTTTCTCAAAATAATCACAATGAACTTTGATCTATTTTCAGTCCATTTTATTTGAAATATCATAGGGCAATACCATGAGCCATTTGGTGTTTGAGCGCAACAGCGAAGAAAATATGGATAATGTTTGTTATGCTAGAATGACAAGTAACACAACAACTTACACAATAACTTACAGCGTTATTCAACAGAGCTGTCAGCCTCAATTATCTCCTTATCCGTAAAAGATCTAGACATTCCATTTTCAAATTATTAAATTTTATTAAGGGGCTCTTACAATACTGTCCAATTCTCTCCATCACATACGTGATTACCAATGAACCTGTAGCAACTTTATTTTCTTTCAATGGGACTACACTTATTGCACACAATAGAACAACACAGGATCAGGAGCAAGACCAGTGATGTTCTTAATTTGAAAATCTGACGATTACTTTTGGAGATATTAATTAAAGTGTTTGATACCTGCAGGCAGAAAGCGATGTGCTGTTCGCTCTGATGTGACTCACGCTTTGTTGATTAACACACATAACTCAAATATTTTTGATTGGATGTACATTTCACTGCGCGATAGAAGTGATTGAAATGGGGGAGAATAAACAATGTTCCTAAAAAACCTCAAGCAAATTGTCTAAACAGCGGTGTATGCTAACATACCAGCGGTAATTTATTCTCAACTTTACCACTACCTGTTGTAAGTACTGCACATGTTGACTTTACTAAAGAGCTTAACAATAACGCTATCCGTTAATTTTTTCAAATGACCATATCATTGCGATTTTGGAATTGTTGATTTCATTTCATGTGCTGTGTACTCATGAGGAGGGCAAATATTGTGACTCCGAAATGCTGTACATCGTACTGTTGTTTCTCGGGGCCCACTGGAATTATAGAGTTTAGAGGGGCCTAACATCTAGGCAATCGGCCCCTAATGGTACCAAATGAAACAAAATGTAATGAAAATTTAAAATTCCAAAATTCATCAATTGACCAGAATTCGAAACTTGATAATGAAGTATCTTCTTCTTTTTATACTGCTTTTCCCACACCTGTATGCTCTCGGGTGCGAAATGCATTGCACATGTGGATTTGGCCCTGTTTTACGGCCGGATACCCTTCCTGACGCCAACCCTGTGTGGAGGGATGTAATCACTATTGCGTATTTTTTTGGTGGTTGGTAGTGTAGTGTATTTTGTGAATATGAGGAGCAGAGTGTTGGGACGGATACAAACACCCTGTCCGCGAGCCATAAGAATTAATCAGAAGCGAATAAAATTCCCGACCCGGCCAGGAATCGAACCCGGGACCCTCTGAACCGAATGCCAGTACCCTGACCATTCAGCCAACGAGTCGGACAATGAATTAATGAATGAATATGAATGTACAATAATCAGTGGATCCAAAACACAATATTAAAAGTAAAAAAAAACTTTCAAAATAAATCCACTGACTCAAATTCAAAAATACGACGATGAACAATGGTTATGAACATAAAACAAACAGTGGACCCGACCCGCAATGCCCCACCTTCCCAGAAATTTAAAAAACGGTATATACAGACTAAAGGGCTGCTTCCAAAGCACAATCCAGAATCGATGACGCTTCTTGTCTTCTTTTTTTTGCTATTTGCTTTACGTCGGCCCGACACAGATAGGTTTTATGGTGACGATGGGATAGGAAAGGACTAGGAATTGGAAGGAAGCGGCCGTGGCCTTAATTAAGGTACAGCCCCGGCATTTGCCTCGTGTAAAAGTGGGAAACCACGGACAACCATCTTTAAGGCTACCGACAGTGGGGCTCGAACCCACTATCTCCCGATTACCGGATACTGGCCGCACTTGTTGTCTAAATGGGTCCAAATCCAGGTCAGTGGCCCCTCATAATGGTACTTATCGCTAATAAAGTACATCCGTGGTATGTCTCATGAAACGGCACTAATCATAAGTAATGTTGACTCGCGATGTTCCTCAGAGTATGGTCGTAATCACAGATAAAGTACTACGCATAGGTAACGCAAACCTATGGTGTTTCTCACATAATGGCACCACTCATAGGCAACTCAAACCCATGGTGTTCCTCAAATAGTGCTATTAATCACAAGAAACTCCTAGACCCGTGGCCTTGCTCATATAGTGGTACTAATCACAGGCAACGCCCACACCCGTGGTGTTCCTCAGAACGCAGAACCATGATGTCCAAAACCAGATGCTCGAACACCCCAGCGAGGATTGCCTCTTTTTATCTCGTTGGCGTGTTCCGACAAAACCCGGACAGAGGGTAGTTTCTGTCATAGTGTCAGATGCTTTACACGGGTACTGTAAATCCGTCGTGATTCACGAACAAACCCATTGTATTCTTCATATAGTGGTGATTGGGATCAGATACCGAGAACGAAGAATTATCTACAATCTGTATAAAAATCAGTCTGCAGTAATAAGAATCGAGGGCCTTAAAGAAGAAGCAGCAATCCAGAAAGGAGTGAGACAAGGCTGCAGTTTGTCCCCCCTCCTTTTCAATGTTTACATAGAACAGGCAGTAAAGAAAATCAAAGAGGAATTTGGAAAGGGGATCACAATCCAAGGAGAGGAAATCAAAACCTTGAGATTTGCCGATGATATTGTTATTTTATCTGAGACTGCAGAAGATCTTGAGAAGCTGCTGAATGGTATGGACGAAGTCTTGGGTAAGGAGTACAAGATGAAAATAAATAAGTCCAAAACAAAAGTAATGGAGTGCAGTCGAACAAAGGCATGTGATGCAGGAAATATTAAATTAGGAAATGAAGTCTTAAAAGAAGTGGATGAATATTGTTACTTGGGTAGTAAAATAACTAACGATGGCAGAAGTAAGGAGGACATAAAATGCAGATTAGCACAAACAAGGAAGAGCTTTCTTAAGAAAAGAAATTTGCTCACTTCAAACATTGATATTGGAATTAGAAAGATGTTTTTGAAGACTTTTGTGTGGGGCGTGGCATTGTCTGGAAGTGAAACATGGACGATAACTGGCTCAGAAAGAAAGAGAATAGAAGCTTTTGAAATGTGGTGTTACAGAAGGATGCTGAAGGTGAGATGGATAGATCGGATCACGAATGAAGAGATACTGAATCGAATTGGCGAGAGGAGATCGATTTGGCTAAATTTGACGAGAAGAAGAGATAGAATGATAGGACACATCTTAAGACATCCAGGACTTGTTCAGCTGGTTTTTTAGGGAAGTGTTGGTGGTAAGAATGGTTGGGGTAGACCAAGGTATGAATATGACAAGCAGATTAGAGCAGATATAGGATGCAATAGTTACGTAGAAATGAAAAGGTTAGCACAGGATAGGGTGGTATGGGAAGCTGCATCAAACCAGTCTATGGAATTGTGACTAAAAAAAGGGGTACTAATCGTAAGAAATGTCGACTCATGGTGTTCCTTGCATGTTGGTACTAATCACCGGTAATCTCATGGTTCAACATTCAGAATACCTTGGCCGCCCCTTTTAGTCGCATATTACGGCAGGCAGGCGGTACCTTGGGTGTATTCTTCGTCCGCGTCCCCCCAGCCACAGGAGGTTGTGTGTTTTCTCCCAGTTTACTCCTATCCTCCACCTGGGACGTGCCACGTAGGAGTGTTACCTCTCCCCCTGCTACGACAGCGTAGTAGTTCGTGGCCGTTCGAGTTAAAAGCGAGGTATGTGTTTTAGTCAAGGGGCGAGTCGAGCAAATAAAGCGAGTGGTGCATGGCGTTTTATCCAATCTCCACACATATGAAACCCTTTAATATCTCCAAATGTACTCGTCAGATTTGCAAAATAAGCATGTCAGCGAACTTGTCGCTTGATACTCAGTTGTTGTATTGGATGAAGTTATTATAGTCCTGTTTATAAAACTAAGTTACTTTCTGTTTCTCGGTAATTACGAATGTGATGGAGACGAATTGGAGAGTTTTTCACGAGTCCCTTAACACTGTACCGGTTGGTACACCTATACGCCGCACATTTGAATTTTCCGCCTTAAAGTACTCCTCTACAGCTGAAACCCTGAACTTTGAAACTGAATTAATTCAACCGTTTATCAGAAGATGTCACTGTGTTAAATTCGAATTGTTTTTGTTTACTATTATCAAGAAGTGTGGACATTCTCTCACAGATGTCTCTACCAAAAAAACTATGATCATGCTCCCTGGTGCGAAGTGATGGCATTTTCTTGAAGATATTTTCTACTTATAGGTTTTCCTATAACTAAATTTCGTTCTTTCATTTGTGGGTTGGCATTATAAATCTTTTCTTTCCGCCTGTTTTGAAGTTAGCCAATCAATAATTTCTGTCATTAATTTTCAGCCAATGGTATCTTTTTTCCCCAATTTTTGATGTGTAAATTTTAGTTAGCCAATAGACGACTGTGGGTGTGTCTTAATCATTCATGAAAGGTCTCGAATCTTCCCCGAGAGTATAAAAACTGCTGATTTTCCTGGCTCTCGGCCACTCGTACAATATCTAGCTTAGTGTATGGAAGTATAGGAGGAGGCGGGAAGCGCCTCTTTCATCCGCCAGCTGCTCTTCTACAATGTAATGGCCTTTTAACATCTTTAATTCTTGCTAGCTCAGCAGTTTAGCCCTCGGGGAAGGTCAGAAATTTTTCACTGTAACCTACCTGTTTAAAAATGTAACTTAGTGCCGGCTTATGTAAATATTTTCTTATTACTTTAACTGTAAATCGAGGATAGAGAGTGCATTACCCTCTCGAGCTCCCCTTCAATTTTGATTTGAGGTGACTACGTTTTCATAACCGATTTTCTTCTCCTCATTAATGCGTAAAATTATTTTTCTTATACGAGTCACCTCCCTAGCTTGGGAATAGCCCCCGTGTCATCGGCCTAGTGCCTCTTAGGTTTTAAAAGGTATATTTAGAAGTGCTAATTCACGCCTCCTTTTTTGCATTTAGGGCTATTTAAATTAACCTATTATTTTCCTTTAAGGCCCTGTAGACTAAATTAGGTGAGTTAACAAGGAAATTAATAAAATTATTCAGATAGTAGGAAAGAAATAGATGAAGCCACACAAATTATAACTAGGCTTAGCGATTCATGAATTAAAAGTAATAGATCAGGAAGGAAAAGGAACCACCAGTCTAAACAAAAGCGGATGGAAACGTTGAAAGTCGCAAAAGAAGCATGCAATAGAAATATGTACATTTATGTAGTTTCGATAAAGCAAGCTCCCTAGTCAGACATCAATCAACATTACTTCAAAATTTGAAATTTCCATTCTGATAAATGGAAAATATAGTAACACAGACTCTGAGGAACTCTCTACACGTCATTAATTTCCAACTACCGAGCTCGATAGCTGCAGTCGCTTAATTGCGGCCAGTATCCAGTATTCGGGAGATAGTGGGTTCGTGCCCCACTGTCGGCAGCCCGGAAGATGGTTTTCCGTGGTTTCCCATTTTCACACCAGGCAAATGCTGGGGCTGTACCTAATTAAGGCCACGGCTGCTTCCTTCCAACTCCTAGCTTCTTCTTGCCCCATCGTCGCCATAAGACCTGTCTGTGTCGGTGCGATGTAAAGCAAATAGCAAAAAAAAAAAAAAAAATAATAATAATTCCCATCTATACCTAAGAAATGATTAACACTCCCCCACCTACCGAAAAAGAAAGACAATAACAGCAACCAATTATAAATTTCCCTTTTTTATGTTTGTAAATTCTATTGAAACTGTAACCCAACTGTATTACGGATCCTCTTTAGAGAATGGAAGATGTATTACTTCCTTAATAATTCTACCTCTATGTACAATATTTAGTCTATTTCTTTTCACAGTTGTTAGAAAATCAATAACCTTAGAAACGCGAAAATTGAAAAATAGGTGATTAGATTCTCTTCGCTAGACTTGCATGGCTCATCAGTAATCCCATGCACCATTATTCTTCTGCTGTTATCCGAGTTAGTCGACAGTCTTTTGTCAAAAAGTGAAGAGTATACCGAAATATCTTGATTTCATTTCTACAAAAATAAGTACGCGATTTCATTACAGATCCCGATTATTCTGTCTTCAACTCCCTGTGACAAAATTATCACTTCAATGTTTCCCTGTTCATTATTATTATTGTGAACGATTCTGTGCCCTAGCATTTTACATTCATATCAACCACTGGATGGACAATAATAATGGTGTGTTGCCTTATTTTTTTACAATTGTATTTACATCGCACCGACAAAAATAAGTCTTGTGGAGACGATGGGGTAGGAAAAGGCTAGGAGTCGGAAGGATGCGGCCGTTGCATTAAGTATGGTACAGCCCTAGCATTTGCCATGTGTAAACACTTGGGAAATCACGGAAAGCCATCTTTAGGGCTGCCGTCAGTGGGGTTCGAACTCACTATCTCCCGTATGCAAGCTCACAGCTGTGCGCCCTTAACCGCACTGCCAACTCGATCGGTGTGTGGCTTTGCGAGAAGGCTGTTGAGATCTTTTGAATTGACCCGCTCATGGGCGACCTGCGTGTCTGTAAGGATGCTGCCCTATCTAGGATGAAATCTATTGTTGAAGTCGGCACGAGCACACAGTCCTCCAACCAGAGCAAATAAAAAATGAACGTTGAAATCTCTGACCCGGCTGAAAATCGCACCTGGGACCCCTTGCTATCCATTACTCTTTGAGACAAAATAAATCATAATACGTGTAATATACAAAAACCTTTAAATACATGTTAAGGAGGTTCACGCAGGTATCTTGTGCCTAAGTACCTAACTCTACATTTGTTACCTGTGTGTCATATAACATACATACGTACATACATACATACATACATACATACATACATACATACATACATACATACATACATTATCATTATAGACTGTTATGCCTTTCAGCGTTCAGTCTGCAAGCCTCTGTGAATTTACTAAACGTCGCCACAATCCTCGATTTGCAACTAGTGTTGTGGCCTCATTTAGTTCTATACCTCTTATCTTTAAATCGTTAGAAACCGAGTCTAACCATCGTCGTCTTGGTCTACCTCTACTTCTCTTACCCTCCATAGCAGAGTCCATTATTCTCCTAGGTAACCTACCCTCCTCCATTCGCCTCACATGACCCCACCACCGAAGCCGGTTTATGCGTACAGCTTCATCCATCGAGTTCATTCCTAAATTAGCCTTTATCTTCTCATTCCGAGTACCATCCTGCCATTGTTCCCACCTGTTTGTACCAGCAATCATTCTTGCTACTTTCATGTCTGTTACTTCTAACTTATGAATAAGATATCCTGAGTCCACCCAGCTTTCGCTCCCGTAAAGCAAAGTTGGTCTGAAAACAGACCGATGTAAAGATAGTTTCGTCTGGGAGCTCACTTCCTTCTTACAGAATACTGTTGATCGCAGCTGCGAGCTCACTGCATTAGCTTTACGACACCTTGATTCAATCTCACTTACTATATTACCATCCTGGGAGAACACACAACCTAAATACTTGAAATTATCGACCTGTTCTAGCTTTGTATCACCAATCTGACATTCATATAATAGTCACTTAAAGTATATTGGAACAAATGTGGTGTAAAATTCCTTGCTTGTTCCTGAGGGTTGTATAGTGATATAGGGTTTTGATAATGGATATGAATGAGCGACAGCGAGAAATCTGAAGCAGAGGGGATGTAAACTGAGACATATTTGAGTCGGAAATATTTATTTCTGTGCTAATATTTCCTTAATTGATTAGTGAAGCGTTTCTTTTCCAAAGGACTGAATGGATTGGTAGAGATGAGTTGTGCATTAGAATAATTGTTTAAGAGAAGACACTCCTGCTCAAAACGTGTTTTCATAATATTTCACAGATTGAAAGCAGTGTAAAAGTATTGTAACGAAATCCTCAGCATCCTTCCAGTCAATCAAACGGGTCGGGAATGAAATGAATATAGCCCCATCTAGCGGAGAGAATAGGAATTGTGCCGTCTGACGAAGCCTGTCGCACTCTTCAGGAGTAATGATTAATGACTGACAAATGAAATTAAATTGTATTGGTGAGTGTTACTGGAATTAAAGATGACAGCCAAAACTTGTTCCACCTCCACTTTGTCCAGTACAAATCTCACAACGAGTGGCCGAGATTTGAGCGACGGACTCCACGGGTGAGGGGGCGGCGCACTTCCGTCTGAGCCACGGAGGTTCCAGTGAAAATACTGTAAAGTTCTCTGTGTATTTCGAAGAGTCCTCTTTATTACGCCCTCCACAGGGTAGGATGAAACAGAACACAGGACACTATGTTATAACAATTAGAGAAAGGGGAAAGTGTAATCTAAATATTGTAGGCTTAGTGATTCATTTATGCCTTCTTTATAATAAATTGTGGAATTTTGAAACGAAGAGTTTACTTTAATATTTACGTTATCCATGTATTCCATGTATTTCATACCTAGTTGTTCTATTTTAAAGATATTCGGAGTTACCCTTTTTGTGACACCGAGGACTCTGGAGGATTTGGTCATCCTGCAGGTCAATTTTCTTCGTTCAATACTTGGCCACTACACACCCTCTCTGAGTAATCTTCCTCTGGTCTCTCTCTCCTATTCAAGCTCTTCAAACACTTCATCTCGACGGGCTCTTTTCCGCTATTGAGACGGTTTATACAAGAGCAGTTGGCCAAGTAAATGTCGCTTCAGGTCGTGCTATCTTCGATCACAGGAAGTACCGAATGATCGGAAGTAACGTGCTTTTCTCTGTGAGTACAAATCTTTCCTTAGTCCCTGCACTTTGTAATACACGCAGTTAAACGTAGAGTAGCGAAAAATACTGGTTTACTAAACTTATTTTCTCGTAGAAGTTACAAAGCGTTTGAATTTTGACGTACCGAGCAAATTTTAGTCTTGAGGTTTGGGTCACGCAGCTGTGAGCTTGCATCATTCGGAAGAGGGCGGAACCCCACTGCCAGCAGCCGTGAAAATGGTTTTCAGTGGTTTTCTATTTTCACACCAGTGAAATGCTGCAGCTGTACCACTTTATTAAGGCCACGACCGCTTCCTTTACACTCCTATCCTATTGTCGCCATAATGCCTATCTGTATCGGTGCGACGCTAAAGAAAGAAAAAATAATTCTGACTTCCATATCTCGTCTAAACAGTGTGAGAATAGCTACCAGAATAATTAGACTGACCGTATCGATAAGGGATCTTTAGCCGAGGGAATAAGGAATTGATTCGTTCATCACGAACGTAGATTCGATTCCCTGTTAGGATCTGAGAATACTTCCATTCCATTCAGAAGAAACAGATTTAATATCAGTTATTAACCTGTGCTTTATAGATACGTAATATCATTATTTCATGTCAGTCATTATTATATATCATCGGTGTAGAAACAAGACATTGTATGTCAAAATGGTCTTCTTGTCCAATATTATCCTTAAGACTAGTCACGCCTTCCAGCCAGATATGGATACGCTGTCCACCAGAACGACGTTCGTGTTCAATTCCGTTCGCAACGGTGTAACGAAAAATGAACCATAAATACATTATACTGTATTCTTAACGCAAACATACATGCCTACAGCACGGTACGGTAGGGTTCATTTTCCTCTAGACATTAGCAAAGGAAAATAAACACAATTGAAATTGTTCTGATGGACTGCATATACATATGTTGCTGGGAGGCGTGACCAGTTTTAAGGGAAATATTGGAAAGCAGGAACATTTGGCATACGAGATTTTGTTTCTTCAATGCAGTTCAAACAAAATATTCCTATATTTTAATACTCTAACTTCACTATGATGTCCAGTAGCGTGGTATTTAACAAAGGAAAATGTTGGTATTACCTTGGAGTAACTCTTTCACAGTAACCGAGTAATCCTGAAATAAGGTGAGTAAATAGCATAAATAATGGTTTCCAACATACTGACTTCTGAATAAATGAAACAATATATGCCATTTCATTTCCGGGAAGTGGAAATTGTGAGATAGGGATGAACAAATTTCAATGATTGATCCGTAATTTACAGTATACAGTCTGAAAGTTTACGGAAAAATTATATTTGTTATAGGATTTCCGACTCTCCTACATAATTTCGTAATCATGTTATATTCTTCAAGCAAATCTAAAATCTTCTGCTAGATACCGTGTGGCAGTTGATGTAGTTCCAAGGCCCTCTACTGCGTACTGCATGACACCTGATATTATGGCTAGCAGCCCACTAGCGGAAGAATACCAGGTTTAACCAGTAGCATATAATCGTACCATTAAGATGATGATTTTGATGATGATGATTCTTGTTGTTTAAAAGGGAATAACATCTAGGTCATCGGCCCCTAATGGTGGGAAATGAGACGAAAAGTAATGACAATTTAAAAGTCCAGAATAATCTACTAACCAGAATTCAAAACGTGATGACGAGGAATGAGTGGATGTGACTTTAAAACAATCAGTGGATCCGATCCGCAATGCTCCACATTCCCAGAAACTAGCGTTAAATTAAATTATAATATTACTGACCAAGGGACTGCTTCTAAAGCACAATACTGAATCGATGATGCCTGGAGTCTAAAGACGTGCAAAATCCAAATTATCACCCCTCATAATGGCACTTATCACTAGGAAAGTAGAACAATGGTATTTGTCATGTTGCGGTACTAATCAAAAGTAGCGTAGACTCGCGGTATTCCACACATTATGGTACTACTCACAGGTAATGTAATGTGCACATGTAACACAGACCTATAGTGTTTCTCACATTGCGGCGCCATTTAGAGGCAACGAAAACCTATGGTGTACCTCACATAGGTGTACTGATCACAGGGACTCGTACTATCCCGTGGTATTCCTCACAAAGTGGGTACTAATCATAGGCAAGGCAGGCCCATGGTGTCGCTCATATAGTGGTACTAATCACAGGTACTGTAAAACCCACGCTGATTCTCACACTGTCGCTACTAACCACAAACCTGTTGTTACCTAACATAGTGGTACGACGCGCAAGTAAAGGCGACGCATAATGTTCCCCGCGTGATGGTACAAATCACAAGTTTTCTCATGGTTCTAATTCGATCACCCCTAGGTCTCCCTTGTTAGTCGCTTCTTAGGACAGGCAGGGGAACCGTGGGTGTATTCTTCGCCTGCGTCCTCCACCCACAGCGGGATGTGTGTTTGTTTCGCGAGAGATATTTTATTTCGCTCAAGTCCGCCGGCAAGCCGGTTTGGGCCGCGCCACCCTCCAACCCCCCCCCTCCCTGCCGGCCACCTCGGACGCGAGAGTAGGCTGAAGTTACTACGGGCTGTCACTTGAATTTTTGTTGTCCCTTCCACTTGGCTTCACTCAGTACTAGTGGATTAATATTTCTCATTTGCATCAAATCAACACACACTTCTATTTTTCCTGTCAACGTAATGATATTCAGACTTGCTACTCTGATTGTGGACGTTGTATTTTAGTTCTCTTGCTGGATCTTGATGGACCATCGAGCGTTGAGCTGTCATTAATATCAATACCAGGAGAATTTGCATCCTCATTGGGTTTGTTTTACACTCCGAGGCTTCTTTTGGTTTTGAAAGCAATTACAATTTCTCTCTTCCACCGACTTGCTAGGCCTAACGTTTCAGAGGATTTTCTGTCAGGGGTTGTCTCCCTTAGCCTTTGACAGTCCTCTGCCTCACTGCAAGGCAACAGCTGATGAGTTTATGTGCAATTTCCTACACAAAGGTCTCATCTAACCTTCTAAGGGAAAACTCCTCCACCCGGATCTGTTTGTTTTCCCCTAGTTTGTCGGGTTTGGTATCGGCCACCCAACCCTCGGACAGACAATCGCAGGCAGTACCGTCTACTGTCACATACGGTAGCAGAGTCTTTCCTGACCTAACCTGACATTCTTATCTCTATACACATTTTGTAAAATTATTATCAAGGCGCAATTAGTCTTGTTACACATAATATAATGTTATACCAATGAGGTTAGCTCAGTGCGTTGTGGCATTGCCAGTTATTCGTTATTATCTCCCGAGGTAAAAGTACGAAACGTGTAAAAGAATTAAATATATCTATACATTAAAAAAATTGATGAAAACTAAAGTTAGTCAGTACGGCCATTTTATCCGGTTGATTTCCTTCATTTTATTAACCGAAATGTTTTCATGCACAGATTTGTCATCAGGCACTATAAATCACTTAACTTTCGCCTTCCTCAAATTATTTGATTTTTCAATTTTTTGTCTCTTTGATGCTATCATCTTTGGCTCTAATTGAGGTACGGAGTTCGTTTTGACCTAAGAACACTCAGTAGATCAAGGTATTTCATTTAAGCTCTTAACTATTCAAATTGGTTGATTCTGAGGAAAGTTATGAGTGCACATTCAATTTGACGTCCCATTTCTTCAACATTTTTTTCTCATTGAAGCAATTAAATCCTTCGTTCTAATTGAGGTACGAAGTTCGTTTGGGTCTAAAAACACTCAGTGGATCAAGCGCTTTCTTTTGAGGTAATAACTACTTAAATTGCTAGATTCTGAGAAATGTTATGAGTACATTTGTCTGCATGACGACGATCTTTCAAGGACTTTGCAACAATTCAGCGCGTGGTGTTGTTCCAAAGAACGTTGAATTCAATTTCTTTCTGTGATGTATTTTCAAGTGTTTTGTTGACATAATATTACATTCTATTACCGCAGCAGATCATGTGCTTTATTTCATTAAGTCGGAACTTTGCAAATACATCCGTGAGGATAGTAACGAACAACACCATACATTGTACATTGCGGGCGGAGCCAGCAGGAAACTGCTAGTATATTTTAAATCTTTAATTATGTACAGGTTTTCAATGCAGTTAATATTAACGGAAAAATGGATTCTTTCTTTTTTGACCCCATTAATTTTGCTAAGTCTGTCCTCTGTCTTAAAACTCACCGAGGCCAAAAACATTCCGACTCTATGCTACGGTTAGAAATAATACGGCAAAAATCTGAGTGTAAAGGACATCAAGACGCTGAAAAATTAACAGAATGTTTCTGAAAGCTAGCGCTAGTTCAGTCAAATTACGCCCAGTCTCGTTTAGTATACGAACTCGTGAGAGGAACTTCCTAGGTGGAAGATCTACGCGTAAGATTAGCATTCCCTTTCACAGAAAATTGGTCAAAAGTTGTTAAAGAAAGACAAGAGAAGAGGGAAGCAATATTCCTGGAGTTTTACACCACAAGCGCAGTGCTACATCGGCCATGGAAGGGATCCATCAAGACTTTCGTCGTTTGATTGCAAGATTAGCAGTGCATTGTCACAAGCACAAAATACGTACGATAAAACATTCCATAAGCCTCAGCGGGAATGCGTGTATGAACTCTGCAACTTGCTGTGTGCCAGATATAATAAAACTTACTGTAAGAAAAACTCGATCAGCCACTGTTGTAAAATATGAGTTCTTTTCTCATGCACACTTGTGCGTATCTCTTCCATTAATTAGTTAATATTGCTACCTAATACTGCTTCAATCAAACAGTACATAGCACGGAACGCATGTCGGATAACATTGAACTTAAATTCCATGTTTCGCGGAACTATGTTGTATCATTTTCCCGCGATGTTGTAAAAGGGAAATATACGAACCGGTCGAGAATCTTTGAACCTTGCAAATTTTCCTCTTTTGTATACGTAATTTGAGATAAAAACCAGGAATGAGCGAAGGCGTTGAATTTTACAGTCGAAATTAGAACGTTATTTCTATAGATGGTTTTCTTCCGCGCGGCGTAAACCCGAAACACTGTCATGTCACACTTCAACCCACTCATACTGTGATGATATTGATGATGCTTGTTGTTTAAAGAAGGTGATCGGCCCCTGCACATACCGTAACGGACGATTTATATATACAGGGCAGTCGGAAGCAATGTGATGCGGATATATGAGCGTTAAAGGGTTGGTCATACTGATAAGTACTTTGCAAGAATAATTTGATATCTCGTACCGTTGTCATTTTATTTCTGCTGAAGTTTGCCAATCATATCGCTGCAGGAGAGAATTCAAACGGGCTTTGCGAGGCGGTGTTGCTAAATCAGTACGTGACTTAAGACGAGCTTGAGAGCACCAGTCGAGGAATAAATCTCCGCCAGGAGAAGGGTTTGAATACAGACCTCGGAATTGACAGGTTCGTGCCAATGCAAGTACGCCACGTTGACACTGGCTGTAAGCAATAGTTGTGTTTCTGCTTGATGCTGATTTCACGTACAGATTTAGCAACACCGCCGCACAAAACCTATTTGAATTCACTCGCGAAATAATCTGATTGGCTAACTTGAGCAGCTCACAGCATGAGAACGGCGTGAGATATCTAATTATTTGTGTCAGATTATTTATCACCGAGCTCGATAGCTGCAGTCGCTTAAGTGCGGCCAGTATCCAGTATTCGGGAGATAGTAGATTCGAACCACACTGTCGGCAGCCCTGAAAATGCTTTTCCGTGGTTCCCCATTTCACACCAGGAAAATGCTGGGCCTGTACCTTAATTAAGGCCACGGCCGCTTTCTTCCCACTCATAGCCCTTTCCTGTCCCATCGTCGCCATAAGACCTATCTGTGTCGGTGCGACGTAAAACAACTACCAAAAAATAATTATTTATCAGTATGACTAACCCTCTAACGCTCTTATACCCGATTCACGTTTTTTTCTGACCACACTGTATATAAAATAAGAATTTTGTCTGCACATTGCTCAGAATTTTAAAAGAATGGTATTTCTATATCAGTCTTGTCGACAGTAACAAGGAAATGCAGTTTGTAATATTTCCGTCATCTGTCTGTCTGTTTATATGTACGTGCATCACGAGAAAATAGCTGAAGATAATTTAATGAAAATCGGTATGTAAAGTCGGAGATTGAGACACTGTAATCTGGGCTATAAATAATTTTATTCGCGCGGAGTGAAATGGAAGTTTAGGGGAAGGCCTAAAATTTAATTCTCTAATATTCATGTTATTAGTGGTCCTATCGATAAATACTGCGTAACAAAAGTTATATACACCGGGCGAGTTGACCGTGTGGTTAAGGACGCGCAGCTGTGAGCTTGCATCCGGGATATAGTGGGTTCGAACCCCACTGTAAGGCCCTGTAAATGGTTTCCAGTGGTTTTCCATTTTCACACCATGCAAGGGCACCGTCGCTTCCTTCCCACTCCTAGACTTTTCCTATCCCATCATCGCCATAAGACCTATCTGCGGCGATGCGTCGTAAATGAAATTGTGAATTTATATATAATTAAATTTCCAATCATTCACGTCTTACACATTTTTACCTTGCGGACTATAATGACAAAATGTATTTATAAATTTCGATTTTCGCTGCTATGTTCACAACAATGCCGAACCACGAGAAAATGGGAGAATATTGTATAATTTAATAAAAATCGGTATGTAAAATCTGGCAATAAAGTACTACAGTCTAGGCTGTACATAGCTTTATTGACGCTGGATGAAATGGTAGTTTATGGGAAGGAGCTTTTCTTTAAAGGTCCTATCGAAAAGTATTACAAAACAACGTTACAGAGAATACAAGTTCCGGTCATTTAAGTTTTATACAGTTTTACCATACCGAGTATGATAATAGCAGTATAATGGTAGTATTAATTATACATTTTCGCTGGTTATAATTTTCGTTTGATGTTAGGCCCTTTTAAACAAGCATCATCATCATTGATATTCAATATGTCCTTTTTTCCATATAGCAACAATAAGAAGAAAAGATTTAATTTAAGGTGCAGCTGGGAGTAGCAGTTTCTCCGAGTCCAGTACGTCCAGTGTGAGTAGATCTCATGTTAAACGATCGCGTGCGCCTGGTATTGGATTCTCGGGACAATTGCTAGAATAGTTGAGGCGGGAATGGTGTGATTATTCTTGTCCCATGAAATAACGAGGAGCTTGCACAGTCTGTAATTAGTTTCCCTTAGAGGGGTGGAGTACAATCTATGGCCCCATTACAGCGAGGACCCTTGCAGTATGTGGAAAATTCTGAGAATAATTCATAACACCAGAACTAGTAAATTATTTCGCAATTGCCACTCGGAAGATAATGTATGTGAATTGTTTCCATATACTCTTATACTTTGTAACATTACAAGTTATGATAAGATGAATTATTGTTCTTTGTGATATCAGTCTACAGACAGGTTTGATTCACCTCTCCAAACCCACCCTATCCTTTGATAATCTTTTCATTTTTATGTACTACTCGTACATCCTAAATCTACTCTAATGTCTAGTTTCATGGCTAAATGGTTAGCGTTCTGGTCTTTGGTCCCGAGGGTCACGAGTTCAATTCCCGACCGGGTCGGGGATTTTAATCTTCATTTGGGTAATTGCATTGGCTCAGGGGTGGTGTGTGTGTGTGTCGTCTTCAGTATTAGAATTAATAATAGGTGGTGTCCCAGTTTCACAGACACGCAGGTCGCCTATAGAGTGTCGACAGAAGACCTGCATCTCGCCTCTTCGGAGGCCACACGCCATTATTATTACCTACTATAATCCGTTTGTCATATTCATACCTTGGTCTACTTCTACCGTTCTTACCGACTACATTTTCATTAAAAAAAAGTCCTGGCTGGCTTAACACGTGTCGTATCGTTCTCTCTCTTCTTTTCGCAGAGTTTCGCCAAGTTGTTCTGTATGATTATCTTGAGGAGTCAGCATCGAGGCAGGGTTGGGCCTCAACAGCCACCATACGTGGCCCAGGCGTCACTGAATGGTTTTCCGTTGTTTTCATCACTGAACCAGAATTTGCTATTACATCTCAGACAGCCAAGACCACTGAAATGCCCGCACCAGTCGAACCTATGAGCAATATTTTCACACCATTCATAGCAGGGACTGGCAGCATATGGAAAGTCATTACTGACATCGCTCTTACCTCGGTCACTTTCATAACGTCAAAGCCAACGATGAGACCGAGACAGGTCAATGCAAGTAACAAATTTAATCCACCCCACACCAGAAGACATAGTGCAGTGTAAACACTATGTCTTTCCTTCATTCGTGATTTGAACTACCCAGGGGCCGATGACCTTAGATGTTAGGCCCCTTTAAACAACAAGCATCATCATCATCATCCGGGAGATAGTAGGTTCGAATCGCACTATCGGCAGCCCTGAAGGTGGTTTTCCGTGGTTTCCCATTTTCACACCAGGCAAATGCTGGGGCTGTACCTTAATTAAGGCCACGGCCACTTCCTTCCAACTCCTAGGCCTTTCCTATCCCATCGTCGCCATAAGACCTATCTGTGTCGGTGCGACGTAAAGCCACTAGCAAGAAAAAAATAGCATCATCATCATTGAACTACCCATCTTACCTACATCATTCTTCTGTAACACCACATTTCAAAATATTATATTCTCTTTTTTAAACTAGTTATTGTCGTTATTATCCATGTTTCGCTTCCATAAAATCCCACACTCCAGATGAAAGTTTTCAAAAACATCTTTTTAATTCCTATATCAATGTTCCAAGTGGACAAATTTCTTGTCTGAATCTGAAGAAAGGTCTTCCTTGCTTATGCTAGTCTGCATTGTATATATTTACCTCTGCCATCATTAGTTGTTTTGATATCTAAGTAGCAAACTGGAGGCTTTTCTAACTTTTTCTTGGATTTGCAGCCACTTTTCCATAGCCTCGATTTTTTTTGGCACTGACTCGAGATAATCAATCTTTCTCGGTATCTGATCTCCATTAATACATTATTATTATTGTTATTTATTATTATTAACACCCAATGTTCATAACTAATCCTACTGTACAAACCCATATGTCCGTTTGGACACCCCCGAGGGGGTGCCTAGTGCGGTGCCAGTACCGGTGCGCAATGTTGCGCTCCTCACCTGGCCTGTTGTAGAAAATAAAGCATAAGAATAACAAATATATAGATGCTGATCATAATAAAAATAATATAATAGTGAAATTATTCACTGTATTGTGATTTCTGTAAGTGTGAATACGGTAAGAACGCAACTTTATTCGTTGTGTGCCATGGCTGTTTTAGGAGGATATCTAAATTTTTGCGGACCAGTGGCAGGGGCCGAGCCTGGATGGTCACCCATCCAAACCCTGACCGCGCCCGATGTTACTTAACTGTATCGGTCCCTGTCGCTGGATTATTTACTAGAATATATTTATTTTCTCGTGTATCGGATGTTGTTACTACGTTATAACTGTACAATCATGTATAAATCTGGATATTATTTATGACAGATAATAATGTGTCCTAAAGAACTAACAAAAGAAGTAGTACAGTATTATCAAGATAATATGCCTGTAAGACGTGTGGAGAATTTAGTGCCTCTGTAATTTAGATGTGCTATAAAAATCAGTTTTCTAATCGTGCTATGGACTATAAAGTAACAAAGGTGCAACTGCTTGGTCAGGGTCTTCACATGTACGCAGGTAGACATCTGGTGACGGTATCTGAAATCTCCGGAAGAAACTCAGAAAAGCTCCATGCCCACTGACAAAGCGAGGTGATATGTACGTTGGCACGAATGATTTTGAACTCAAGAGTTCAAATATTGTTGAAAAAATATAGTTCTAGTAATATGTCCAAAATAAACTAATTGGGCGAATTGGCCATGCGGTTACAGGTGCGCAGCTGTGAGCTTGCATCCGGGAGATAGTGGATTCGAACCCCACTGTCGGCAGCCCTGAATATGGTTTTGTGGTTTCCCATTTTCACACCGGGCAAATTCTGGGGCTGTAACTTAAGTAAGGCCACCCACGGCCGCTTCCATCCCACTCCTAGCCCTTTCCTATCCCATCGTCGCCTATCTGTGCGACGTAAAGAAACTAGCAATAAAACCAAAGCAACAACTTCTCCTGGGAAAACTTTTCTTGCGGATGCAAATCGATAGCCTCTAGAAAACACTCCTCAGTTATTTGAAAGAAAAAAAGACAGGAATAAGCATCCAGCCAGAGTACCTTCATGATCGTCTTCAACAATGTGGGATCATTCGTAGAAAAGTACGTAATACTATATTATTCTAATTCTTATTCTCTATCTTCTTTTTGTGGTTCCTTGTGGTTGTCGATTTGATATCTTTGTAGGTGATAAAAGTATCTGCCTTCGTCCACGTTTTGATTGCATTTCCCTTTCTATGATCATTTGTATCAGGCTACAATTATCATTTCGGATATATGACAGAAGTAAGATGTCTTCCTGCGTTTCATGAGGGTGAGAAATTCTCATGGTTTCTCAACAGGATGGAGTTCTTCCTCAGTGGTGGCTTTTTCTACCAACGGAATCCTGAATTCTCTACGATATATCCGAATTGCAAAAACTCCAGCCAATTCATGAAGTATTTATTGCCTAACTTTCAAGAGCGTAAAGCGGTACCGGTAACGAGTACACTTCACGACACGCCAAATAGAATCGAATCGGAGGTGTGGTTGCGCACTAGAGTTTCAGCTTCAAAGTACACCTGCAAGGTGGATTCTGTATATTGTCTGTATCTGAATCTCAATGATGCGTTAGCTATAAACCTATGTACTCGAAACGTGACACCATTTCACTGCAGTTTCTGTCCAGTGTGATATAACTGTGTTGTTCATTTTGTGCTTGTTGATAAGACTTCCTGCCTACTTCACTGACCATCTTCAACAATACATACACTCTAAATCTCATGATATACAATCTATTTTGCCTAAAAATATTTATTTTTATTCTTATGTTTGATTCCAGTATGAATTCCAAGTAAATAGAATCGGGTAAAATGTATCTATGCAGGGTCCAGAATTAAACTTATGCTGTTAAGCGCCGCACAGTACGGGCTGTAATTATCGCAGAAGTCTCAAATTTCGTAGATATTCTAACTAAGAAATGAGCCCGTGAATTTTTCCAGAAAAATATTAATTCCATGTCTTGCCACCAGGCGAAAATATGGTGCCGAAAGCAGTGGCAGGGTCGCAGAAAAAGACAGGAAATATGAAACATATGATAACGGTGATTCCTGCCCATTTATTAGGATTTGTTGTTTCTAACACTGTTCAAAGGGGCAAAAGATCTCTATAGATCGACGCCCGAGCAAATAGCATTCAATATGGCCTTGCAATTCGGCAACATGGTGCATCAGTAACACAGCGAGGTCGACAGTTGCCCGCAGCAAATCGGGTGAAGTAAAAGCAACATGTCGTTGTATGTTAGACTCTTGATCAGGCAGGCACCTGTCATGTTCCTAATAATAATAATAATAATAATAATAATAATAATAATAATAATAATAATAATAATAATAATAATAATAATAATAATAATAATCTTTCACTTTTTTGATTCAAACCCCAAAACCACAATTCCCTGGTTTAGAAATACCAAAGAAGACCTGCAAATGCTACATATCTCAGCTGAAGACGCCCTTAACAGAGATCTCTTCCGCAAGAAAATATTGACGAACGGGCTAAACCGAGACGAGCAACCGAAGAGAAGACACGGTGCCCCTTGGACAGAGGAGCGTAAGCAGGCCCACTCACAAAGAATGAGGGAAATTAGGGCTCTAAAGAAGGCCAAGTTCAGTGTCAAATGCAACAAGACTTAACGTGGTCCTTGATGGCCCCAGCGAATTATATAATAATAATAATAATAATAATAATAATAATAATAATAATAATAATAATAATAATAATAATAATAATAATAATAATAATAATAATAATAATAATAATAATTGTACAGGTTGGTACACCTATAAGCCGCACGTTTGAATTTTCCGCCTTAAAGTACTCCTCTACAGCTGAAACTCTGTACTTTAAAACTGAATTAATTCAACCGTTTATCAGAAGATGTCACTGTGTTAATGTCGAATTGATTTTGTTTACTAATTATCAAGAAGTGTGGACATTCTCTCACAGATGTCTCTACCAAAAACTACGATCATGCACCCTGGTGCGAAGTGAAGGAACTTTTCTTGAAGATATTTTGTATTGATAAGTTTATTCTTTACTAAATGTTGTTCATTCATTTGTGGGTTGGCAATATTAATCTTTCTTTCCGCCAGTTTTGAAATTCGCCAATCGTAAAGTTCTGTAATTAATTTTCAGCCAACGGCGTCTTTCTTCCCCAATGTTGATGTGTAACTGTAAGCTACGCAATAAACGACTGTGGGTGTGTCTTAATCATTCATGAAAGGCCTCGAATCTTCCCCGAGAGTTTAAAAACTGCTGATTTTCCTGGCTCTCCGCCACTCGCACCACATCTAGCTTAGTGTATGGAAGTATAGCAGGAGGCGGGTTGCGCTTCTTTCATCCGCCAGCAGCTCTTCTACAAGGTAATGGCCTTTTAACATCTTTATTTCTTGCTAGCCCAGCAGTTTAGCTCTCGGGGAAGGTCCGAAACCTTTTCAATGTAACCTACCTTTCGAAAAATGTAACTTAGTGCCGGCCTATGTAAAAGTTTCTTATTATTTAAGTGTAAATCGGGAATAGAGAGTGCTTTACCCTCTCGAGCTCCCCTTAATTGTGAGTTGAGGTGACTACGTTTTCATAACCGATTTTCTACTCTTAATGTATTAAAATTTTCTTATACGAGTCACCTCCCTAGTTTGGGAATAGCCCCTGTATCATCGGCCTAGTGCCCCTTAGGTTTTATAAACTTCATGTAGGAGTGCAAGCAACGCCTCCATTGATCTTGGTATTTTGGGCCATTTAATTAACCTATTTTGTTAAGGCCCTGTAGGCTGGGTACGAGATACCCCTGTTTAATTCTTGTAAGTTGTGCCTTGATGGCAAGTTTTTGTAAGGTCTGGTATTGCCTTTAATAGGCTTGAAAAATTGAGAGCGGGTAAGCTCTTCTTGTGTTTGAAAAGTGCCTCTGGGAGGCTTGAGGTTAAAAGTTGGGAGCAAGTGCTCCTTGAATGAAGGGGTTTTCTGCCCTTTGAATATAGGAGGGTACCTTGGTAATGTTGGGCTAATAGCTCAAGGATTGTGTAACTGAGACTCGAAGCTAGAATTTGTAAAGACCCCTTAACTTGTGCTTTCGTTTGTGAAGTTATAATTGTACCTGATTTTTCATTGTTGTTTCACCTAGTGAAAATTTGTTAAATCTTGTTGTCTATTGAAAATATAACCTTTATGGAGATTTTAATTCATCTTTCGGACTTGTAGTTAGACCCATTCCAGCCCGCACCTTCTTTCACCTCTGTTGTTCCACAGATACCTCGGGAACAATAATATTAATAATGGCGTATGGCCTCCGGAGAGGCCTGGTGCGTGTCTTTTTCTCGTAGACGGCCTGTTAGGCGACCTGCATGACTGTGAAGATGAGGGCCCTACCTAGGATAATTTCTAATGCTGAATACGTCACACACACCCAGCTCCAGAGCCATTGGAATTAGCCAATTAAGGTTAAATTCCTCGACCCGGCCGGGAATCGAACCCGGGACCCTCTGGACCAAAGGCCAGCACGCTTACCATTTATCCATGGAGCCGGGCTTGTTCCTAATGGACACGGTTCTCCAAATATCCTGATAATCAGAAGAAGGAAAGATTTAGATCGGGGGTCTTGAAGGTCACACATGTAGAAAAAGCCTGGAGATGATACGATCGTTACTGAAGGTTTTTCGCAGCAAATCATACACTCACCGGGCGAGTTGGCAGTGCGGTTAGGGTCGAGCAGCTGTGAGCTTGCATCCAGGAGATATTGGGTTCAAACCCCACTGTCGGCAGCCCTAAAGGTGGTTTTCCGTGGTTTTCAATTTTTACACCAGGCAAATGCTGGGGTGTACCTTAATTAAGGCCACAGCCTTTTCATTCCCACTCCTAGGCCTTTCCTATCCCATCGTAGCCATAAGACCGTGCCGGTGCTACGTAAAGCAAAGTAGCAAGAAAAGAAAAAAATCTCTCACCTGGCGAGCGATATGTGGTGTTAACCCGGACGTGTTGTTCCAGGGAGGGTGGTTCCTTTTTTCCTCACCAGGGTGGGACAGCACACCCGGTCAGCAGTTAAAGGTGTGGCGTCTCACATGTGTGGGGTCATAAGATTAAGTTAAGATATTTAGTTATACGGGTGCCGCTTATATAAGGCTGGGTTTTCTGGCCGTGTCAGTGACTACATAGTATAGGGATAGCGCTTACATGTGGCTTGACTCCCGCCCATGTGAGCGCACACATAGTGGATTTAGATTTCTATTTTATTATTGGTTTGTATGGGAGCATGTATTTGGGTGGAAGCCTGTAATAGTTCAGCAAATAAATCATAATCATGTTAACCCATCTTGCGTGGAAATAACGGTGTGGTCGCAGTTGCGTTCTTGCAATGTTAGAATCTCGTGACACACAAGGAGGTCGCTATGAAGTTCAGATGTCACTGTACACCTAGCAGGCCGACAAGGGGCTATCTCCTCAACGGACCAAGAATGCAAGAGCTTTTAAAATCACACCAAACAGTCACAAAAGCTGAATGAAATGGCTGTTCCTACAACAACAACAAAGGAACCAACACAAAACATTTCCAATGGAAGAAAATTCTGAAGACAGAATTACGGGAAATTGCACGTTCTGACTGGTTATATCGCCATGTTTTCGCCTGGTGGTAAGGCTTGGAAGTAATAATGTTTGCAGCATAATTCATGAGACCATTAATTAGTTAGCATATCTATGAAATTTCAGACTCCTACGATCATTGTAACCCGTACTATGCTGTGCTGAACACCATTAGTTTAATTGTGAACACCCGATACAAAATAAAACATACATGACCGATCCAACAGAACTAGTAGCGTTCTCTCCCAACCGTAACTTTCACGAACCACAAGTACAAAGCTGATAAATGTTTTATCACTAATGATGTACTGTTGTTCGTAGACTGTATTTGGATTAAACATTTCCAAGCGACTCAGCGCTTGAGTACAAGTGATACTTTGACGTCAATGATACTTTATTCCAACACTGTCACATGGCATATTCTGCTATTCCACGTTTAGAGCTATTGAGATCTACAAAGGACATGAATCAGTCAGTTAATTATAATACCTTTGGAGGCTATGTAGCACCAATAACTGACACATTTACCAACTTAAATAATCGAATTCTCGAAATTTCTATGCCCTAGTGAGTAACACAATTCATACTCTGAAATGTGAATAATTACAAGCAAAGTGAGATGCAAATATAAAATAATGTTTTTACAAATAGTCTGCTTCATCTGTGCATGTATGCAGAATTGATTATATAGGGCGAATCACCTGAACTTTGTACCCCAGATGTATCCAAACTGGAAGGTGCTGCTCCTATGCTGTTTTCACAGAAATGGGGGGTTGCTGTTGATGGGTAATTATGTCTTAAATTTACTTTATTATCACTTGTAATAAGTAGTAAACTCTACATATAGTAATGTAAGCAGTAGTGTTAAGCACTGGAAATACTTCAGTTGTGTGTCATTTTAATTCTGGATTGATGATGTTAAACTAATAGTATTTCTTGTAATATTGTCTTTTGATGGAATTGCTTGTTGTACTCTTATTGTTTTAGTAGTATTAGCTGTTGTTTTTGGGTAATTATGATTTTAACTTTACTTCATTATCGCACTACTGTAAGTGATCATTACCACTGGGACATTTCCCAATTGCGATGAATTTGTTAATAACAATAAAAATAATGATAATAATAATAGCCCATTTACAGATTTTATAAATCAGTAGAATGTGTATTTTTTCTTCTTTGCGTTTAGGCCATCTGTGGACTACGGTGCTTGTGTTCTAGCTGTGTTTACGTCGTCGTCTGCCCATTTTAGCGTACTGGATTGTGTTCTTAGTGGCCTCTTGAGCCTTCCTGTTGGCCCAGTATTCCTTCATTTTATTGCTGAATTCTTTCCTGCGCTCCTCTGACCAATTCCCGGCTCCTTTGTGGCTAGCTGATGTAAGGGATGTTAGGAAATGTTTAGTTTTGACCATTAAACGGTATGCATTTCTGTCAGTAATGGCGGCTTGATTAATATTAAGCTCTGCAAGATCTTTGTCCACTTGTTTGGTCCAAGGGAATCCAGTAGCTTTACCTTTGTTAGCAACCGTGAAGATCTTATGGGATAATCTATTAGGATCCATTCTGTATAGGTGTCCATAGAAAGTCAGACGTTTTCTCCTGATGGCATCTATGAGGTTTTCTTGATGCTGGTAGAGCTCATTGTTTGGTTTGTACCATCGCCTTCCATCTGGTAGGATCCTTGACCCTATTATTCTTCTCAGGAATTTCCATTCTCTCACTTCCAGGGCTCTCAGTGGGGTCTTTTTCTTTAGGGATAGGCATTCTGCTGCGTAGAGGACTGATGGTCTGACTACTGCATTATAGTGTCTCAGTTTTACATTCTTTGATAAATGCTTTGAGGCATACAGTTTTCTGCAGGCATGGTAGGCCTTGTCTAAGTTGATTCTCCTTTGTTCAAGAGCCATCGTTTCACTTAGGTCCTCCGATATCCACTGTCCGAGGTACTTCACATTTTTAGCTCTCTTGATGTGTTTTGTATCACTGACTCCCATTGTTGTAGGGGCATCTTTTACAATCCTACACTTTTAAAATACGCAATACCTATTTATATTAAGAAAATACGACGAGAGTAAATTAGAATGCCAGAAGTGTCCTTCTTTTCAGAATTCTATTGCAAGTAGTTTACGAACTATCATAGTTTGGAAATTGCAAATATCGATAGTTGCCTGCTTCATTCAACTCTCATTTGCGAGGCTATGACGTTCTTATATTTGGTTGCTTCACAGTAAACTCATTGCATTGCGGCATACTTGTCAGTTACTTTGTGATAGTTCAAGTAGGATGTGGTGGAAATAAGGTATTTAAGAATGCTGCAAAATACGACATATTAATGGTGTATGAAAAAGTCATATGAATACTGTTCGTACGTCGAACGAACACATGTGAGATAGGAGAAGACTCCAGATTCCGAGATTTACTCCCCCACCCCCAGACACATAGAATTAATATACCGCTGTCATAAATGGAGAGCACAGGACGAAGAACGGCAAGGAAACGTGGCATAGCAAATTTCAGAGGCTAATTAATGCAGGTTATTCATCCCTCAGTCTGGAAGTTTATAGTTAAATGATGAACAAGAATGTAATGTAGAAGTTATTACACAAATTTTTTTGGGTCATTCTCAAGAACATAGAAATATTTACTCAAAGCGGTGCATGTAAGGGAGACAGCCATAAAGTATCAAGAGTACAAAAGCAATGGCCACATTGATAGATACCTTAAAGTAATTGCGAATAGGATTAAATATAGTCCACCGAGATCGATATCTGTAGTCACTTAAGTGCGGTCAGTATCCAGTATTCGGGAGATAGTGGGTTCGAACTCCACTCTCGGTAGCACTGAAGATGGTTATCCGAGGTTTCCTATTTTCACACCAGGCAAATGCTGGGTCTGTACCTTAATTAAGGCCATGGGCTTCCTTCCCACTCCTAGCCCCTTCCTATCCAATCGTCGCCATAAGACCTATCTGTGTCAGTGAGACGGAAAGCAACTTGTAAAAAAAAAACGTATATAATCTTGGCGAGGTTGAGGAACAAAAATGTAATGAACAAGTAATTACACATCATCATGATGGTGGTGATCATAATGATGTTGACGCATGCAGATTTTTAAAAGTAACATTTGATAATATGTATATATATATACAAGCTTAAATCACTGGATGTAAACAGTATTTTGAATGGCCTTTTTCCTCTGTACACATTTTAGAATGGACGATTTATCGTCTTGGACATTTTGGTTTGGACATTTTTGTATATTGGACTTCCTTGAATGGACGTTAGGTAGAGGCCCATTTGGTACGGATCTTTAGTATTGAAAATCCATAGCCTATTTGCAGTTTCAACAGGGTCAGGTATGGAATGAACGAAGCCGCATCTAGAGACGAAGCCTGCCGCACGCCTCTGAGGCAATGATTAATGGCTGACAGATGAAATTAATTGTTATTGGATAGTGCTGCTGGAATGAAAGCTTCCAGGAAAATCCGGAGTATCCGGAGAAAAACCTGTCCCATCTCCGCTTTGTCCAGCACAAATCTCACATTAAGTTACCGGGATTTGACCCACGGAACCCAGCCGTGAGATGTCGACGTATTGCCGCCTTAGCCACGGAGGCTCGTTACATTTTATCTTATCAGATATTATTGATATGACCTTACGTTCTAGCAGGGATGAATCTACATATTTTTTTAAAAAAATGTTGGTGACATTCGGGATGATCGACAAGTTCCATTCTATATCCACACAGTAGTACAGACAATTTATTGAGCTCCGGATACATATATTCAAATACATTAGTATATCAAAAAATGTTATATAAATGCTTATGGCGATCGAAGCACTTGGTTATTTAAGTTAGACATACAGAACACAGATCTCTTTTTGATTTTATATGAAAAATGTGGATTGTATTACGGTGAGGAAATTGTATAAGTGTATGCATACAATAATTGTTTCCAAAAGGTTCAACAGCCTTCTTCAGTACAGTAATGTGATCCTGTATCAGATATAAACTTAAATTTGAAAATGTAAATTTCTATAAGGCATACTCTAAGTGGCTATTTAAAATATATTTTCCATTCTGCAAAATGATATCTATGAATGAAAGTGATTTCAAAAGCACTTAAAAAGCACTTTCTATCCGGAACAACTAGTTTCGAATTAACATGTATAACTTGTATAACAGGTACGAAATAAAGAACTGTTGCAGTGTAGAAAGGGTTCAATAGATAGGTGATTCCTTTCTCCTGTCAAAAGTATAAAAGGGAGCTTGCATGGTATTCAAATCATGTTTCTCACCATGTATACGTACTCTCGCGCGACAGCGCTCACGTCCATCAATCTCTGATTGTTATTCAAAGTAACAGCCAAAAGATGACCGTTCCAGAGTTCATACAACATAGACTGGACAGGTTTTGTGCTGTAAATTGCCAAAAGATCATTTCAGACAGTCAAAGTGTTACAACACACACTTTACACGAGAAACTGAAATGTTTAGGCTGTCATAGATTAGAATGCAAATTAATATGGTTATTATGAAGAATCGTCTAGCCCGCTCTTCAGCCATGTAGCGAGAGTAACATACATTTAAGGGGTTAAATGTGCCCTACCCGTAATGTTTATTCAAAATGCGAAGCACAACCGTCGTGCAGATAGTTATGTATACTCGTTACCCACTTCAGTAAATTTGCAATCTCTCATACTACTGCCTGAAAATAATAAGTCTATCTATAAAGATATATTTTTATTTATTAAATTTCAAAATCAGAGTTATTGAACTGTTAAGAAAAAGGCATTGTACGTTTCTAAAATATTACATACTGTACATCCTCCTTTACTCTAGAAACCTTTGTAGGCATATTGTTGAACACTTACCCATCACAAGCAATATTCCTTAATATACAGAATAACCCAAACATCCGTTAACATTTGACGAGGCAATACTTCACGAAATATGGGAGGTAGTGAGGTAAAAATTGACACACATGATTGGCATGACATGGGGTTCTATTGTAACCTTTCGTGGTATCAGTACATCAATAGACCATAATATTCCCGCAACATGACGTTAAAAATGGAACACCTTGGATGAGGCCTTCGACCGGGCGCAGCGCAGAAGACCCCTTCTCCCCTACTAGCGTTACAAGGCACTAGCTGAGCCGGTAGAGACATACGGGTCGCAGTCTGTCCTTACTGGGCAGTAATCTAATAATTTACAGTAGGACAATCATAATAATGAGAGGAATACTATTTACCTATGAAATGAGAAGAATGAATTACGTTTCTTTTTTAAAAAAATTTAATGCCTGAGAAAACACGTAGATAATTTATACATGGATATGCCACCATATTAAACATATAAATTAGACACCGTAAATTTTCTTGAGTGTGTAACTGTCCTCTCTAGTCCTTTCCCTAGAATTGCAATTCACTCTGAAGATATTCAAACACATTATGCACTAGTACCGTTGTACACAGAAATAATTGGATGATGGCGTATCTTGTATTACTCGCCTTATTTACATTATTACACTATATATTCAAATACCAAGTCGTAGTCCTATTGGCGAGAATTAACCTTAGCTATCGAATGAACCAGGTGAGGCGTATTTGATATACGAGCTTGTCTAAAATACCTGAAAGTCGTCTCACTTATTAGAAAGAAAAACACCT
The DNA here is from genome assembly GCF_040414725.1 of Anabrus simplex. Classification (NCBI taxonomy): domain Eukaryota; kingdom Metazoa; phylum Arthropoda; class Insecta; order Orthoptera; family Tettigoniidae; genus Anabrus; species Anabrus simplex. Next base: position 320,443,710 of record NC_090270.1, read on the forward strand.
ATCTCGCTATCTCATGAAATAAACAAATAATGCACATCGTGTGTTCCAAGGGGATGTCATTTAAATATATATATATATATACACGAATTAGACATCTGGACAACGATGGCCCCTAAATGAATCATATTTAGCGAAACAGAAACAATACAGTATTCAAATACATATCACACCTGTGGAGAGAAGACAATAAATACACTCGACATTCACAATATATATCACGGACCGGGGCATCCGCCCGTAGCTGGTGGCAGCAGCATAACTGCCTCTGGCGCTGATGAGACATGAACTCATGTCCCGTGACAATTGTGAAGTGTGACTTCCACTCTGAAAATCCCTAGTCGTTTTAATTACATAAAGAAATGGGGGAATTCTCTCATTTATTGGAATTGTAGGTCTAACCAACGGTGTTTATTTCTGACTGGTTGCATGTAATATCGATGCCGGAGAGAAAGAGAACGAGCCCTCTAACACTAAGTTCCTTTCACAACGGTGATAGTATTTCACATCCCTCCTTACCTGGCCGGACTTTAAATCTCACCGGCCAGCTGTTTACACTGTCCTCACCCTGCACTTTCACTTTCAACACAAGGGAACTCGGTCCCGTTATCTAGCCACCTCGGCATTTCGCTTCAAAATATCATTATTCATTGGATGCCACACGCATCAATTAAACACATCGGCTTGCATCTAGCCTACTTTATACCATTAGCACGGGATAAACAACCTTGCGCATACTTTGCTTATATTTCATCAACACCGCATTCGATCTATTCCTTATCAGCTGGAGTAGCTCGATCTCACTTCTCGGCATAACCAATACACGCATATTATGGAAGAAAGAAAGGCCCTAGCATTCGGGACAAAGTATGCTAACACTCGCGTTCTAAATAAATTCACACATTATCACACTTCACTTGTCATATCGAGGTTTCTTCTTCGCCATACTTAATTTATACAGGGGATGACCTAACACATTACGTGAAGCATCTACTACAGAAAACCTTGAAATTTCCAGATGACTCATATTACTCGTATCTTTTTATCGATGGTACAGGGAATGATTTTCAAGAATATTAAATAATCCCTTTTAATTCCCATAGTGCTCCACGGTAAATCAAATCTAGGGTCTTAAATTATCATGCATGAATTCCCATATTAAATAAAGAAATACGGTCCCCGACCGTGAAGAAACATAAACACTAGCCCTATCAATAACTACTGCCATCCCTTTGAGAACAACGAAATCCTACCCTACATTTCTAAAGAATCTGCATGCATTAAATATTTACATTTTTACAGGAAATAGACTTTCAAATATTTTCACAATACTCATCTGCCTGGATCACCCCACAGCTCACCCAAGAAGGCACATCTAGTCGTTTAGTCGTCCATTACGACAGTATCAGCAACCTGGAGTCCGGTGTTCGGCTGCCGCTGGGTGGATGGCATGATGTCTTGGGTCCCCGTACCCTGTAGGCAGTCCTTGAGGTTCCACGGCGTCTTGGTTATGTACGGGCCTCCCGTCGATTCTCTTCTTCCTCGGAGACTGACGTCACTGGCACACAACACAATGAGGGGATCTGACTTAATTATAATCGTGATAACTGGCAACACATTATAATTTCCATGATCAGAGAGACTCATAGGCTCGAGTCCTCTAACCAAGCACCGGTAATGTTTGTAGCCCGTTGCTTTCCCTATTGGCTGTCTATCCCACTGTCGGCAGTTTAGGCCCTAATTATCACGTTCGCACTTTCACTGTTATTAGAAGTCCCAAAGCTACCCTTACGAACGTGGTTTGACCTTGCCTAATTCAGCACTAGTTTATATGGGAGTACAGATTAGCTACTACGTCTGGGATTTTTTTTTCACCGATAACGCCCTGAGTTTACGCGTCGCCACTGAGCCGCACTTTCTCCTACACCTGATCATTCATCATATGGTTACTGGATCTCCCATGTTATTTCTTCGGCAGTTAATACACTCGTGAATTTGCTTACACGATTTCACAGCCTACTAGCGTTTGATTTGCGTTCTCTTTACTCATATATTCGTACACATAAGCACTCTGCATATCATATGACCGTCATGGTTAGGGTTAAATACCGCACTCTGTTAGTATCAATAAACCTTCACTCCACTGTCACATAATCATATCACTGATAGAACTTCAGCTACATAAACACTATTCAAATGATTATTGACTGGTCACACTTTGTAGCACTGAAGCAAAGAATACTGAAGAATCACTCACATTAGGTACCACCTCACTATGCCACTGGCAGAATAGAATAAGATGCTTGCCTCAGTTCGCACCCCCTTTTATCATGAAACGTGTCAGACTCGAAAGAGAGGGTAAGACTCCTCCTACCTGCAGAAATCGGTCCGGTGGCACGTGGTTTCCAGGATCGATCAATGCATCAAATTAAAGCTCAATTGCGCGAGTTTCTACTGATCACTTATCATTTTGATCACTTCACGCGTTTTGCTTTAATCTCGAAAGCGTCCTTTGATATCCCAGTGAGCGAGGGGCTTGCAATTTGGCGGTTCCGTGGCTTCGGTCACCCTAACAGCTTTCTCCAGATGGTGAACACCTGTGGGATGTCCGTAGACTGCGTAGATTATCCCATTAGAATCATGTAAAGGACTTCTTGGTGTCAAAATTTTCTATAAAATTCGCCGCTTTTAATGAACCTTGAGTCATGAAAATCTGCCTTGTAGTATGCGAGTTATGTTAATTTCTCTCCTGAAAACAATTGAAGACAGGTTTCCGGCAGCGGTGTTTCCGCGGGAAAAGGGGCGGAAAAGTGATATTTGCCAACGCTGGGCACGACCTCCGTGACCTACTTGCTGTGGGAGTGTTTCTTTCTCTGTCGCGCCTGAGTGAGAGCGCTTCTGGCCGGAGGCGAAAATATGTCTCGGTACAGTACTTACGCGCAAAGAGAGTTTGGTGCGTGGGGCTGACAGCTCGCCACTCGCACCCCGTGGAGGGTGGACGTGCGCTGACTTGGGCGCTAATTAACGTATGAAAGCGCGGAAAACGGCATATTTGAGCGGCGGAATGCCACAGTATAATCCTGATGATGTGATGAACGGTCACATTCTCTCCCCACTTTGACAAAGAAAAATCACGAGTAGGGATTTTTCTTTCCAGTTCATGGTTTCTGCCACGTCACACTTGACAGTTACGTCGAATGTTATTTTCGCGCCTCAACTCATATCTGGACATGAGTATACGCAGGTATTCCTCAGTCATCATGTTTCTTCCCTCCGTGCATTCACGGTAATCATCTTGGTTTGATTCCTTGTCGCCATCATTCGCGTCGCGGCGGACTCCGTCAACTATCAGGCAGTTCATCTCGTCTTCTTCTCGTTCAGGCTCTCCTGCGGCGTTGGATCCGTCGTCGTCTTCTTCTTCATCATCGGGCATTTGTTCATCATCTCGTTCCTCAGGCAGTTCTCTGTCCTCTTGATTGTTTGGATATTTTTAGGTTCATCGTGCCGCTTAATTCATGATGCTTCTTAGCTTGTTATCCTAATGGTCATACTTAATAGTATTTCTTATCATTAATGCCTTATGTCGATTACTTTATATTATTCTATATATACATTATATACATGTCTGTTCTGAATAGAGTTTGTCATTGTGTCAGCCTTTCACTAGCCCCTTCCGGCACACCTAAGAGTAAGAGGATTTAGGCTGAACCCTTGTCGTCCTTTGTCATAGTCACGCTGCACAACAGCTTTCTCTTCCCTGCGCCATCTTCTCATTCCCATTGTAATAATAGTCTTCTTCAGTCCGTAGCTTGACGGAAGTGCTGAGCTGGGTTGATGTCTTCCTTTACTTCGGCGTTTTATGAAGAAGTTCTTCTGGATAGTTCCACTGTCACTTAGTCTCTCCAATCTATCTCTAATTAACTGGATATCGTCCTGCTGTCGGTTTGATTCCGTAATGCATCTCTTCATAATCGTCAATAACTTCCGATGCCGGGTAATATGTTCCATTCCGTGGGTCCATACAAGAAATTTCCGGATCTCTTTGCTTGATCCTCCGTGAATATTAATCTTGACTGGTGCCTTCCGGATGACGGGTAGTTCTCTTGTTTTCTTCATCTTCCTCTGGTATTTCCTCCTATCCGTCTTCTTCCTGCTCTTCTTTTGTCTTGTCTTGCCTCTCCGAATCATACGTGTTCGACTGTAGGTGGGAGTCGAATTAACATCCTGTGAAAGAGGAGCTGGAGTCCCTTCATTCATATGGGGAAAATCTCTCATCGTCCTTTGTACTATGCAACATCCTAGTATTCCTTGGCCACCCTTCTCTGGCTTCTCCAGGACTTTCATTTTGCCTTGGGTTTCCCGTTGTTTTCCCTCGGCGGAAGTGTTAAGTTCGACCCTTGCCTGACCCATTTGTTGGTCGATGTATTCCTTGCATTTAGTTTCCGTTTGGTCCGCCACCTGTGTCAAATTTTCTTCGATCTCTTGGGACCTCAGAGATAAGTCTTCGAACTTAGTTCGTAGATGAATCATTTCCTCCGCTTCAGTATTTAATTTGACCTCTAACTCTTCCACCTTAGTCTGCTGAGCGATTAATTTATTATTAGCTTCGCTTATTCTTTCGTCTAAACGGACGTTTGTCTGATCCAATTTTAATGTAAGAGAGTCTATACGATGTGTGACATTGCTAATACTAGAGGTAAAAAGGTCCTTAAGTTCCGCGGCCTGGGCTCTGCCTGATGCTTCATACCCCTCTAATCGTGCATTAATCTGTCCCATATTACTAGTGTGCTGATCTAAAATTGCATTTATTTTGCTGAATTGTTCCTGGTTTTCCGCGTTCATCTTACTGAAACGTTCCTGGTTTTCCGCGTTTATCTCTTCCAGTTTATCAAAACGTTCATTAAGCCGTGTATTTGCCTGCTCCAATTTCTCGTTCTGTTCGGCCAACAATTGGGCGAACATTGCCTTCACTGCCTCTAAATCCATGTTAAACTGTATTCTTGAGAATTAGTGCCCCCTTGAGATTGAGCTGCTTCGTGAAACCTTGGTTCATTCGACTTATTCCCTAACGAAAGAAGGTGTGTCTTTTGAAAAATACAGGATAATTTATGCCGAAACTAGCTTCATAACAGCTGCGTAACACCTCATAATAATTACCGTGCTTTCTCAGTATACTATACGTAATTCATGGATATCATCCCGATATATAATAAATACAATCTATGTTAGCCCTTCATGAAATAATAATAATAATAAGATTCGCGACTACAGGGGCTCGAGAATTTACCTGTACCTGAAACATGGTACGATCGATAAACATTGAATGCTCTCAGCTTCAAGACAGGCAAGATGCGTTTGCAGACAATTCCCCGTCTTAAACTGACAACATCGCACTGTTCATTTAGAAAACAAGAGTCGTGGGATGAGGCATCCCCTCTCATTCGCGATATCTAATCACTTTACGTGGGACATATCCCCAAAACTACCAAGACCTGCTGCGCATGCAGTACCTTTAGCCTAGACCCATGACCAGTGGAATTTGAAGAATTCCGTCTAATCATTTTATCCTCACTGTTGGGAAAATCATTTCACTGTTTCCATGAAGTTTCACAACTCCATAATATTATTGGGTCTGCTATAATCTGAGTGATTCCCGCGCATATTTCCACTTAACCTGGACGCGCGATTTTTCATTCTTCTCCCTACAGTAATTATTTAAATTTAATTTACCTTATCACTCATTTAAATAACATGTATTCTTCTGTCCTAACAAAAATCGAATATACGGAATAAATTCAGTGTTCCATTCGTTCAGTTCTGACCGTGCCAGTTTGGCAATACTACTTTACTAGGTTCTCCTTCAATAGTAGCGGTGTTAGAACTTGTGCCTAATATTTGGCTATGTCATATTTTCTACCGCCATAAGGGCATTACAGGATTTGCCAAGAAAAACAAAAACAAAAAAAAATACAACACGTGTGAGGTGTCAAACTCGATATCGCAACCTAGGTGTAAATCTGCCCATAAATAACACTGCACCACGTGTCGGGCGCCACACTTGATGTAACCTTTCGTGGTATCAGTACATCAATAGACCATAATATTCCCGCAACATGACGTTAAAAATGGAACACCTTGGATGAGGCCTTCGACCGGGCGCAGCGCAGAAGACCCCTTCTCCCCTACTAGCGTTACAAGGCACTAGCTGAGCCGGTAGAGACATACGGGTCGCAGTCTGTCCTTACTGGGCAGTAATCTAATAATTTACAGTAGGGCAATCATAATAATGAGAGGAATACTATTTACCTATGAAATGAGAAGAATGAATTACGTTTCTTTTTTTAAAAAAATTTAATGCCTGAGAAAACACGTAGATAATTTATACATGGATATGCCACCATATTAAACATATAAATTAGACACCGTAAATTTTCTTGAGTGTGTAACTGTCCTCTCTAGTCCTTTCCCTAGAATTGCAATTCACTCTGAAGATATTCAAACACATTATGCACTAGTACCGTTGTACACAGAAATAATTGGATGATGGCGTATCTTGTATTACTCGCCTTATTTACATTATTACACTATATATTCAAATACCAAGTCGTAGTCCTATTGGCGAGAATTAACCTTAGCTATCGAATGAACCAGGTGAGGCGTATTTGATATACGAGCTTGTCTAAAATACCTGAAAGTCGTCTCACTTATTAGAAAGAAAAACACCTATCTCGCTATCTCATGAAATAAACAAATAATGCACATCGTGTGTTCCAAGGGGATGTCATTTAAATATATATATATATATACACGAATTAGACATCTGGACAACGATGGCCCCTAAATGAATCATATTTAGCGAAACAGAAACAATACAGTATTCAAATACATATCACACCTGTGGAGAGAAGACAATAAATACACTCGACATTCACAATATATATCATGGACCGGGGCATCCGCCCGTAGCTGGTGGCAGCAGCATAACTGCCTCTGGCGCTGATGAGACATGAACTCATGTCCCGTGACAATTGTGAAGTGTGACTTCCACTCTGAAAATCCCTAGTCGTTTTAATTACATAAAGAAATGGGGGAATTCTCTCATTTATTGGAATTGTAGGTCTAACCAACGGTGTTTATTTCTGACTGGTTGCATGTAATATCGATGCCGGAGAGAAAGAGAACGAGCCCTCTAACACTAAGTTCCTTTCACAGCGGTGATAGTATTTCACATCCCTCCTTACCTGGCCGGACTTTAAATCTCACCGGCCAGCTGTTTACACTGTCCTCACCCTGCACTTTCACTTTCAACACAAGGGAACTCGGTCCCGTTATCTAGCCACCTCGGCATTTCGCTTCAAAATATCATTATTCATTGGATGCCACACGCATCAATTAAACACATCGGCTTGCATCTAGCCTACTTTATACCATTAGCACGGGATAAACAACCTTGCGCATACTTTGCTTATATTTCATCAACACCGCATTCGATCTATTCCTTATCAGCTGGAGTAGCTCGATCTCACTTCTCGGCATAACCAATACACGCATATTATGGAAGAAAGAAAGGCCCTAGCATTCGGGACAAAGTATGCTAACACTCGCGTTCTAAATAAATTCACACATTATCACACTTCACTTGTCATATCGAGGTTTCTTCTTCGCCATACTTAATTTATACAGGGGATGACCTAACACATTACGTGAAGCATCTACTACAGAAAACCTTGAAATTTCCAGATGACTCATATTACTCGTATCTTTTTATCGATGGTACAGGGAATGATTTTCAAGAATATTAAATAATCCCTTTTAATTCCCATAGTGCTCCACGGTAAATCAAATCTAGGGTCTTAAATTATCATGCATGAATTCCCATATTAAATAAAGAAATACGGTCCCCGACCGTGAAGAAACATAAACACTAGCCCTATCAATAACTACTGCCATCCCTTTGAGAACAACGAAATCCTACCCTACATTTCTAAAGAATCTGCATGCATTAAATATTTACATTTTTACAGGAAATAGACTTTCAAATATTTTCACAATACTCATCTGCCTGGATCACCCCACAGCTCACCCAAGAAGGCACATCTAGTCGTTTAGTCGTCCATTACGACAGTATCAGCAACCTGGAGTCCGGTGTTCGGCTGCCGCTGGGTGGATGGCATGATGTCTTGGGTCCCCGTACACTGTAGGCAGTCCTTGAGGTTCCACGGCGTCTTGGTTATGTACGGGCCTCCCGTCGATTCTCTTCTTCCTCGGAGACTGACGTCACTGGCACACAACACAATGAGGGGATCTGACTTAATTATAATCGTGATAACTGGCAACACATTATAATTTCCATGATCAGAGAGACTCATAGGCTCGAGTCCTCTAACCAAGCACCGGTAATGTTTGTAGCCCGTTGCTTTCCCTATTGGCTGTCTATCCCACTGTCGGCAGTTTAGGCCCTAATTATCACGTTCGCACTTTCACTGTTATTAGAAGTCCCAAAGCTACCCTTACGAACGTGGTTTGACCTTGCCTAATTCAGCACTAGTTTATATGGGAGTACAGATTAGCTACTACGTCTGGGATTTTTTTTTCACCGATAACGCCCTGAGTTTACGCGTCGCCACTGAGCCGCACTTTCTCCTACACCTGATCATTCATCATATGGTTACTGGATCTCCCATGTTATTTCTTCGGCAGTTAATACACTCGTGAATTTGCTTACACGATTTCACAGCCTACTAGCGTTTGATTTGCGTTCTCTTTACTCATATATTCGTACACATAAGCACTCTGCATATCATATGACCGTCATGGTTAGGGTTAAATACCGCACTCTGTTAGTATCAATAAACCTTCACTCCACTGTCACATAATCATATCACTGATAGAACTTCAGCTACATAAACACTATTCAAATGATTATTGACTGGTCACACTTTGTAGCACTGAAGCAAAGAATACTGAAGAATCACTCACATTAGGTACCACCTCACTATGCCACTGGCAGAATAGAATAAGATGCTTGCCTCAGTTCGCACCCCCTTTTATCATGAAACGTGTCAGACTCGAAAGAGAGGGTAAGACTCCTCCTACCTGCAGAAATCGGTCCGGTGGCACGTGGTTTCCAGGATCGATCAATGCATCAAATTAAAGCTCAATTGCGCGAGTTTCTACTGATCACTTATCATTTTGATCACTTCACGCGTTTTGCTTTAATCTCGAAAGCGTCCTTTGATATCCCAGTGAGCGAGGGGCTTGCAATTTGGCGGTTCCGTGGCTTCGGTCACCCTAACAGCTTTCTCCAGATGGTGAACACCTGTGGGATGTCCGTAGACTGCGTAGATTATCCCATTAGAATCATGTAAAGGACTTCTTGGTGTCAAAATTTTCTATAAAATTCGCCGCTTTTAATGAACCTTGAGTCATGAAAATCTGCCTTGTAGTATGCGAGTTATGTTAATTTCTCTCCTGAAAACAATTGAAGACAGGTTTCCGGCAGCGGTGTTTCCGCGGGAAAAGGGGCGGAAAAGTGATATTTGCCAACGCTGGGCACGACCTCCGTGACCTACTTGCTGTGGGAGTGTTTCTTTCTCTGTCGCGCCTGAGTGAGAGCGCTTCTGGCCGGAGGCGAAAATATGTCTCGGTACAGTACTTACGCGCAAAGAGAGTTTGGTGCGTGGGGCTGACAGCTCGCCACTCGCACCCCGTGGAGGGTGGACGTGCGCTGACTTGGGCGCTAATTAACGTATGAAAGCGCGGAAAACGGCATATTTGAGCGGCGGAATGCCACAGTATAATCTTGATGATGTGATGAACGGTCACACTATTGACACCAACAAACAGGCCAATCTATGGCGCTGGACAGCAACACGTCAGTGATTTCGCATAATACCCTTGTACGGTATAAAATTATCTGTCGTAAGAGAGGGAATCCCATGAGTCTGCAATCGCGATAGGTTAACGTTACGAGAAAAGGTACTGTTAGTGAAGCCTTAGTACTTTATTTTTTGTAAATAAAACCCTATGTCATGCCAATCACATCTGTCAATTATTACCTCACTACCTCCAATATTCCATCAGGTATTGCCTCATCAAATGTTAACGGACTTTTGGGTCACCCTGTACATACACAGTATGGTAGCAAGCTTCATATGATAAAACAAATTGAAAACTCCTACGTTTTATTTCCAGTTTACGAATTATTTGTTACAGGTTATCAGTTCCTGTGTTCCGTGAAGTTTCAAGAAAAATCACTACAGTTTACTCAGGTCTTGTTCTTGTAATAAGTTAGTATTACATGCTACAATGCGAATAAATATTTTTCTATATATTTAGAAACGTGTCCTCTTAACACATTTCTGACCGCCCGTAGAAACTAGGGGCGCGTTATTTCATTGCTGCACACGGAGCTCGAGGAATCTACGGGCTCATGTTTTCACCGTAGCTTAAAATATCAGTCACCGTTTCAATGAGCTGTAGGTTAGAATGCAAATTAATTCGGTTATTAAGAAGAGTCGTCTAGCCCGTTCTTCCGCCATGTTGCGAGAGTAACATAAATTGAAGGGGTTCTGATGTGTCGTGCCCATAATGTTTATGCAAAACGCGTAACATAACCGATGTGCAGGCAGTTGTGTATACTTGTTACTCGCTTCACCATATGTCGAGAGCTCTTCTTTCAAGGCAGTGATAATACAGCAACGTTTCTACATCATCTGAGGCTGAGTCATCGTTCACTGTCAGCTGTAAAATGAGCGGGAAAGTACGTGCGTGTGGACAGGAAAAGTGCGTCTTCGAGAGGCAGGCGTGTTTGTGCCATTCTTGTGAATATTTAGCATGTCTAATGTGTACGAAATTGATAAGATGAATCCATATTGAATGTTCTTATGTAAGACTCGGGTTCTCAAATTGCGGTAGAGGATAAGAATTAAACACCAAGGGATCATGATGATTAGTATCCTCTTTATTAAGTCACGCTGAAATTTCGGCTTCAAAAACTCAACTTGCAAGCTGTATTGTGGATGTAGGAGGTCGGTAAATTTTTGCAACTGAAATTTGAAGACTTTCTCTTGTTGTTAAATGTCGATTAGTAAATGGAAATAGCTTTTACATTTGATTATTGCACGCGAAGTAAATTTCAACGTGAATTCTACCCAGGTTCCTTGGGTGTATTGGACCCGCAGATTACAATTAATACATTTTAGTTACTGCCTCTTTGACAAACGTTGATCACCCTTTTCTACATAAAATATCCTGTAGATCTCAATTACCATTTTCTTTAGTTATCTCTTGTAGGCCTTTTTAAGATTTTAATCTGATGGTTATAACCTCAAGAGACTTCCCATGATCACTTAGGAAATTCATTTGCAATTCAGTTAAGGTCGTCTGTACTTGATTATATAGGCGTGATACAGGCCAAGGGCTGAGTCGTGTAATTCATAATCAACATTTACAGAAGCAACGAGCAGAGTTCATGTAGATGGAATAATTCTGAAACATAACAACTTGTATCTCTTGTAGTTATGGATAGTCAGTGAGACAGCTTATTCCCGACATCCCATCGTCGCGTTCTGATGATGCTCGTCGTGGTTGATGTCTAATGTCTATATAATCAAGCTCCATATTGATGATTAGAAGTGCCTTTCCTTAATAATAATAATAATAATAATAATAATAATAATAATAATAATAATAATAATAATAATAATAATAATTCTACCACTAGTTGGCAAAGAAAGCCTAGGATGTCATCGAGGAGGTGCGAAAGTGCAAAGAGAAGTAAACTAAGTATCCCGTTAATTTCTTTACAATGCTGCAATGTGCTATTATTGATTAATCTGCAATACACCAGCTGCCTCCACAGGGAATAACTTCACACCCTTCACCAAATTCTCTAATTCCGTAAGGAATGGTATTGTTAAAATTGATTATATTTCTTTCATATTCTTTCACTCCATACCTCACACTCATATTTTCAAAGTAAAGCTGAGACTGAGACAGATGCATAAAATCATCGACTTTGTACTAGACACCATTTTATTACAAGATATCACGCACTCCATCAGGCTGAAGATTAATCCGCAAATAGTGAGCGTAAAAGCCGAGTGATATTGTCACTAAATTCTTGCCAAGACGGCGACTGTTTGAATCCCGTCCAATACACCTAAGATGTTTGAAGTAAAAATATACGTCCCCGTCATTCGGATTCCACATAAAACTGAAGATCCTGTTGCTATGACTACGATATCAGCATCTGTATTTTAGGTCATCAGCCCAGAGACTAGTTGGATCCTCAAACAGCACAAAAAGTTATGCAGTTGTAGGAAAACTACAAAAACCAATGTTAGTGCTAAAATGAGGCGTAATAGGCAAGATGAGTGAGGCAGTTTTTCATTGTTTTCCTCACTGGGCCAGAAGGTGCCATTGCAGCACGACTAACCGTATTAGCAAGACCTTTCTTAACACCCAGACATACTGGTCGTGGTCTGAATGTCTTTTTTGAGAACCACTCATACCGCAGCAGCTTCCGTATTATCGCAGCCATGGATGAGACTGGGACTTCGGTGAAAGCCAGACTTTGCTATGGCCTGAGCCAAAAGATGGATGCGAAAGTACTGTATCATCAGGAAATAGCAGCAGGTTTTACGATATGAGTAGTTATGTAAAACTACAGGTTTACTTTGGTTCAATATGCAAATAAAATAATAATAATAATAATAATAATAATAATAATAATAATAATAATAATAATAATAATAATAATAATAATAATAATAAAATGGCATGTGGCCTCCGGAGAGGCCTGGTGCAGGTCTTTCGATTTGACTCCCGTAGGCGACCTGCGTGAGGATGAAATGATGAGGAAGACGTCACATACACCCAGTTCCCGTGCTAGGGTAATTAACCAATTAGGGTTAAAATTCTCGACCCTGCCGGGAATCGAACCCGGGACCCCTGTGACTAAACGCCAGTACGCTAACCATTTAGTCATGGAGTCGGACTAACTCGTGTTCTCATCCAGAGGTGGTGCAACTCTTTTCAGGCACCCCCCCCCCCCGATGGAGTTGATTTGCATGTACCATTTTATCCACATACTAGCCCTCCTGTCATTCTCAAATTTCTGGCAGTAGCGGGAGTCAAACTTGGGCCCCCAAGGACGGCAGGTAATAATGCTAACCGTTACGCAGCGAAGGCTGAAATAATAATAATAATAATAATAATAATAATAATAATAATAATAATAATAATAATAATAATAATAATAATATCAACAGGAATTTATCTATGGGCTGCTGAGAACAATATTTTTTGATGTCGGTCTCTTAGTGGGTCTGGGACATCGTGATCTGTCAGTTGTTTCGTGCGTGTAATGTCTGTTTGCTAATCTGTGTGAATCTTGTGTGTGTTCTAATGTGGGTACTTTAATTCGGTAGGTATTGGTCAAAATGGTCGTAACGAGTGCATGAGTTACCAGGACCCAATTTAAAGTGGATTAATCATAGAATGGCACCTTCCTGAAGACAAGCGGAAATCTCTTTGTAGTTTTCCTCAAAAGGTTGTGCAGATCTCCAGTACAACTCCCACTCCAGGCAGTTATCCATTGCTCACTACAGAATAAAAAATGAAATCATGTCCAGTCAGGAGGTAATTAATATTCTAATCCCTAGAACAACCATGTAGCTTAGTAATGGGAAATTCCAATTAGTTTGAACCTGATTTCATCTTTGTTAATCAGTTTATGTTCAGGAGAAAACTAAGTGGGATGGAGTGATTAGCTCTATCACCGTCTGCCTTTGCCCCCAGAAAATAAGCTGGTACTCAATTTTCATTGTAAGATGAGTGGACCTCAGAGACATGTAGCGCTCCAGGAGTGAGAATTTGGTTTCTTAAATTATACGGCTATTTGACGGGAAATCTAACCCACATTCTTCCAGGTGAGGCAAGCTTACCTTAAATGCTTCGTCTAGAGAGTCCCTAAAAACTATGTCAACAGATTTTTCAAAAACAGCATTTTTTAGTTTCATTAACGTTCTTAACAGCGGAGAGCACTTAACTTGTTATCCACTTGTGCATTGAAATGAAATGTCGTATGGCTTTTAGTGCCGGGATATCCCAGGCCGTGTTCGGCTCGCCAGGTGCAGGTCTTTCTATTTGACTCCCGTAGGCGACCTGCGCGTCGTGATGAGGATGAAATGATGATAAGACAACACATACACCCAGCCCCCGTGCCATTGGAATTAACCAATTAAGGTTAAAATCCCCGGCCCGGCCGTGAATCGAACCCGGGACCCTCTGAACCGAAGGCCAGTACGCTGACCGTTCAGCCAACGAGTCGGACCACTTGTGCATTAATCTATACCTATATTAAGACTGCGAAACTGCAACTTTTGGTTGCTTTTCATATTCAACCGAGTAAATTGCTGGGTTAAACTTGTTTTTTCAACTCACGAGATACATCATAACCCAATTAAAGAAACCTATGACCCATTCATTTCATTAAGAGTTTTGTCCTCTTTAGAAAAATGTTGCGCAGGTAAATGACCTGCGGATATTCGAGTGTATGGCGATCAGCGCTATGCGTTCCTCATCCGTGTTACTTGGTCCTCAGTTAAAGTTTTTAATCCTAGGACGAGTTGGAAGTCAATCTCGAGACCTCTAAAGGAAAATATATTTTCTTCTATCTATTCACAATCCAGCGACTCATTTGAGAATGTAGAGCTCAAAAACATTGACCCGATAACTACAAATGTGCTCAGGCAAGTACACAGGAAAAAAGAGCCGTATTTCATAAAATAAAGCAATAACAGTATCCATGAAATGTAACATTACTAGGAGACACTAAATGAGTTTTTGATGAAAATTATATTGTGATTGGTACTCATTTAAAGAAAGCGGATGCATCTGTTCATGTTAAAAGGAACTAAGTCTGCCCTTGCTTTAAAAGACAAACTGGCAGCTTCATTTTACGTTCAGTTTTACATTTATTATCTTCCTTGTTATTACGTGCCATCTCCATGCTATAGGGTCAGCGATCCTGCGTTATCTGCAGGCCACGGGTTCGATTCTCGGCCAGAATTTTACCTGAGTGTGAGAGCTAGTCCTAGGTCCTCTTAGCCTACGGGATTACGATTGAGGAACTATCTACGACGAAATAGGCTCAGGTCTAAGAAGCCAAGAATAACAGCCGAGAGGATCCGTTACGCTGACCATGCGTCACATCGCAATCTCGTGGCCTTCGGGCTCTGAAACAGTCACTTGGTAGTCCAAGCCCCATCAAGGCTGTTGGGCTACGGTATTTGTTTGTTGTTATGTAGGCCTATTTTTTTTTGCGTGGCGTTTGGCTGAACATTCAAAAATACGCAATAGGGACAAGTGTTAAAGTCTTTATTTGTTAAGAGAAAGTAAACGTATGAAGTGAGCTGGCGGTGCGGTTAGAGCCGCGCAGCTGTGAGCTTGCATTCGGGAGATAGTGGGTTCAAGCCCCAGTGTCGGCAGCTCTGAGGATGGTTTCCGTTGTATCCCAGGCAAATGTTGGGACTGTACCTTAGTTAATCCCGCGACCGTATCCTTGGCACTCCGTTCACTTTCCTATCCATCGTCGCCATATGGCATATCTATGTCGGAGCGACGTAAAGCAAATTGTGAAAAAAACGTAAAAATGTACGCTCCACTTATCAAACTTGTAATTTCTTTTATTAAAAGGACCAGCCAAATACATCTTTCTATCAAAGTTTTAAGACGATGAGTAATGCTTACAGAGGACAGCAACAAATCTTTACTTTTAGACGAGGAATACAGTTTCTGACGTATAATGCTCCTTTCGTTCCATTCGTGTTCTGTACAGCACATAGAATTTAGTTATACGAGAATATACAGAGTGTTTCTGTAATAACAAATATTTTTCTGGTGGTTATTGGTAGAGTCTGAAGGTATATGACGTCATAATAATAACTTATTTCGAAAATAAATGTAATGTACAAAATTTGATGCTTGTAGTTCAGGTAGTGTTTTAAACGACTTAGAGCTTTGCCAGCTGTGTTAAAACGTTCTCTGCTTGTGTGCATATTATTTTAATTTTGCTATTCGAATCTTCAGACGTACTTACGATAGTTTTTGGCATATTACGCATGCATACTGCCTGAAGTATGGTATGGCGGGAAGTATAAGCCGAGGGATAAATGAAGCTTCCGCCTTCGCACAAACCATTCACTAAAGGTTAAGAAAGTAATATTTTACGAACTGCAGACTTTCTTCCCTACTTTCCGTATGGATATTGTTAGTTATCATATACACCCTGTATAGTAAGTTCAGCTTCATAATTTCCCAACTATAGTTTATATCTAATTGGTTAATGTACGGTTAGCAATATGAAGAATGAAAATATTGTTTCACATAAGTTTCAACTGTCGTGGGCGGAATGGTGAATTTTTGGGGGATACGATATTTTGTGTTGAAATCGAGATTGTGGTGACATAGTAAAATGAGTAGTCTATAGCTCGCCTACTCCCTAGAGCTAGACTATTGCGAATGGTATCGTTACACGGGCCTCGTAAAATTTTATCATACTAAGCATTACTAGTCACCATAACTTCCGCAATTTAGTGATCAGATAAATTTAAACGATGAAAAATGGGCTAAATTTTGCAAAATATTTGAATATGAACTAACTCAAAAGTATTGAGGAAGATATAGAGAAATATGAGGAATGAGATTAGCACTAGATATGAGCTGCACAGTGTGTCGGAGAATGCGGGCAGCGCAAGATATTAGAGGTATCCGTGCTGCGTGAAGAACAGTCCAGAGCTTTTACCGCGCCTGGTGAGCCTGTGGCCTGCGCGTTGGGCTTCACTTCATAAAACAGTCACTGAGGAACTATCATAGAAAATTTGTGACTACTATCAGCTCGTGGAGGATAATCTGACCCAACTGGATGAGGCGCGTTTGGCAAACTGCCGCTAAGATCACATTCCATAAATATTGTTATTCTACCTAATTCGATGTACATCATTTCTGTGAGGAAGACATACTCTATGCCATTGACCTCGCGGCAGTGCCTGCAATGCAGACAGTCTGTTTTATTAATTAGCGGTATCTCGATACAGTAGAAACAAACCTGTTGCCTTTTAACGACGACGAATTCAATTATTCCACTATCACGGCCGTACTCTCAGCTGACAATTCCGAGGCTAGCAAGTAAAGTAGATTGTTTTCAGACGGAATGCTTGATATAATTAGTCATTTATCACTGAAGCAGGACCCGTGCTTGGTAAGGAACGTGCGAGATTGTGTTGACACAGCCTCAACCGTACAGAATCCTCCATTAATCAGTAGCTTTGTTGCCGCAGCGTAGCCAGACTCCGGGGTTATTTAATGAGCAGTCGAGCAGAAGACTATTACGAATTAGAATTTCAATCGCATGCTCTCATGTCAAGAGGGCATGGACTAATGTGATCAGATTCCATTAAAACACTATTAGGCCCATTGTAGAGGAGTTCATATTAGTAGAAAGCACGTGCGTGATTACTTTTGTAAAGTTATCGAATTACAAGTGTGATAGTCCTCTGATGTGAAAATGGCTTCTTCCATAAGCGATACCCGTACGACTGTATATGGTATTTTTGAAGAGAAAATCACGTTATTTCGGATCAGATTTCATTTAATGTTCCCTTGGCCATGATTACGTTAATATAAAAAGTCATATAAAACCAGATATTTTTCTACACAAACGTTACCACTATTGAAAAACCTTAATGAAGGTGTATTAGCACCAGTCGGTCGGACTGGTAGCATACATAGCTCCTTCTGTATTTACTGGAGCAGTGAGTTTCTCTCATCTGTTGGCCGGCAGGCGCACCCAGCTTATCTGCCTCCCGTTGACTCATCGCTCCCCGCCCCGGGGCATAGCAACAAGGAGTGCACTTCGCTCACTGTATCCTTCCGTGACACCAGATAACAATTAAAAGTCAGAAAACAATTAAGACTTATTAAGAAAATAAACTCGTACCGTATCACAGGAGATGTTGGAAATGTTCTCCTCCTGCATCCACATATTTCTGGCATTGTCTTAGATTATCAAAATCACGTGTTGAATCCTGGCAGATATAGGCAGAATTTTGAAGGGGAGAAAAATGTCCATTGTCGGTATGAAAGAGATCTCTGGTAATAGCAAATTAAATGAATTAACAATCAGCAATATAGTAGTTTATTCAAGAGAGTTCAGATGTCTTTGCCGTCAGGAAGATTAAAACTGAAGTAGAAATGGATTACAGGATACCATAATCAAAATGCCAGCACACGACTAGATCTCGCTTAAAGTACTTTTGTTATCCATGTTTTCGTTCGTATATTATTTGTAATTCAATGTAAATTTATGCATTTACTTATCTCCGATCCCGTCGCGTGTTTGACTCACAGATTTCGCATACTGATTTTTTATTCTTGGGAAAGTTTATTGTAACAGAAAAGTATCGCAAAGATCCGATGTTAGGAATGCAACATTTTCTTGTTTGTTATACCTATGCTACATGGCGTATAACCTTACGTTGTTATTATCATAATAAATTTTAAGTTCATTCATTCATAGTGTATCCACCATGTGACTTGTTTGTTTCTCTCAAGTCCTCACATCTGTGGGCCTTCTCTTTTAATCACCCGAAAGTGCGAACTCCTACTGGTTGCTTTAGTTGGTCAATAAAAGCGTGCAGTGGCCTTCCTATTTATTTCTTCCTTCCATTATGTCTTGTACAAACCCCCCGTGTCCAGGCGAGTTGTCTTTCACGAAGTTGCCCAAACAGAACTCGTCCATCACCAACTCGATTGAGTACCTCCAGATTTGTGACTCGATCTGTCCAAGGAATCTTAAGCAGCCGTCCACAATAGCACATTTAAAATGCCTGAAAAGTCAAATACTGGGAAGAAATACACAGAAATGGATGAAGGTTTTACGTGAGTACATTGTATTTATTTTAAAGACACTTCCAGAATGCTCTGTGAAGCAGTATAGATAAATTATGACCAAAATTAGTTGACCTAAGCAGTCATTTATCTTAGCGTTACCGCAAGGATACGCTATGCGCTTATACTCAGTTATATAGATTTACTGTAGGAATTCTTTTGAATTTTTAACGTAGACCTACCTTCCTCGACAGCGGGTACATGGAAAGGAGAATTTTAAGACGCTTTTAATGTTTGGGTTGAACACGTATATCGCCAAAAGTATATAATTTACGGATATGTTTAATGTCTCAATCGTCAGACAAAAGAGGTGGCTAAGTGTTACAAAAAATATCCTAAAGATAGATATCATGAAATAGCACTTCGAAGGGAGGCAAAATATGCGACGTCACTCGCATTTGAGACCTTCGGTTTAGAGGGTCCCGGTTTCGATTCCCGGCCGGGTCTGGAATTTTAAACGCTTCTAATTATTTATTCTGGCTCGGGGACTGGGTGTTTGTGTTTGTCCCAACACTTCCCTCTTCATATTCATAAAACATACTACACTACCAAGCACCACAGAAACACGTAATAGTTATTACATAACTCTATATAGGGTTGGCATCCGGTCATACAAAAAGGCCATATCCACACGTGCGATGCAGTTCGCACCTGCGACTCCACAAATGTGGGAGAAGCGGTAGAAAAAGAAAGAAAAATTTGAGACGTCACACGCATACTTTGTTACAAGATGGCGCTGTGTTGAATCGCGCGCTCCGCTGGAGGTTAGCTGAAGCAGCGGAAATAATTTAATAAGTAAGTCTAGGAAACCATCAAAACCCTGCAATAGTGACAGCCTACCGCCAATATTTTTCATTAGGAGAGTATTTTCATATGCTGAAGCCTTTGATATCATAAATAATTAAGGCCCTCATGATTAGATAGTAATAGGTTAAAATGCAAAGCAATTTACCTGTTAGGAATTGCAATTCAGCCGCTCTTCCGTAATGTAGCGAGAGTAACATAACTTTCAGGGTCTCTAATAAGCCCGGACCCTAATTCTTATGCAACTCTCAAAGCAGAACTATTGTCCGGGTAGAATATTCTTGTTATTTGGTTTGCTATCCGGCTTCTGTAATTAGTAAAGGCATTAGTAACATTGATATTTTCATACATCCTTCAGAACCTAGTATGGATACAGATGACAATTCATTAGATGAAGGGTTGGGGGAGTTGTGGAGGGAAAGAAGATGCCAAAGGATACAATGAATGCAATGGAAGAGAAAATATGTACGGAATTATAAACAATAAATATTCAAAGAATATGAGTTAAAGTATTATTTTTAAAAAAAGATCTATTAGAGACCGTCAAATATATGCTACATTGATTTACGAGCTAGAAAGAATGCTCTTAAACCAGATGATAAAAGAATTCTAACATACTGACACCTTCAGCTAACATTTTACGATTCAGTGAGGTCTATATCCCATTAGGAAGACAGAACCACGCGCGACGGCGCTGTTGTGTTAGATTTATGTTGCTCAACCTCTGTTTCCCACGCAATTTATCACTGGAACACGAGGAACGAAGGATGATAGAGAATAAAGAAAGACAGAGTACAAGCAGCAAATTTCAGGAGATGTTCTCGGATCTCTCATGCTTATAAAACACAACTACCTTACCTTGCATTTCTTCTTTACTTCTTTTTTTCTTCGTTTCGGCCTGCTTTGGACCACGTTATTTCAACCGTTTTCATCCTTGAGCTTTAATTCATCCCCAGTACTCACGTATTCTCGTTCTGTGAGCCTCCTTTCTTTCATCAGTCCACTTCTTGCCTTTCTTGGAACCTCTTGTATCCCTGGAGCTTTTTCTGGAGAGGAGCACGTTTCTGGATGTCTTCGAGTGTGATTCCTATTTCTTGAAGGTACCTTGCATTTATATATAATAATATATACTATTATTTTGTACGTTCCACTAACTACTTTTGACGGTTTTAAGAGACGACGAGATGCCGTAATTTTATTCTGCAGGAGTTTGTTTACGTACCAGTAAATCTACCAAAACGAGGCTGACGTAATGCTATAATGTAACTTTTATCAAGAACTGCAGAATTTTCTGACTAAATCGGAAGGAAGGACGTTTCGAGAAGTTAAGTAGCTTGCTGGAGGACACACCGGTTGTTTCTTCAGTACACCAAACACGTAGCATTCTCATCCAACACCACACCTCAAACATATCAATGAGTTTATTTTCTCTGAGCTTTACGTGATGGTGGTGCTGGTGGTTGCGGTGATTATTGTACATGCATACATTATCATTATAGACTCTTTTGCCTTTCAGTGCTGTGCCCTCATTTAGTTCTATACCTCTTATCTTTAAATCGTTAGAAACTGAGTCTAACCATCGTCTTGCTCTACCTCTACTTCTTTTACCCTCCATAACAGAGTCCATTATTCTCTTAGGTAACCTATCCTCCTCCATTCGCCCCACATGACCCCACCACCGAAGCCGGTGATTATTATTTTAGGAGGAAATACTACAAAGCAAATATTCTCTATCCCGGCATTTATGGTCATGAATTTTAGCCACATAAAAAATACAAAAGTTTCCACAAGGTGGTTTTTTGCGTTCTTTGTTATTATTCTTCCAGATCCCGGCGTGCTTCGTCATGGTATCTCACCCCAAATTGATCTGTATTCTTAATTCTGACCCATAACATCATGTATCGCAGATATTTGACCCAGGACAGAAGGAAATAATGTACTACCTCCAGCACGATATAGCAGTCTTTGAAGAAAATATATGCATATACTCAGGTACTGAATACGATATATGTTATATGATAGAAAGGCTTAAAACCAGGGACCTGTTCATATCACTGGTCAGCTTAATCCTGATCTGATCCGCTCAGCCCACAGCCGGGCATGAGCTGCTTCAATAATGAATTCTGTTGGAGTTCCCGGTTAGGGATTCATTTGCCTAGTGAACTGTGCTAATACGCCAATCTGTAAGCCTTTTGTGCATGACATCTGGGAATTTGATGGACACTTAGGAATAAACACTGTTATTGCGTAAAGTCCTCGTTAGGAATGATAATATGCGTATGTTCTCTTTCGATAGATCGGGCGAGTTGGCCATGCGGGTAGGGGCGCGAGGTTATGAGCTTTCATCCGGTAGATAGTGGGTTCGAACCCCACTGTTGGCAGCCCTGAAGATGCTTTTCCGTGGTTTCCCACTTTCACACCAGGAAAATGTTGGGGCTGTACCTTAAGGCCACGGTCGCTTCCTTCCAACTCCTATGCCTTTCCTATTCAATCGTCGCCGTAATATCTATCTGTGTCTGTGCGATGTGAAGCCACTAGCAAAACAAAATCTTCCGATATAACTTTTAATAGTTATATATAATGTGGCAGTGTTAAACTTAATATAATAACTAATTTAAAAATAATAATGGTAATTATACCGCATACGTGTAAATAATTGTCGCAGAAGATTTAAAAGCCTGGAAGAATAAAATACCAATTGACGTTTTATTGGAACAATGCTATAACAATGAAATGCAGATTACCACTCCACTGCCAGGGAAATATTTTTCATAACCTTTGCTGTTTGTAGTTTACATGGATCATATGCTGAAGGGTATAAAATGGCAGGGAGGGATTCAGTTAGGTGGAAATGTAGTAAGCAGCCTGGCCTATGCTGACGACTTGGTCTTAATGGCAGACTGTGCCGAAAGCCTGCAGTCTAACATCTTGGAACTTGAAAATAGGTGTAATGAGTATGGTATGAAAATTAGCTTTTCGAAGACTAAATTGATGTCGGTAGGTAAGAAATTCAACAGAACTGAATGTCAAATTGGTGATACAAAGCTAGAACAGGTCGATAATTTCAAGTATTTAGGTTGTGTGTTTTCCCAGGATGGTAATATAGTAAGTGAGATTGAATCAAGGTGTAGTAAAGCTAATGCAGTGAGCTCGCAGTTGCGATCAGCAGTATTCTGTAAGAAGGAAGTCAGCTCCCAGACAAAACTATCTTTACATCGGTCTGTTTTCAGACCAACTTTGCTTTATGGGAGCGAATGCTGGGTGGACTCAGGATATCTTACTCATAAGTTAGAAGTAACAGACATGAAAGTAGCAAGAATGATTGCTGGTACAAACAGGTGGGAACAATGGCAGGAGGGAACTAGGAATGAGGAGATAAAGGCTAATTTAGGAATGAACTCGATGGATGAAGCTGTACGCATAAACCGGCTTCGGTGGTGGGGTCATGTGAGGCGAATGGAGGAGGATAGGTTACCTAGGAGAATAATGGACTCTGTTATGGAGGGTAAGAGAAGTAGAGGGAGACCAAGACGACTCTGTTTCTAACGATTTAAAGATAAGAGGTATAGAACTAAATGAGGCCACAACACTAGTTGCAAATCGAGGATTGTGGCGACGTTTAGTAAATTCTCAGAGGCTTGCAGACTGAACGCTGAAAGGCATAACATTCTATAATGATAATGTATGTATGTATGTATGTATGTATAATTTTAGTTTGTATTGCATAAGATAGAGTTTAACGACGGGATATATGGAATTGCTTTCGGGATATAGGAGTACCGGGGAAGACTATCAAGAAGTCCGAGATATGTACATTAACGCCGTTACATACGCAGGTTGTAGAAATGGAAAACCAAAATTTCAAGATTGAATTGCCTGGGTTCAGCACTTAGTCCACTATATTTTGACATCCTAATGCAGGGCCTCTCAGGGTGCATGCGCGTGGTGCATGCACTGTGCACGGTGCAAAAGACGACTTGGCTTGGTTGACCAGAGTGCAGACCCCCCACTCCTCGATTTGGAGCAATAGCGCTTACTCTCTCTTTCCTCACGCCTCTCTCGCTCGCTCCGCCTGTCTCCCTCTTACCGACTTGCGCCGTAGCGCTCCAAATCCGGGCTGAGTTGAGCCGAGTATAGCCGAGTAGAGCCGAGCTTAGCCGAGTAGCCCAGAGACGAAGCGTTGATCCGAGCCATACCGAGCGGCACCGAGCGGCACCGATGCACAGTGGACGGAGCTCTTGCGCCTCGCTCTGCACGCGTGAGATTTTGGGCGTTTGAGAGGCCCTGTCCTAATGGAATCAGTATCTGAGGGGATGAGGACAAAAGTCCCTTGAACAATGCTGTTGGCGATATTGTTTTGCGTGCTGAAGGAAGAGCTTTTGTTTGGCGAATGCCTGGAAAACATCACCTGCAATCATGTGTAGTACCAGCAGTGATATACGGAGTAGGTGCTGTTATTGTATGGGGGAATTCTTGTGGTCAGGCTGTGCTCCCCTCATTACGCATAAAAAAACTATAAATACGGAAGGATATGAACACAGTTTAAACCATTGCGTACTGCGTACAGTAGAGGACAAGTTCGGTGGCAATGATTGATTGTATCAGCGTGAAACCGCACCCTGTCATAAAGCTGCTTTGGTCTGTGGACAATAACATTTCCGAAATGGACTGGTCTGCCTAGAGTCCCAACCTGAACCCAATGGAAAAATTTTGGGATGGCTTAGAACGTCGACTTCGCTCCAGACCACAGTTTCCAATACCACTAACTTCTCTGCTTTCGGCCCTTGAGGAGGAAAGGCTGCCATTCCTCCACCGACATTCAGATGTTGTAATGGTGAAGTGTGGACTCACTCGCATGTATTGATCAATAACAGGGAACGTGACACGGGTAAAGTCTAAGTGCAATTTCAGATAGGTTTGCAGATCCGTTTTATCTGGTGGTGTAGAGTGCTACGACTGTCTGGTGGGATATTATCCTGAAAAATCGTGAACTGTAAGGATTAAAAACTGGTCGAAATAGTCTAACATAACCAACGCTTCGTAATATATAGGTGGAAAAAATATCAAAACCCCAATAAGGGGTTGTGCTAGATTAACGAACGTTGGTAGCCGTGTTTATACATCTGAAGGACGAAGTTGATTCAAATTATCGTGGCGCTAGTAGCGGCTTCATGTCGTTGCACATCAGGTTTGCTTTAAATACGGACTGTACTGTGCGAAAGCGTTAGTTACCTGTGAGATTGGAAGGAGTGAATATGAGTCGGTCAAGAATGCCCTTACGACGACGAAGAGTCCAGTATCAACAGCTCACTGTGGTTGAACGTAACCGTATAATAGGGCTACGTGAAGGTGGATTTTCCTTCCGCGCTATTGCAGAACGACTTGGCAGGAATGTCTCGCAAGAAGACTGAGCTCCGGACGTCCCAATGGCACCACCGAGAGGGAGGACCGCCGTAGTCGGCGTATGGCTGTGGCGCAGCGGACTGCGTCTGCAGCAACAATTCGAGCGACAGTTTGCGCCACAGTGACACAACAAACTGTTCGAAATCGTTTACTTGACGTACAGCTCCGACCCAGACGCCATAAAGGGTGCATTCCACTTATCGCAAACCACCGCCGCCGTGTGTGACTTCAGAGCTCACTCGAGGATGGAGTGAAGGTCCGTTGTGTTTTCCGATGGAAGCCTGTTCTGCCTTGGTGCCAGTGATGGTCATGTGTTGGTTAGAAGGAGGCCAGGTGAGCGCTCGCATTCCAGCTGTCTGCGGCGTTGACACACTGGACATACATCGGGAGTTATCGTCTGGAGAGCAATTTCCTATGGCAGCAAGAGCACTCTCGTGGTTATCCCACGCACCCTGACTGCAGATGTGTACGTCCGTCTGGTGATTCGACCTGCTGCCATTCATGAACAGCATTCCCGGAGGTGTTTTCCGTGCCCCATGCCGCTGTTGTAACCCAACGTGCTCTAGAGAGTGTCGACATGTTGCCTTGGCCTGCTTGATCTCCCGATGTTTCCCCACTCAAGCACGTATGGGACACCATGGGACGACAAATCCAACATCTTCCACAACCGGCATTAACCGCCCCTCTATTGACCGACCAAGTGTAAAACATGGCACGTATTCCCACAAGCTGACATACGGCACATGTATGTCACAGTCCCTGCATGTTTGCATGCCTGCATTCAACAGTCAGGCGATTACACCGATTAATATTCGACCAGCATGGTGCATTTGCGATGGCTTTTCTCGCGCGTATATTAACATGTAATCTTGTACATTTAATCAATTAGATATACTACCTCGAAAAATATATGGCCAACATTTCCATATTCTACATTCCTTATTTCGCGGTGTTTGGATATTTCTTCCACCAGTGTAGATCACTGCATCGTAAATAATCACCAGTCATCAAATAAAACCCTCTGAAAGTCAAGCATATCTTGATATATTACACATCAACTATTTATTGTATGTATTTATCATAAGTCTGTACAGAGTTCTCCTCCATTTTCACAGACACTATACATAGGTGTACATAAACGCACGAATGAGTTTTTTTAATGATTCCATGACCGAATTAATTTGTCATGCATGCATGAATAAATGAATGAACACTTCTCTCCCAGTCACGGATAGCCACCAAGTGAGGAGAGAGCATTCGGTTGGCAGGATAAATGCATGGATGGGATTATGCATGACTACTGCCCGGTCGTGTTATCCACCCCTGGTGAGAAAAAGGAGCCACCTTCCCAAGGATAACACGTCCGGCCCTTTCCCTTTAGGCCCAAACGAAAGATCCCACCTGATCTAGTAGCTGTCAAACACTAATTTCTCACCATTCCATAATTTCTGCGAGGCACATGTAAGCAGAAATCCCGCTCCTCATGTGCCCCCTCCCTATTCTTCTTTCTCTGTTGCATTTAGGTCACTCTACATATTCGATTGGGATAGGCCCGTTCTATCCCGTCCTACTTCAGTTATGGCCTTACATAAGTGTATGAATTAATGAATGAATGAATTAATTGGCTATGATTACCTACCTAAAATAGTGCCCTTTTCATAGGCGGATCACCATTCCACATGCAAGGGCCACGCCTACGATTATCTACATGAGTGTATGAATAAATGAATGAATTAATTAATTATCAATTCCCTAACTGTATTGAGAAAACACGTTATTACACTTCAAGTACTGTATAGTCTCTAGATCAAACTGAAAGGGATCACGACTACATCCAGCTATCGAGAAATGGTATAGGCCTATACAGAAGTAATGAGAATGAGAGAAAAAGAGAGAGGGAGGGAGAGAGGTAAAGAAAGAAAGAAAGAACGAAAGAGAGCGGTAGATAATAGAAAGCAATATAACAGTGAAGTTTTATTTGTAGAATGATCTCTTGTTTTCAATGGGCTTACCATTACGAAGGACTTACAACTTTATTATTTATTCGTGCTACAAATGGTTTCTTAAATTGAGTCCTTTCTCTGACTGTAATCTCTCTCCCACAATTTAAGAAAATTGCATCACTTGAGACTGCTTGATTCTGTTGTATCATTTATGGAACAGCGACGTCAAGGTTTTCAAGTTTGTCCATTGAGACATGATTTTCATTGCGAATTTAAAATTTTCTCTACCGCTTCATCTCCAAACCTCTCATACAGTCGTGTATAATACGTGAAACAAGCTCTACCTAGGGAGCCATTTTTCTTGAAACAATTCATGGTCCGTCTATTCTTTCACTGATGACGCCGTTCCCCAAAGTATCGCACCTGTTATCCATCATTCCGTAATTAGAAACTTTAGGGAATTATTATATTTTAGAAATTATAGTAATAATCATGATATTAATCAGAAAAGCAGACATTGAAAATATTGAGAAAAAGGAACGCAAAACCATAAGAAATATTATAGGCCCAAAACTCGCTGACCGACAATACCGACTCAGAGGCAGAAGGAAATCAAGCAATACAAATATATTCACAGCGACATTAGAGAACACACGTTAAGATTCTAGGGACATATTAAAGAAACTGGCCCAGTCAGACTTACAAAACAAATAGTTGAATTCTACGAGAACAGGAGTAAAGCCAAAAGAGACGCAATGGAATGGATTGGCGGAATCGAAACATTTGAAACAGGCAGCAATTACACAAGCAGATGTCCAAAACAGAATAATTGTCAGATCCAAAATTCACAAATGGCAGTTTGACCAAGAGTAAAGACCAAAGAAGACTGGAAGAACTTGGTCTGAAGACAGAAAGGAAACCCACATTAAAATAATCAAAGAAATGTAGGCACAGAGGAAGGTAAATGCTCGCACCTAATTATCCTGTGCAGTCCAAAATGGGTATATTCGCATATGATAATAATAATAATAATAATAATAATAATAATAATAATAATAATAATAATAATAATAATAATGATGATGATGATAATAATAATAATAATAATAATAATAATAATAACTTGCCTTACAATGTCGACGATCCAATTATGCTGACTTCTAGCAGCGACCACTATTTTTTTGTTCGCTTGTACGGCTTGGTTAATTTTGTTATATGACGGTGAATGTCTCGCGAAATTTCTGAAACATGCCAACAGCAATGGTAAAAAGTGTCAAGGTTCTTTACCGGCCTTCGTTGGCTGCAGTCGAACCAGTGAACGGGCAAGTTTGTTTCTAATCTACTGATGTAATTTTATCTTCTTCTTCATCCTATTTCCATGTTTCCTCTGAGTTAAGTATCAGAGCTCTCCTCCTTCTTCTCCATCTATTCTACGCTTTTTCCCCACACCTGTGGGGTCGCGGGTGCGAATTGTGTCACACTTGTTGATTTAGCCCCGTTTTACGGCCGAATGCCCTTCCTGACGCCAACCCTCTTTGGAGGGATGTAATTACTATTGCGTGTCTCTATGGGGTTTTGTAGTGTGGTGTGTTGTCTGAATGTGAAGAGCAAAAGTGTTGGGACAAACACGAACACCCAGTCTCCGGGCCAGCAGAATTAATCAAAGGCGATTCATATCCCCGACCCGGCCGGGAATTGAACCCAGGACCCTCTGAACCGAAGGCCTCAACGCTGACCATTCAGGCAATGAGTCGAACAGGTATTAGGGCTCTCCATCTCGACCTGTCTATGCACCATTCTTCTCTGAAAACTCCGGCAGTACCTCTGCAACGCTCTGCAGTACCCTGTACAAGTGAATTTTAGCACAGCTTTCTGGGACTGCCTCTAGGTTCCTTTCCCTCTATCTTTTCACTGAAGAAGTCACTTTTCTGTTGTTCTCTTCAAGTGACAAAACCACCTCATTTGGTTACATCCATCTTGCTTTGAATTCTTCATGGTCCTGTAGCATTCCTCATTTCTTCATTCCGAATAAGTTATCTCTTAACTTTACTGAACATGCTTATGAGATGCGTCATATCTGAATCTTCATCTTTCTCTTTCAGTCTTTTTGTAAATATCATGTTCCTGCAAAATATATCAGAATTGGTGCTGCACCATAACGCTTGTTTCTTATTACTGAAAGAGTAATCGCCAGAAATAACCTGCAACGTTATCTTCTCCATTTGCCGAATGAGACCAAGGTATCTGATCTGAAAATATCAATGAAGAGGTCAAGAATGCCCCCTTCTAGGGAATTCATTCTGTCAGGGCAGAGATTGTGATTGGCTGCTCATAAAAGACATACGCAGACTGAATAAATAATTAGGCAGTTTCAAGAAACCTGTAGATAATATTAAGAGGGCATTAGCCTACTGAGGGATGGTGGATCAGGCGGCAGCACGCCGACCTCTCACCACTGGGTTCTGTGTTTCAAATCACGGACACTCTATGTGAGATTTATGTAGTACAGTCATTAAGTCCTGAGACTAACCGCATGATGGCGCTGTAGTGCACTCTATCGCATAGGTGGCACCGTGGTATGGCACCTTGTCAGTTAGTCTCTCGTCCCTGCAATAGCGAGTTGAGTGCATGCATTGAAAGCGGACGTACGGTCGTTGTTGTGACGGTGATTTGAATGCGCCTGTCGGACCTTGACGTGTCACAGTTTGAGTAACGGGAAAACATCAAGTTCTCCCAGACATTAGGCAAAACCGCTGCCGAAACGTTTGAAATGATGCAGCAGGTTTGCGGTGTGGACATATTGAGTTGCAGTGTTGTGTTAGGTGGTAGTGTTGGCTACTGAATCCATGATTCGAAGCAGTGTATCGATTCATTCAAGTGTCCGAGTGAATCGATTCACAGGAACGGCGAGCTCACCGCACACGATTCAGCTTACTCCCAGCGAACAGTGCTGAGTGGCGCACTCACTGGACGTTGACGGGTAGCCGAGCTTCCGCTGCAGCGAGACATACAGTGAATCATAGCACATCGAAAGAATCGTGAACGAGCGCGGCTCAGTGAGACACAAGATACACACGGCTCCTTATCGGCTCACTGGACACGCGGAGAGCCGAGCTTCCGCTGCAGCGAGACATACAGTGAATCATAGCACATCGAAAGAATCGTGAACGCGCACGGCTCAGTGAGACACAAGATACCCGGCTCCTTATCGACACACTGGACAATTGGACACTGGCGGAGAGCCCAGCTTCCACTGCAGCGAGACATACAGTGAGCCATGGTACAGTACACTGAAAGAATCGTATGCTATAATGGATTCTCGAGCTCAGCTCATTTGAAAATAATACCCATTTGCATTCACTGTCCTCTTCTTACAGGAATAAATAATTAGGCAGGATTTATTTGCAGTGATAAAAAGGTAGTCAAAACATAATTCTGAAGTAGCTAGTAAGTAGGTAGGCTATTAGGTTATACTACTTATTAGTTTAATGAATCTTAGTACTATAAGTTAGTTGATATTTGACAAACTGTACTCTAGCCTGCCCTATGACTATGAGTCATGCTCATGACCACTCAAAAGTACCTGTTTTATATTGAGAAGAACGGCTCAGTATTCTCTCAGTTCATATGTCACATCGTTGCACAAGACTTCAATCATATGTGGACAGACACAATAACTTAACCAACAGTATGTTGAATCAGAACACCAGCTGGCTACCCTACATCTCGGGTAGCCTATACAAAATATGACGATATAAAAAAAATCATCAGCTGATAGAAAAATACATATTTTCTAAAATGACTGAGCGAGTTGTCGCGTAGCTATGCGCTTGCATTCGGGGGATGGTGGGTTCGAATCCCACCGTCGGCAGCCGTTAAGATGGTTTTCCGTAGTTTCCCCATTTTCACACCAGGAAATGCTGGGACTGTACCTTAATTCAGGCGATGGCTGCACCTTCCTAATCCTAAACTTTCGCACCCTGCGTCGCCGGAAACCTTCGATGTATTAGAGTGACTAGCATTTTTTCTAAGAAAGGAGTTCGTATTATTAAGACCAGACGGCAGCTGCGAGCACTGAATGCCATTGCTGCTGTCTTACCAGCACATACTACACAGATGCAGTAGGAGCGGTGACTAATGTGCCGTGAATCGGATCACTGTATCGATTCAGTAACGTGAACGGAATCAAATGAATCGATTCAATAAAATGAATCGAATGTCCCATCACTATTAGGTGGCACCGACGTTTTGCGCAAGGACGGGACAGTTTGGAAGATGGTGTGCCTACTGGTCGGCCACAAACAGTTTGAACGCAATGCAAGGTCCAGGAAGTTGCAACCGCTCCCAATTGATAGACGATCTCGTAGCAGCAATAGGGGCCAGCTATGTTACTTGCTACAAGATTCTGACGGATGACCTCAACATATCTCGTGTTACCCAGCACAGTTATCCATGAATCCTGTCACAAGACCAACATGATGATCGCATGAAGATTTATGGTGAACTCATCAGTAGTGCTGACGATGATCCAGACGTTTTTTAACAGGATAATAACTGGAGACGAAATATGGTCTCTCCTTTACGATCCGCAACTGAAACGACATCATCCCCACGACAGGAAAAACCACGACAAGACAGGTCAAAAGGCAAGGTGATCCTGGAAGTGTTTCTTGATTCAAATGGAATCTTTCACATGGAATTCCTCCCAGACGGTGCAACGGTAAACATAACCCGCTACAAGGAGATCCTTGGCCGCCTGCACGATGCAATTCGCCGTAAGCGACCTGGGCTTTGGCGTTCAAAGTATTGGCTGTTGCTACTCGACAACGCCCCTGCACATTGCTCTGTCCTTGTCTAGGACCAACTTGCAAGGCAACAGGTGACAGTTTTGCCACACCCTCCGTACTCACCTGATCTCGCAGCACGCGATATTTTTCTCTTTCCTCGCCTGAAACCACTCCTATGTGGGCGGAGATTTCAGTCGTGCGAAGATGTCATGACGGCCACAAGAGAAGCCGTACGGGACCTTCCTGCCAACTGCTTTCAGTGCTACTTCCATCAGCAATACCAACGTTGGTAAACGTGCATAACGGCCAACGGCGACTATTTTGTGGGTGGATGTGTTTCTGTTTAAGTGGTTAACGGCCAACGGCGGCTATTTTGGGGGTGAATGTGGTTCTGTATAGGTGTACGCCGTGTAATGTGGCATCGTGTGCGACGTACAGAGTTGTGTGGATGCCTTTCCTCCAGGCGTCAAGTCTTAGAAATTATTGACTGTACTACGTATGCTGGATAAGGAGGAGGCGGGATAGGTTTTCCTCCGGTTATTCCGGTTTCCCCTGTCATATTTCATTCCAGCAACACTCTCCAATATAATTTAATTTCATCTGTCAGCTATTAACCATTGTCCAAGAGGAGTAAGACAGGCTTCGGCTGCCGGCACAATTCATATCCTCGCCGCTAGATGGGAGCTTTATCCATTCAAATCCAAATCAGTTGAAACTGGAAGAAGGTTGTGAATTGTCATTACTGAAGAAGAGGAGACGTGACACACGACTGAGCGTTATGATACCGAACGTCAAGTGAAGAAAAGAGAATCCAGGGTGCTGAGGTGAGATTGCTTCGACTTGTAGCAGGGTACACCCATTTTAACCCTCAGAGGAGTTATGGAATCTACCAGATCTTAAGGTGTACAAAATACATAAATGGCACAATAGCTGAGTTTGTATCACCATGTACGAGGTATGAACAAAAACTAAGGTTAGAAGGCTGATTTCTGGAATTTCGTCTCTTATAGAGAAATTAATAGTGGCCGTTAATTCTAATACATCCGGTTGGTAACTATGTAGAGTTTCAATCACCCGCCACTTACAGCGCTAGTTGTAGGTAAACACAAATGGCGACTCATTTGGTAACTGGATTCGCGAAGAAATAAGCTCAGTTAATTTCTGTGGGAGAAACTTGCAACTACGGCTGAAAAACACCGGCAGATAGTAGAGGTTCACGGGAAGACTATAATGTCTCGTTAGCATGTCGCAGAAAGGTCTCGAACGTTTTCTGCCGGTAGAGAAAAGTTCACCGACGAGGATTGCAGTGGTCGACCCAGCACGGCATTAACAAATTTCAACACAGCTCGTGTGAAGGAGCTGATTTGGAAGAACGGAAGGATCATGTTGCGACATATTATGGTAGAATTGGGAATGTCGTTCGGAAGCGTTCGTCACAATTTTCGTGGTATTCTGCAGATCTGAAATTTTTTAAAGGTTCTCCACGGAAGGGAACAGTTTTTTCCATCGCATAGTCACGGGTGCCGAAATATGGATCCACCACTACACCCGCAGCAGTAATTGGTTCTCACTGGAGTGGAAACACTCCTCCTCTCCAAACAAAAAGAACTTTAAGTGACGTCATCTGCCGGGAAGTTGTTCTGGGAGAGAGCGGGTGTCACACTCGTGGAGTTTTTGGAAAGAGGGCACACCGTGGCCACTGACTGATACTGCAAAAACTTGACACGATTGGGTGAAGAAATCAGGAGGAAACGGCGACGCATATCCCACAGCTGACTCGCTCGAACACGTCACTCTCCTGATCTTCATCTTTCCTGTCTGCCTCTCCAGGTCAACTCTTGTTCTCTTCCGAACCTGATGGTATTACTTTTACGGGACGAAATATGTCTTTCATTTTCATGCTTTTCGAGGCTTTTCCAATACTTTTATTGTTAGGAAAGTCAAAAGTCATTCATTCCCTCTCCGGTGAGTGTAAAGAGAGAATTACTGCCAAGTTGTGCTTCCGCTTAAAATGAAAACTGGTAGGTTGATCCTGACTCAGACCGGCGGTATTTGAAGTTGATAAAGTACGTCAGTCTCGAGTCAGTAGATTTACTAGCACGCAAAAGTACTCCTGTGGGACAAAATTCCCGCACATCAGTGTTTTCGAAAACCGTAAAGTGGTTAGTGGGGCGTAAAGCAAGTAATGTTATTATTAAAATAAAAATACCACCAAATAAATATAGAGGAGAATATGCCGCCTCTCTAGATGATGACAAATGCATGTTCACGTCCGGATCATTGGTTGGAGCGTCAGCACAGTGACCTTCGCTTCCGAGAACTCTGGGTTCAATTTCTAGAAACCCAGATATTTTAGATGTGTCAGGATCATTCTGGTTCAGGTACTGGATGTCTGAGTTTCAATACACACCTCTACATTTACCCACAACAACCCACACTGAATTCCTGTGAGTTTGATTGTAATTATATTATAGTACTCGTAATTATTTTTAATTATTATGTATTATTTCTCTTTTCGTGTTTTTCTATTTTATTTTTGTTTTTTTTTTTAATTTACTAGACTTCGGAGTTTTAAGCAGGAATAGAGCAGAATGCAAATTGACTGAAGCGAGTAACAATTATTCACAACTGCCTGCACAACGGTTATTCTACGAGTTTCGGATAAACATTAGGAGTACCAGAACCCCTTGAATTTATGTTATTCACGCTACATCGCGGAAGAAAGTAGTAGATTGCACTTCCTAATAACCAAATTGTTTTAAATTCTGACTTATTGCAGCCTAAAACTCCAGCGCCTATTTATTACTCTAAGCAGACTTTGCCACCAGGCATCCTCCCAATTGCAACGTATTTGTTAATAAATACATTACCAAAATACCATTCCTTACACAAATACATAAAATAAATACATCCCTCCATGTGAGATTGGAGTCATAATATTGAATTTAATCCAACAGTGCCATTGTAAGTAGTTGGGAGATGACTAGGAATTGGAAGAATAAAAAGAAAAATAAGAGTAATTTAATATCAGGTTTATGTTCAGGAGATATTTCTGTGTAAATTTGCATCTGCGTTCCGTCGGATAATATGTATGTAGTGCTTCATGAACTCCGTAAACATTTAACTCACAGAGAGAGTTCAGTTTGGTTACTGCACAGTTGGTGAACACTTTGTTGTCATATTGAATTACTGCAGTGCGCAGATTAACTAATTACCGGCCTTGCGCTGAGTGGCCAGCAGGCCTGTTACAATGTACAGGAATCATCTCCACTTAATTCCACTACAGATTTGTACGAATATGGAAAACATAATCTGCTATAATGCTCATGCATAATGCAATTTCAGCCATATCCCGCTGGTAAGAGCTGTTTAAATTACTGTAACTTCGCATTTCCAAAGCTTACCAAGTGACGTTCCATTCGGAATAGTTTAAAAGGAATGTATATAAAACAGTCATACATTGAATTTTAGCTATGGAGGCATTATTTAACCTGAATGGTAGATTATTGTACGTATGAATGAATGCCACCCGCGGAAAGGTCTTTTCCATTCAGAAAAAAAAAAAATAACAGTTCGTGCACAGGAGTCATTTATAATGAACAGAGTTTTAGCAAAATATAAAATGAATGAAATTGAACGACGAATACCTTAATGAGAATTTATTTTTACCGGACGAGTTGGCCGTGCGCGTAGAGGCGCGCGGCTGTGAGCTTGCATCCGGGAGATAGTAGGTTCGAATCCCACTATCGGCAGCCCTGAAAATGGTTTTCCGTGGTTTCCCATTTTCACACCAGGCAAATGCTGGGGCTGTACCTTAATTAAGGCCACGGTCGCCTCCTTCCAACTCCTAAGCCTTTCCTATCCCATCGTTGCCATAAGACCTATCTGTGTCGGTGCGACGTAAAGCCCCTTGCAAAAAAAAAATAAAAAAATATTTTTGTGATATTTGGAACCACCTGTTTTCCGTTTCTACTCACTTAGTTTATCACTGTCAGCTTATTCGGTCTGCCGAAACTAATTTTGAATAAATAACTTTATAATCTGTCAAAAAAAGGAAAGCGTATTGTAACAGAATAATACCAGAAAAATATACAAATTAACTAAAGATAGAATGATATGTTTCGTTATTGAATGCACTTCATCAGATTCTATCAAATCACACTCAAATATATTTAGAAAGTATAAACATCTATGTTTATTTGTATTGTAATTCATTAAGATACGTTCCAAAATAAAGTTTTTAAGGATTTAATTATTGATAAATTTCTAAATATATTTGAGTGTTATTTGATAGAGTTTGATGTTATTACATGAGCGAAATATTTTATTTAAGGGGACACTATAGTGAAATTTTATGAATTTGAAGAAAAATATTAAAATTGTATTTAGAACACTAGTCCGCCTCTGTAGTGTAGTGGTTAGCATGATTAGCTGCCACCCCCAGAGGTCCGGGTTCGATTCCCGGCTCTGCCACAAAAATTTGAAAAGTGGTACGAGGGCTGGAACGGGGTCCACTCAGCCTCGGGAGGTCAAATGAGTAGAGGTGGGTTCGATTCCCACCTCAGCCATCCTCGAAGTGGTTTTCCGTGGTTTCCCCACTTCTCCTCCATGCGAATGCCGGGATGGTACCTAACTTAAGGCCACGGCCGCTTCCTTCCCTCTTCCTTGTCTATACCTTCCAATCTTCCCATCCCTCCACAAGGCCCCTGTTCAGCATAGCAGGTGAGGCCGCCTGGGCGAGGTACTGGTCATTCTCCCCAGTTGTATCCCCGACCAAGAGTCTGAAGCTCCAGGACACTGCCCTTGAGGCGATAGAGGTGGGATCCCTCGCTGAGTCCGAGGGAAAAACCGAACCTGGAGGGTAAACAGACGATGATGATGATGATGATGATGATTTAGAACACTAAAAACACTCTGATGTGTGCTCTATCAAAAATGCTTTTATTTTTTAAATGCCGGCATCTTTAAAGTCCACAGTGCCTCCTTTCCATGGCGCTGTGCTGGGATTTAATTCTCCTATGCTCTACTGGGCACGCCCCAACAAAGCAGGAAAAGGAGCTCAGATGAAAGCAAAGAGCAAAGAAGGTGATGGAAATTTCACTGGAGGAGAGACGTCTGGAGGTCATACTTATTGTGCAGGGCAATTCTGAAGTAAATGACTTTGCATATATTTTTATTTTGCATTTTATGGGCTAGCAAAATCTTCATGTTCTCCTTCATAAAACATGTTCCTTATCATGCACGTTTTGTCTGATGAAGGTGTAATTTTACACAGTGGTAGCTAGATAGTCGGGGCGTAAATAATAGTGTCCATTTATACTAGAAGGTGATTAAAATTTATTTTTGACCTACGAAATATTGTGAGTACATTATTCAAAGTAAACATTTCATTTAAGATACCTAACTGCCAATATATTTGTCAAACAACTTATATGTGTTAGCAAACATATCCAGCAGATTTTTTGCAAAATTTGGTGCGTAATCGATAAAAACTCTGATGCCTGGGTCTTTTTTTAATGACGCTGATAAGTGAAAATTCGATACAGGAATTCGTCAACATTGCTTTATCAGAGTAGAGGAAAAAATAGTAACAATTCATTGAAACATATAGAAGTTAAAAGTTAAAACTTTTACTGTAATTTCCCCTTAAGTTGTTTCCTCTCCAGGTATAAATGCGTTACCATATGTTTTAATTTCCAGATTATTTATAAATTGAAAATTAGTTTTAGCAGATTGAAGAAGCAAGCTGAACATAGAACACGCTCTGCCTAATACCGTGCAAGTTCTGTATGTAGGGTACATGGGCATAATGACTGAAGTCCATCCTAGGGTGTGTTTTAAACTTCTCTACTACCGAGCTCGATAGCTGCAGTCGCTTAAGTGCGGCCAGTATCCAGTATTCGGGAGATAGTAGGTTCAAACCCCACTGTCGGCAGCCCTGAAAATGGTTTTCCGTGGTTTCCCATTTTCACACCAGGCAAATGCTGGGGCTGTACCTTAATTAAGGCCACGGCCGCTTCCTTCCC
Source organism: Anabrus simplex (assembly GCF_040414725.1). NCBI lineage: Eukaryota > Metazoa > Arthropoda > Insecta > Orthoptera > Tettigoniidae > Anabrus > Anabrus simplex. The sequence goes on from NC_090270.1 coordinate 320,481,624, forward strand.
ACTCCTAGCCCTTTCCTGTCCCATCGTCGCCGTAAGACCTATCTGTGTCGGTGCGACGTAAAACAACTAGCAAAAAAAAAAAACTTCTCTACTATATTTTAGTATGAATGAATACATTTAAGACTGTAAAATGTTAACTTTGAAAGTACGAACGATATTCCTAATATTTCCACCTTGAAGTAAGAATGAGGAAGATCACTTTGAATATGAGTTTTCAAACATCTTTTTATTGAATCTCACAGGTGTAAATTTAGCAATACTCCTGTAATATATACGTTTTTCATAATTCAAATCTAAGAATAACACTGTTAAGGGCTTGTTAATTTAGTGGCATCTTTGTGCAGACACAGTTTAATATTGTGAGTATATTTTAATGTGGAAAACATTTCTTAGCCGAAAAGGCAGAGTCCCCCATACTACAAAACACATAATATTTAAAACAATTATTCAGTTGTGGCGAAAGTTGAAGAGCTGAAGGGCCCGGAAAGATTTAAACTTTTGAGTCCATCACACTAAAACAACAAATTTCGAAAATCGGTTCCGGCCTAAATAAAGTTCCGAAAAACAACTCAAAAACGCTTGTTTCGCTTTGGGTTTGATTCAAATCTTAACCAAATTAATATATTTAGATAATTCCTTCTATAATGTGTTCATTGGTTCAACACACTAGGGCGATTTTGAGTTTTGCAAAGTGTCCTCACCGAATGTAGTTGTAAGGGCTTAAGTGAAACTCTGCATTGACTCACATTAGCGCTCGTAGTGGTCCTTAAGTGAAACAATGCATTGACTCACATTAGCGCTCATAGTGGTAGCAAAAAGCAAAACAGTTTATCTAATGGACCGGATAAGGAAGATTAAAAATGGATTGTAAGTTTTAGGAATAAAGAAAAATATATTCTCATATTTTAAATACCTAAAATTCGTAACTCATATCGCTAGAATAATTTTGAACATTGACTTGTTTGCCTGTGGATGTTCTCAATGTCAGACAGTAAGGTATTTCTGATGAAACTTCCACTCCGAACCTGAGGGCTAGTTGAAAGGAGAGGAAAGTGTTTTATCTTATTGAATTTTTCTCTGTTTAGTGGTCAGTGCAGTAATACGTTTTCACGAAACAAACTAGGAAACAACCTGCTCACGTGATGAGCTAAACTGAGCACTGCCCTTGCCTTGCAGTAGGCCATAACCCTCCGGGGAATCACAAGGCTGTTTATTTGAGTGGTCAGTAAGGGTCCATATTTTTACCACAAGCATTTTAACATGAATAGCCTATTTAAGCAAGAAATATGGGCATATTTCGCCCCCTTGTTGAGAATTAAGTTCCAAACTGCCTTCGTTGACCACCAATTCCAGAGGGAGATACCACAATGAGGATGTCGACGAAAGGTAATGATGAGGGAAGGTGAGTTCACTATTGTCGATTTGATAATAAAATCGATTTCGTTAATAATCAGTGGAGCAGAAGTCGTGAGCAAATAATGACCATCCGCAGTTATTAATATCACGAGAGATGGAGAGAAAAAGAGAGAGAATACGTAATCTGTTCTCGAGTGGTTTAGAGTGGATAGAAATAACATCGGTTTCGTTGTTAAATTTCTGCACAAAATGGTCAATATTCCGAATTATACTCAAGTCCACTTACTGGTTACTTGAAATTTCTTCAATGGAAATCTCATTTACGAAAACTTTCACTAAATGGTCGGTTATGACTACGAGCTGGATTCGTATGTAATTACATATTTCGTTCCTTTAATTGCAGATCACTGAAAATGACTACGAATCGTGGTTCTAATATGGTTAAACTTTTGTTTCATTTTATATATTTTTACATATTATATTTAATATTATATATTTTACAAATTATGGGAAGGTCCAACTCGTTGGCTGAATGGTCATCGTATTGCCCATCGGTTCCGAGGGTCCCAGGATCGATTTCCGGTCGGGTCGGGGATCACAATTGTTTCTGATGAATTCTTCTTTCTTCTGGCTCGGGGACTGGGTGTTTGTATTTATTTATCTATTTAATTAATTAATTAATTTATTTATTTATTTATTTATTTATTTATTTATTTATTTATTTATTTATTTAATAAGTATTTAAAGAGTTATCCTCCTTTTTTGACTCTAAATTATAACGAAAGAACGAATCAAAACCAGGATGAGTGTCTAATGAAACAAAATGAGACTCGGGACCGTCGTCTTGGTCCTTAACACAAAATAAATAGAAACTCAATTACGGCAATCGGCACTGTTAGCAAATGATAAAATTCGCAACGACACCTGTCAAATAGGTTACGTAACCAAATAAATTAAAATAAGGCAAGCTCATTATAAATTGCAAGCTACTGCCTGGCGTTGACTCACCTCTTCATTGCAAGAGCCTGCTAGTCTGGTATTACGGTATACCACTACCCACTGGCTGTGACAACACATGACATTCTGCTGAGTGCGCTAACCTTCTTTCTGCTGAACCTAGACTGTCCTCATTACCATTTTATTTCCGGATCACCGGGCGAGTTGGCCGTGCTGTTAGGAACGCGCAGCTGTGAGCTTGCATGCGAGAGATAGTGGGTTCAAACCCCACTGTCGGCAGCCCTGAAGATGATTTTCTATGGTTTCCCATTTTCACACCAGGCAAATGCTACGGCTGTCCCTTAATTAAGGCCACGGGCGGCTCCTTCCCACTCCTAGCCCTTTCCTCTTCCGTCGTCGCCAGAAGACCTCTCTGTGTCGGTGCGATGAAAAGCAACTAGCAAAAAAATATAATGAAAAAAGAAACAAAAAACACAATACTGGATCGTATGTTTACTTACATAATCACTTGTTCCATCTATGCAACATCTGATCTCACTTTCCTTTCACACAGCTTTCACACGGCACTTATGAATTTATTCAAATTACCTTCATTGTTCCACTCTTTAATTATCCATGCAATAATTTTTTGATTATCACTATGTCTGCACGTCACTTGCTGTTTGTCGGTTAAGAACTTCTTCCTCAACTTCTCAATTTCCACACACTCACCAACTAAATGTAAATCATCCGTCTTATTCCCGCATAAAATACATAGTGAGATATCTTTTCTCTTGACTGAGTGTTTGTATCTGTTCCAACACTCTCGTCTTCATATTTAGACAATATACCACACTAGCATTCGCAACAGAAACACGCAATAGAGACTACATACCTCCATATAGGGTTGGCAACACGAAGGGCATCCGGCCGTAATATAGGTCGAAATCCAAATATTTTTGTACATATAAACATTAATTTTATTTTTTAACGCTTATTTACTTCGTTTTAGGGCATGAGGGCAGCAGAAAATTAGTTATAAAATAAACTTGGTAAAATACTCTGCGATCTACAGTACAGCGCCCGTGGTGGCCATGATTGTTAAGGCGCCTACAAGGCCTGACACGGAGGTTAGCCGGTTCGCGTCCAGTTGGTCAGACTGGCAGGGTAGGAGAGGTGATGGTATATAATTTCTCATCACTATATTGCACGTCAGAAGCGTAGATTCAATTCCAATGCTCTCCGCAGTACTGATAAGGAGTGAGGGCATACGATACTGTTGATGATGATTCGTGCGTTGCTTTACGTTGCTTTACGTCGCACCGACACAGTTAGGTCTTATGTCGCCGATGGGATAGGAAAAAGATAGGAATGGGAAGGAAAAGGTCGTGGTCATAACTAAGCTACAGCCCCATCATTTGCCTGATGTGAATATGGGAAACCACGGTAAACCATATCAGGGCTGCCGACAGTGAGGTTCATCTGATAGCACGAAGGGGCCTGCTGTAGCCTTAATGTCCCCAGCGATCGAGTTGGCCGTGTGGTTAGGCGCGCTCAGCTGTGAGCTTGAGTTCGGGAGATAGTGGGTTCGAACACCACAGTCGGAAGTCCTGAAGATGGTTTTCCATGGTTTCCCATTTTCACACCTGGGGCTGTACCTTAATTAAGGCCACGGCTGCTTCCTTCCTACTCCTAGCCCTTTTCTATCCCATCATCGCCATAAGATCTATCTGTGTCGGTGCGAGGTAAAGGCAATTGTAAAAAGAAATTCTCCGTACGAGCTCTTGGTACCTTATTTTTTGAAGCTACCTTGTTGGTGGCACAGTTTAATTACAGCTGGAATAATCTGAACGTAGTTGAAATCTATTGTTATTTAAAACCAAAAATAAAGAAATTGATGAACCGGATTTAAAAGTAAACAATATTTTGCTCCAATATCTCTCCTATTAGTTATTATTTAATGAGCAGAAAGTCCATAATTTAGGTTACATAACCGTGAGTGGTACAGAAAATAATGATTAATGAATAAATAACCTCAATTTTGCTATAGATTTTTGTACTGCGTCACAAATTCGAAGATAATATAATTCTTCGTCGAATGTTTGTGCAGAATAATTTAATTTCAAGCAGTTAAATTCATTCAGACACTGCTTCCACAAAACTTTACTCTCATTAGAATTCTAATATTCGTTATCCCAGTTATGCAGTCTGGATTGTGATTTGTACTCGTCTACAAATAAACCCGGGTTTACACACAGTAGATATCAACGATACGTGTTGTTCTTTCCAACAGATGTCAGGTGAAACGACGAGTGCTTATTTCGGTGAACTGATTAACTCATTAAAGTAAAGTAATTTTCTATTTATTTATGTTTCACAGAGATGGGCGTCCTCAAACCTTACGGAAAGCAACATACATTTTAATTATTGAAGTCTGTATATACAGTACACATTCAGGACATATTCTTGTTCGGAAGCGCAAATAATTTTCAGAATGAGTCTGTTTGTATGATAAAGTAAAACGAGGAAACCATAAAATACTCATGAAAGTAACTAAACATGTGCAGCAGAAAAATCGCAGAATTCTGCGAAGACATCAATGTGTTGTTCAGCATGCTGATGGTTTTAAGATAAATACACTACGAATGCAAAGCTTATTTTCTCATAGTTATTTTAATAAATGTTTACATACTTTTAGAGTAGGTAAATCGAATTTTCGAAATATTATACTGAGTTTTAAATGTTTGTTTGACAATTTTATGAAATTGGAATATTTACTACACGATTCTAATTTTATTTTAATATTCATTCATTCATTATTTATTTACCATAAACCTTTACAGTATCTATGGAAGGCTAGGGGAAAAGGACAAGCCACCTACACGTAGTGCCCCCTGACCTTTGAAATAATTACCTAAATCCTGAAGTAAAACAGTCATATACACTATTTACAGGTAAAGTAACCACGTATAGCCAAATATATACATATTTCTAATTTATACAACCTTTCACTCCCTCGTTCTTTCTTCCACATATTCACATGCATTTTCTCACCGTATGTGCTTCCTAACATTACATTTAACTATATTTACATTTCTACATTTAATGTTGGCGGGTAGATCGTTCCAAAGCCGCGCTGAACAAGCAAAGGAACCTAGTTTGTAGGACTCAGTTCGTGCAAAGGGGGGTATAAGACACACCCCTTTGCCTCTACGGACGGAGCTGTAAGATAAGGAGAGTCTAGGGAATGGTGAAAGGTGAATGGCCCCTATGAGGGACTTGTGTAAGAAGGTGATGTCGCTTTGTTTACACAAGGAGGCGATTGACGGGAGGGAAGACGGGCGATTGACTTCCTCTATTGAAATACTCGTTTCTTCTGCTAAATGATTACAACTTTTATATTTCAAAATTATCTTATAATTTACCTGGAATAATCAGGTAATTTCGGTGTTGAGGTTTGGCATAAGTCCTTCAAGCAGCTTTACATACATCTCTTCTCAGGTCATGAAACCTTCATAAAATCTATCAAGTGGATCAGTTGCTCTCAACTGTAAAAGAATTTCAGAATGATGTTTAGTAGATTATGAACTTCAAGAGATACTTTATCATTTAACTTCATTTTTCCTTAGGTCATAATATCCAGCCCAAAATAGGTGAATAGTAGTTTCTGTACCCGTACATTGTGTATTTTTTGTAAGTAATGATATTCCATTACATCACTTGGAGACAAATCTTACTCCACCCGGACGTACATACTCTGTTCAGTACTAAAATGTGATTTTGAGGGATATAGTACAAACAGTTAGCAAACGTCCTTCTGAGTGACCGTTGGGTCGTGGTCATGCAGGGAGTGTGGATGGCCTGATTCGCGTTGTATACAAAGGAGCAGATTTGAACAACACAAGTAAACATGTTTATTGTTGAAGTTATTTTACTCTGTATAAAATAAGAGTGTCTCTAACTTGTTTCTTATGCTGAATATACATTAAATCCGCAATCTAAATAAGCTCGAGGATGACTCGAAGAATAAGTACATATATACAAATCTAAACTAGTATGTACCATAAATTTTTCGTTGCCACAACCCAATGCAAATCACTTTCCCTACAATTGACTACCTAAGTTGATCATGAGAAGATGTAGCAGAAGGCTATATAAGTTTACAATCTTAATAGGACTGATGTTAGTGAAGAAAATGGGGCGTTCAGAGCACAAGGGAATCAAGTCCATTTTCGGTCATTTTGGACTTATTCCACCTTTAAGTACTATTTATGAAGCTGCCTTCAGAGCATAAGAGATTCATGTCCAGATATTGTAAATAACTGTTATATGATTGGCAATTCTGTTGAACACGCAGAGAAGCAGTCATTTGTTCAGAGCACAATGGGAACATGTCCATTGGCAAAGTTTCCATGGTTTGCTTTGTCGGTGTGTGAGATTTAATTAAAATGTCATTGTCTCTGATGTTGTGTCATGATCCGAGCATGAATGTCTCAGCCATTGATCACAAATTCTTGCTATCAGGACATTATTACTTACCTAATGACAGTGATTTTGGTTTAGTGGAGAAAGCCAGCAGGACAATCTCGAACTTTTACGCACCAAATGATTGGATGAATATCGTTAAACAAGCAAAGAAAACGTCCCCTGGATTTGAGGTCATTGGAATGAAATTCTCAGACTTCTTATCCAGCAGAAACTAGTAGAATTCAGTAACCAACAGAAAAAAAACCGGTTGATGGTTATGACATCAACTGGCTGACTATTAGTTGCTTACTTTATAAAAGTGAATCCCCTTTTACCCTGATGTTTAAGCAGACTCTGAACCCTGATATGCAATTTGACGAAGTTGACGTAAGAAAGAAGTATCCCGACCATCGCATAACACACCTTTATAACATCCAGCAAGGCCCTCTTTATACCCAACATCGCCCAGTAACAAAAGCGAAGAAAAAGGACATAGAGGATTTACTGCTACACATTCCGCCTGTGCATCATAATTTTTTCAAGAGCCTACCGTGTGAAACTGCCACAAGGGCTTCCTCGGCTCTGCAAGGGCAAGCAGACGAAAGTGAATACGTATTTCTTTAAATCTGAATTGTATAACTTACTGTTTGGAAATATTTGCTGTAAGCACACATAGAGGAGAAAATTATAATTATATATTCAAGAAAGGTATTTCCTTTACTGTTTCCTTAATAAAACCAGAAGCCTATAATAAAGAGAAAGATACAAGTGCAACACATTCAGTGCACTAATGAATCAAATCCAAATCCAAGGTACAAGTTCAATACATTCAGAGCACAAAAGAATCAAGTCCAAAACTTTACTTTTCTATTTTAATTAACATGTATTAGCACTTATATTTACCCTTTTGTAATATGCGAATACATTGTACAAAATAACTTCTATTATTGAAACACTTTAAAACATTGTAAACGTCTTCCTGTAATTAATTATTCAGCAAAACCTTTATGTCTATTTTTCTCAAAACATTCTTTTTGTGACTTGATTCCTTTGTGCACTGAACGCCCTAAATGTATGAAGTGATAGAGCCATGCAAAGCATATAGAGTGAGGCTAGAGAGGTGGAACCTCCTGGCTAGCGTTAGTCCACCAGTTCGGTGCACATTTTCAAGAGGTGTGACCTTCGTGCTCGATTTACGGTGTAGAATATTCGTTGGACAGCTGCTAACAGCCTGCCTGTCTTCCCAAATATTTCTGTTCGGGCACCCCGAGGGGGCCTCTTTTGCTAGCAGTACCGGTGCGCTTAACTGCCCGCCTCTGCTGGACTGCCCAGAGAAAATAAGTACATGAGTAATAATTTTATAGCTTGAGATAATAATAATAATAATAATAATAATAATAATAATATGCAATGGCAGCTTTGTGATGTTTAATGTTGTACGACCCGCCTGGGTAGCTCCAGCTTCCTGCGCTGAGCGGACGATGTAAGAAGCGGTCCTTATCTTTTTGTGGTTGTATGGTATGTTTATGCTGTGAATGCTGTTTTAGGTGATTAAGTCTTGCTGTATGTGAGCGATGTTCAGTGGGTACTAAAATTGCGGACGTTGGCCACCCATCCCATGGATGACCAAGCCCGATGTTGCTGAACTATTCGTACGCATGTCCCTTCCGCCTGTTCAACTATATAAGCCTATATCACAGGCGGGCTGACGTCACAGTCTCGTCAGCTTGCTGGCTGGGAAATACATTGTGTTCTGGAAGACTTGCTGTGCAGCGCTCTCTGTTTCCGGTTTTTACTGTCTCTTACGTCGCTTGTTGTCACGTTGTGTTCAGACACTGCTTCGAGTGCTTAGCACGATGTGTAGATGAGAGGAGTGGGAGGCGAGGCAGCCTCCACTCAATTGCCTCTCCCACATGCGTGGCCGATTCCCGGCGCCGGATGTTTACGAAGTATTTCGACTATAGTAAATTGACTGATGCCGTGCAGCCTTTTGAGGAGTCTGGTTCAGGCCTTCCTATTTGACGCGCATGGTGACCTACGCGCCTGTGTGTGTGATGGTTAAGACTCGGAAGTTCATGCCCTAAAAAATTAAGAAATATGCATGCAATTATGCTCTTAAAACTTGAAAATATGCCAATAAATATGCACTATTATAATGATAAAATGGCAGTAGATAAGTCAGGTTAGTATTGATAATAATAAACTTACTTTTATTCCTTGAATGTTGAAGAAGAAATGGTCCCGCTGTCAATGCTGAGTGATGAATTGCAGTTCACAACGATTACTTTGCACAGATTTTCAACGGGGAAAACATCGTCTGTTGTCTCGCAAAACACTTTTGTAACGTGAAAAACTTCCTTTCGCATCACAAGATGTTATTGGGGCATATTTAAATGATGATAACTGCTCCACAGAAAGAGGCAAGTCTCTTGGTGTGACAGACGGTTTTCCTTCGAGAATATCTCGAATATCGGACAACTGTTTATAACCAGGATTTTTTGAAGTTACATAATTTATTTTTTTCTCTAACTTGTTGTCCTAGATTGGATATAGTTTTTTAGAAAACAATAAGTATTTCCTTTAAGGGAGATCGTACAGTTTCCAGTGACGTTTTGGCGATTGGTAAGAAAGAAAAATTGGACATTTATAAAAACAAGATTCTCTCCTAACTCAATACCTGACAGAATATGTTGCACTGTTTGTATTGATGCAGCTTCATTCCAGTCCAATGAATTAACAACCTCATTGAATGCTTCTATGTGTTGAGCATAATACAAAGCTGCATCCAGCCATGTTCCCCAGATTTTAACACTGGCGCAGGAGGAAGTGGGATACTGGGTGGTGTTGATCTAAACAACTTGACTCTTGAAGTAGATGTAACAAAAATTTTCTTTGAACAGGCCACAAATCGATCTACCAATGGGACAGAATTGCGTATTGTCTCATCAATACGATTAAGAGCATGTGCCAAACAAGTTATATGAATTAAGTTAGAAAAAATACCTTTCAGTGTTTGTCCTGATTTTACTATATAAGTACCTCCATCGGTAACAAATAAAAGTAGCTGGTCGTATTTGATTCCAGATGGCCATAATAATTTCAATGAGTCCATCACACACTGCGTTACAGTTACATTGTTAGTGGCCGGCAATTCACACAAATATTTTTTTTCTAGGGGCTTTACGTCGCACCGACACAGATAGGTCTTATGGCGACGATGGGATAGGAAAGGCCTAGGAGTGGGAAGGAAGCGGCCGTGGCCTTAATTAAGGTACAGCCCCAGCATTTGCCTGGTATGAAAATGGGAAACCACGGAAAACCATTTTCAGGGCTGCCGATAGTGGGATTCGAACCTACTATCACCCGGATGCAAGCTCACAGCCGCGCGCCTCTACGCGCACGGCCAACTCGCCCAGTCACACAAATTAAGAAGATATGGTATCGTCTTTTGTTCCGTACTGAAGGCGCCCATAATTACACTAACAATAAATAGGCCCTCAGTGTCAGTGGATTCATCAATAGACAACCGCACAATCTGATCCGCTAATTCAATTTGTAAATTTGACAATAACGTATTGTAACAATGTCCTACGTAAGTCTTATGCAATGTACTTGCTTCAGGCACATGTTGTCGAGTGTATTTGGCAAGAAAATGTTGTAATGTAACTTTATACAAGGGAACATCAGCAGCTAAAAAGGCTTGGCACAAGTCGGAAAAAAATTCACTAATCCTACTTCCTAAACACTCTAATAGTGGTTTCTGAACAACGCTCTTTATTTGCGAGTTTGCTATTTAAATTATCCTTATGTTTTGCTGTGTTTATGTGTTGAACTATATGAAATCTTTTCTCACTCCCAATAGTTTTCCCACACGCTCCACAGAACAGTACCCGAATATCTATAGATATTACGTCACCTGAAAACTCCTATAAATGAGTTAATCTATAACTCGAAGTTGCTCTTAATTTCGGCATTTAAAGAACTTTATAACGGACACTATATACGCGAAACATAGTTTGGTCACAACCAGTTCACAACACTGTTACACGACTCAATGGACAGCCAGTCGACAGGTAAGCACAAATCGTGTGGGTAGATGATGAAACAAGGGATTCACTGCGTGACATCAAAATCCTCACCACATGACAAGTTGTGTCATCATGCACAACATTATTACCAACATCCACCAGACGAAAAAAGCTGATTGAAAAACTGTAAAAATTATTTAACTGATTAAAATGTGCCATATTCGCGATAGAATATTAAAATATGATGCATTTATCAAAATCACGAAAATATGCAATTATATGCGCCACAAAAGCATGTTGAATTGACTGAGAATTCCATATATCGTGCACATAATGTATAAGCATACAATTTAACCCCTAAAAGAAAACATTCAAATGCATGAACTTCCGAGCCCTAATGATGGTAATAATGAGGTAGTTATAGGAAGAATCCCAATTTGGGCACATAACCTACTCCTGTCGAATAACGCCAAGGGATTTGCTCAAGGCTTAACAGCCGTATCCGAGATAAGAGTCGTCATCTATAGCGTCGTATGACCTCAATCGGTATGAAAAGAGTGTAGTGGTTTGGAAATGAACGCAGGCTTTTGGCAAGCAACCTATTGCTTAACAATTGAATACCACCACGTCTCCTACCCTGCCGACCAAAATTCTGATACTGAAGTCATTTCTCACCAGCGAATTTCAGACCAGCTTATCATGGTATCAGTGCTTAACGACTATGGCACCAGGTGGGCTAGTGGTAGCGCATGGCAAAATCTCCATTAAATGATATTTTGATATGTACAACAAATTACTTCTTTTTGCTCTGTGTTTCCCCTGCTCGAATTCAGTCATAAAAAATACTTTACCATTCAAATATCTACAAGTCACCAACTATATTTCCTTATTTTATTTTCAGCATTGCTTATCAGGTATTTTTAATTTTCAAGGTTGATAAATGCGAGCATTTAGTGAGAAATATGTGCTTACCATTTAACCTATCCACACAAATAACAACCACCTAACCAACCGAACTTGAAGTCATTAAATATATTAACTACACAGACATCTGAGTCAGTGAGGCTGAGCATCGGCGTAATCATTAAACTTTGGCACGGTAGTATGATTTTTTAAAGTACTTTCTACATGCATGACACATCATTAGAAGAATGTGTTGGGAAATTCACGGATATCTCTATATTGCAATGAACTGTACAGTCATGAAGGGTTTTCTGCCAGTACCATTTTCTGAACATCGTCGTTGAAGGAACCAATCCTCGTATGACTCAATGCTGTTCTTATCAATTACGTTCGTTAAGATTGGTAATGCCCCCCAGCCTCATATGGATATGTAGTCCAACAGAATAATGTTTGACCGAGCTCGATAGGTGCAGTCGCTTAAGTGTGGCCAGTATCCAGTATTCGGGAGATAGTGGGTTCGAATCCCACTGTCGGCAGCCCTGAAGATGGTTTTCCGTGGTTTTCCATTTTCACACCAGGCAAATGCTGGGGCTGTACCTTAAGGCCACGGACGCTTCCTTCGCACTCCTAGACTCTTTTTATCTCATCGTCGCCATAAGACCTATCGGTGTCAGCGCGACGTAAAACAATCTTGCGAAAAACAAGGAATAATATTTGTTGTATTCATTTACCTATTCGAAAGTGTAAAGGAAAATGAACCTTATATAGAGTATACTGCAGGAGTGTGTGTAAATTCAACGCGCAAACATTTACTTATCTTCTTAAAAAACGGAACACCTTGAAAGACTAGAGATAGGAAGTTCATATTCACAGGACGTGTTCATTGTTCTGCAGAAACGATTAGCATTTCAGTCACCTAGGTTCAGCGTGTGCCATGTTGCCTAGTAGGCACTGGGCCCTCCATGCTGCACTCACCTGGTTCCACAGTACATCTTTGTTGGTTGGTATTGGGTCACCGCGCCGCACCCGTCGTTCCGCCATATCCAACACATTTGCGATTGGTGGCAAGTCCGGTGTTAGGGTGGGACAGGGTAACAGTTTAACATCCTCTGACAACAATAAGGCACGTGTTCGTGCAGCAATATGTGATCACTCATTGTCCTGCTGAAATATTGTGTCTGGGGTGTCGTGCAGAAAGGGTAAGGCTACGGGTCGCAGGCTGTCATTCACGTATGTCAAACCGGTCACAGTGCCCTGCACGCACACAAGCTGTGATTTGTGGTCGTACCCAATAGCACACCACACCATAAGGCCTTGACATGGCGCTGTATGTCTTGTGCGAATGCAGTCAATGTGATGCCTCTCCCCCTGTCTGCAGGGAACCAAAATTGCGAACATCATTTGCCAACAAACAGAACCTGGATTCGTCCAAAAACACAATCTGGTGCCATTTATCTCTCCAGTGACGTAGTTTTATTCACCATTGTAGTTTAGCATGTTAATGCATATTAGTCAAAGGTAGGCAGTGAAATGGACGACGCGCCGCTAACCCAGACCGTAATAAACGGCGACGGACTGTCACTCCTGACAGTGTACTATATGTTACACTGTTCCAGTGTTACGCCAGAGGCAAGGAGCACGCAGATCTATCCTGCAATGCTATTCGGATGAGGTGTCGATCTACTCCGGAAGGCGGGTGTGACCAGACCCATCTTGTCGCATTCTACGGACTTCTGTGAACCATTCTGTACACACCCGTTGCACTGACGACACAGTTCGTCCCACGCCAGCAGCAATTTCCCGGATGGATGCATCACGTTCTCTCATGCCAATAATGCGCCCTCTTTCAAACTCACTCGTTTGGTGGTACAGTTCTCGAATACGTCCGGTGGGCATCCTGCACGTCTGTTAAAGTCACACTGATCCATTACGTTCGGTTTATAGCGACAAATAGAGCCGTAGGCACATTTTACCAGTCGGTGGTGATGCGCCGAGATATCGATGGGAACCATGAATATGGGCGCCAACATGGTCCGAATGGTAATTTTTTCTTCAGAAAATACTACTGCACATGTTCTGCGAATATGAAATTCCTATCTCTAGTCTTTCAATATATCGTCGCTGCCGGGACAAAACCTCCTATGTGAAATATTTTAGCTTAGAACTTTGGCCGGTAATGTTCTGTCTGCTAAGGTGCAATATTGAGTGCACGTCGTCAAGGCATTCTCGCTCTTCATAATGTATGTGCCGCGGGTCAGTATATCACATAGGAGGTTTCGTCCCGGCAACGACGATATTCTGTTTTTTATGAACACGAGTGTACATTCCTATAGTACGGTAAGCTTCATTTTCCTTTACGCACATTCATAGGAAAATTAACTCGACGAAAATTGTCTTGATAGACTGCATATCCATAAGTGGGTAGAAGGCGTGACCAGTCTCAAGGAAAATAATGAATAGGAAGAATATTTTTGCACATGAGGTTTGGTTTCTTCAACAACGACATATATTTAGATCCCTCTTAAAATAATTTCTAATGGTAGCCGGTAAAGGTTCGTCTTTTCTCTTCCAACTCCACATAATGAACCACGTGACTGTATTATACACTCATCGACATTCTCAACCAACTGAAAATTAAGTCTCAGAATTCGCCAGTACTTTCAAATGCCTTCAGAATTATGTCTTGCATCAGGTTGAAAAGATTTTCTCAATATTTTACTATTATTATTGTTACTATTATTATCATTATTATTACGAGGGCAGATCAAAAAATAAGTTACACTTCCCAGTTATGGCAATTTATTATACCACCTATACCTTCGTTGTGGTGAAGAGGGGTGCACCCATTCCATTGATGTTCGCTTCGTTTCGTGGGTGAAGTGGTGGACCCACGTTTCATTGCGTGTGATGTTTTGCCGCAGAAACCCGTTGCCGTCTGCGGCATAGCGTTGCAAAAATGCCAGGGAGGATTGGAAACGTTGTCCCTTGTGCTCATCGGTGAGAATATTCATCGTGATATTCATCGTGAAATTGGTACAGTTTACGATATCCGACGTCCTCGTGAACAATGGCAAGGAGACTGCCATACGACATGTTCAGCTGCGTCGCGATTTCTCTCAGTTTAATGCGCCGGTTCTGTCTAATTACCTCTGCACGGGTTCTGGACATTGCGGGCCTGCCTTCGCGATGGTTGTCCGTGATATCCGTGCGTCCGGCTTCTAATTGCTGACACCACTTTACGATACCTTGCCGGGAAATGGCCCGCTCCTTATACATAGCACTAATTTCACGATGAATATCACGATGAATATTCCTTTTGACCCATAGGAATCATTGTCGCAAGCACCTCATATTTAGAGTGAACGTCAAGTTGATGCGCCTTTGCATTTGGCCGCTATTCACACAATACTAGACGAGACACCACAGCGACCTGCCTAACGGACGTGTGGGCAGTGTCTGTCCCTTCCTCCGCTGTGCCCACGTTTGCGACACACAGGGCGCTGCTGCGGCGCGTTAGTGCAACTAAGCTTTGATTCCACCTACGTATTTAAATTGATGTAAACTCCCATTAGCCTTTATCCTTAGCGAGGCTTTCCTCTTGTTTGCTGATATAGCGGTTAGCATAAGAGGTGTCAATACTAAATATTGAGTTGTATTACCTTACAAAGACCAATTCCATTATGACTCTATAATATGCGGCCAGTATTGTCTAGAGAAATGCAGTACCACGTAAATATTAACGAAAATACAATAGGCTATGAATATTGTAAATAATTACTTGGGCTAATGGAATAATATATTCATAGACCGTTCACGACCACAGAATGTTACAGTAACCGACTCCATAAATTGTTATTGTAATTTCTCTCTTATAGGATACTGGTGAAAATATTAGTAGCATTTAATACGCCCCTAAGTGAGGATGAATACGATATATATATTCCTGATTAATTAGGGAATAGATATATAAGGCAGTAATATCTCAACACTACCTTCATTAAGTTTATTTGCCAGCACGGAGATGGTTTAGGATAAGGGAGTGTTTCTGCAGAATTACTGCAGGAGCACCAACGAGTTCACTGCTGGAAGCAACTATTAAAATAAAAATTAATATCAATTGACACATCTTCCATGATCAGATGCAATATTGAGTGACGTGGGGAAATCTCAGTACGCTCGCACTTTGGTGTCACTACATGCTGGACCATCCGGTGAAAGTTGAAATTTCTCGAGTAATCCGTGCTGTATTGATATCAGACTTTGTAGGTCACAGGCGATTTACTGTAATAAAGTTTGTGCCTTGCAAAATGCAAGGTGAGAAACCTAACCAAAAAACAACAGAAATAATTTAATTCTGAATCCACAATTAATCATATTACGTATATAAAATCGCCTTCCGGTGTGCTTTTATTGAATGTTAAACTGATAACTGGTTTTGATGATGATGCTTGTTGTTTAAAGTGGCCTAACATTTTTTTT
The DNA here is from genome assembly GCF_040414725.1 of Anabrus simplex. NCBI lineage: Eukaryota > Metazoa > Arthropoda > Insecta > Orthoptera > Tettigoniidae > Anabrus > Anabrus simplex. The sequence goes on from NC_090270.1 coordinate 320,497,793, forward strand.
TTTGCTATTTGCTTTACGTCGCACCAACACAGATAGGTCTTTTGGCGACGATGGTATAGGAAAGGCCTAGGAATGGGAAGGAAGTGGCCGTGGACTTAATTAAGGTACAGCCCCAGCATTTACCTGGTGTGAAAATGGAAAAACACGGAAAACCATTTTCAGGGCTGCCGACAGTGGGGTTTAAACCTACACTGACCGCACTGAAGATACCTAAAATCTAAGGTCATCGGCCCAATAACTGGTTTTCATACCGTACATGATAGTTTGTTCATTTCTTTGTCTATTACAACATCAGAGGAAAATGTAGTAATAGATTTTCACAAAGCTTGCTATCTAACTCTAGAATAAATGTGAGTAGGTTCTTGGTTATATGCTGCTCCAAATATTTACAAGAGGTGGTTTTGGAGGGAGCATAAAACATGAAAGTTGATGTATCGCCCTTACATTTGTCTTTGCAGGGAAATTGTTCAGAACAAAGTATACTAAGGATCTTACTTACAACAACAAATGTTATTCACCTTATTTCCCTATATAGCAAATAATAACGGAAAATATCTGTGGTGAGGTGTGAAAGTCCAAGAGCCGATAACTATGGAGATCTGCTGTGGAGATCATCTTGGAAAACGTTTAAAGGTTTTGTTCATCTGTGTGTACATTTGGATATTAACCTGATAGTTGGTTGTTATACCTGACTTTTACGATCCGTTTGGGAGCAGAAATGTAGGCCTGAACACAAAGGGGCTCTGAGATTTGATTTGCTAGAGATTTGCTGGCTAGATGTAAACTCTGCGTTCCGACTTGACTTTGGAGCGAAGTACGGCGAGTGCTATATTATTCCAAATTTTAGGTTTTCATTGAATACTGAATTTCTACGACCGTATTGTAATCGAAATAAACTTCCAACATTTTGGTAATGTTCCGCACATGTAGTAACTTACGTGCTGAAGAGATTTAAGTTGTTGTTTGAGTCATCAATCAATAGACTGGTTTCATGCAGCCCTTCACGCCATCCTATCCTGTGCTAACCTTTTCATTTCTACGTAACTGCTGTATCTTACATGTGCTCTGATCTGCTTGTCACCGACCTCGATAGCTGCAGTCGCTTAAGTGCGACCAGTATCCAGTAATCGGGAGATAGTGGGTTCGGGCCCCACTATCGGCAGCCCTGAATATGGTTTTCCGTGGTTTCCCATTTTCACACCAGGCAAATGCTGGAGCTGTACCTTAATTAAGGCCACGGCCGCTTCCTTCCACTCCCTAGGCCTCTCCTATCCCATCGTCGCCATAAGACCTATCTGTGTCAGTGCGACGTAAAGCAAATGGCAGAGATCTGCTTGTCATATTCATACCTTAATCTACCCCTACCGTTCTTACCGTATATACTTCCCTCAAAATCCGACTGCACAAGTCCTGGGTGTCTTAAGATGTGTCCAATCATTCTATCTCTTCTTCTGGTCAAATTTAGCCAAAACGATCTACTCTCACCAATTCAACTCAGTATATCTTCATTGGTGATTCAATCTATCCGTCTCACCTTCACCATTCTTCTGTAACACCACATTTCAATAGCCTCTATACTCTTCCTTTCTGAGCTAGTTATCGTCCATGTTTCACTTCCATACAATGCCACGCTCCAGACGAAAGTCTTAAAAAATGTCTCTCTAATTGATATATCAGTGTTCGAAGTGAGCAAATTTCTTTTCTTAAGAGAGGCCTTCTTTGTTGTGCTAGTCTGCATTTAAGCAGAGAACAAAAATTTCCAACCGTACACCAATGGCTTCCTGACTCAACCTCCCGATTTTGCGTCGGTTCCTCTACCAGTGAGCTATGATTGTCTAGGTCATAATTCTTCTGTTGGAAAGGATCTATGCTACAGATCTACCACTACTGCCATCACATCGTAGAGTGATTGCGAATCGCCTGTTATGGACCAAGTCAATTAATACTGAATTTTCACGGCACACTCGTGCAGTGTTAAAATTAATCCTAGGAAATATCAAACGCTACTCCTTGGATATCAAAAGTTCCTATCGAAACTTCATCCAAGTAGATCTTTCTATTATCACCACGTACATCCATATATCCTTGGCGTTACGCCTGGATGAAAACCTGTCTGGAGGAGCACGTATTTCAAACATAATGGTACAAGTGATAACACTTCACTCTCTAAACAGGGTGAAATGCATTTTACCGGATAAACTGAAACGAACTAGGGTCGAAGCACTTGAATTGCCTTATTTCGATTAGTGTGACGTTGTACACATGGACGCAGATGTGTTAATACAACAGCACCTGCATCGAGGGCAGAACGCATGCGTGTGATACGTACGCAATCTGAGGTACTTTGACCGTTTACCACATTCATTTACTCACTATTTTGTCCATGTCCAAGCGTGCGGCGTACTTCACACACTCCTAAATATTCTTTATCGAATATAAGTTGCTGGCACCAGTGTGTAAATGTAGGTCATTTCTGAACTAAAACACATATCGAAATGCCATTCTTACAGTTCGGGCGTCTAAAGATTGAACTTCATTTTCCCACACAGTCTTAATTTGTAAGTAACTCCGTGCAACATACACGTTGAAAATCTTGACACAGACTTTATATAGAAATTAACTGAAATTACTACATTCGGATGTCCCTTGAAATGCTTGATTGTTGAAATAACTTTATAGAATTACTGTAACTAACAGAAACATGGCTTCTCTATTGAAGACAGACTAACGATCATTTTTTTCGTGGTAATGAATTAATCATTTTATGTTATTGAAAAATAATTTTCCAATCGTTATGTCCTCTTCAAATGTGGTTCAGAACACTAATTGTATAGAGAACAATTCATGATGAGTGGAATGTGTACGCCTGCTTTATACCATAGGACATAATGAGCTTTAAAACGCTGTTAAAGGTTTCTCTAAATTCACGACGGAATAATAAAAGACCAGACTAGATAACTACCATCAATTTAATACTGAAATACTGTTTAGTGGTTATAGTGTGGGCGCACCAATGTTGTTAGTGGTACCATGAAATTATGTTTAATTAAACGGTCATATTGCACTTATCGATAATGAGAATCACGCATACAGCTAATATGATGTGCTGTTGGTTATATGAAGTGGTTCAAAAGGTATTCAAACGAGAATTTTTAAAATGATTTATTTTTATAATCGAATGAAAGGATGAATAAGTTGTACAGAGCGTAGGAATTGTAAGATGTCTGTGGACGGCCGGGCTGAGTGGCTCAGACGGTTGAGGCGCTGGCCTTCTGACCCCAGCTTGCCAGGTTCGATCTCGGCACAGTCCGTCGGTATTTGAAGGTGCTCAAATACGTCAGATTCGTGTTGGTAGATTTACTGGCAAGTTAAAGAACTCATGCGGGACTAAATTCTGGCACATCGGCGTGTCCAAAAACCGTAAAAGTCATTACTGCGACGTAATTTCAATAAGATTATTGTTATTATTGTTTGTGGGTGTATCTATAACAAGAATAGCTATAAGTTTATGGCTGAGAATAATTGTGGACGTTAGAATCTAAATTTACGTATTTTTTGGATGTGATGAAATAGTTTCATCGAACTTTGGGATATACTTGTTCAGTAGAGGACGACATGGTCTTAATGGCAGATTGTCCCGAAAGCCTGCAGTCTAATATCTTGGAACTAGAAAATAGGTGCAATGCGTATGGTATGAAAATTAGCTTTTCGAAGACTAAATTGATGTCGGTAGGTAAGAAATTCAACAGAATTAAATGTCAGATTGGTGATACAAAGCTGGAACAGGTAGATAGTTTCAAGTATTTAGGTTGTGTGTTCTCCGAGGATGGTAATATAGTAAGTGAGATTGAATCAAGGTGTAGCAAAGCTAATGCAGTGAACTCGCAGTTGCGATCAACAGTATTCAGTAAGAAGGAAGTGAGCTCCCAGACGAAACTATTTTTACATCGGTCTGTTTTCTGACCAAGTTTCCTTTACGGGAGCGAAAGCTGGGTGGACTCAGGATATCTTATTCATAAGTTAGAACTAACAAACATGAAAGTAGCGAGAATGATTGCTGGTATAAACAGGTGGGAACAATGGCAGGAGGGTATTCGGAATGAGGAGATAAAGGCTAATTTAGGAATGAACTGGATGGATGAAGCTGTACGCATAAACCGGCTTCGTGGTCGGGTCATTTGAGGCGGATGGAGGAGGATAGGTTACCTAGGAGAATAATGGACTCTGTTATGGAGGGTAAGAGAAGTAGCGACAGACCACGACGACGATGGTTAGACTCAGTTTCTAGCGATTTAAAGATAAGAGGTATAGAACTAAATGTGGCCACAACATTAGTTGCACATAGAGGATTGTGGCGACGTTTAGTAAATTCACAGAGGACCGGGCGAGTTGACCGTGCGCGTAGAGGCGCGCGGCTGTGGGCTTGCATCCGGGAGATAGTAGGTTCGAATCCCACTATCGGCAGCCCTGAAGGTGGTTTTCAGTGGTTTCCCTTTTTCACACCAGGCAAATGCTGGGGCTGTACCTTAATTAAGGCCACGGCCGCTTCCTTCCAACTCCTAGGCCTTTCCTATCCCATCGTCGCCATAAGACCTATCTGTGTCGGTGCGACGTAAAGCCCCTAGCAAAAAAAAAAAAAAATCACAGAGGCTTTCAGACTGAACGTTGAAAGGCATAACAGTCTTTAATGACAATGTACGGTATGTATGTAGTGGGGGAATTTTATTAATTTACATTTACGTGGGAATGGAGGTGCTCCTGTGTATGTGGGGCTTGTTCTTTCTCCACCTATCACCCCTTGATTGTCGTGTACAGTTTAAGGAAAATGAATAAATAATAATATACTATTAATAATAGATATGATATAGTCTTTGTTTAAAATTAGTTCCCGAAAGGAAACCATAATTTAATTGCATCGATTGCAAGTTTTGAAAATATTTAAGCCCTTTACTGTTTTTCAGTCGTGAAATTACCAGCGTTTCGGCCTACTGCATCAGCTGGATTGCTATACCTTTCCAAGACGCTGACAGCAAGTGCGCTGTTGAGACACCACTGCAAGACAACGCAGTGAGGGTGCATTAGGGGAAGCATGTGCTTCCACTTGTATGAATGCCTGTCTTTGGACTTTATATCAAAAATTCAATTCCCAGAAGGAAACCGTAATTTAATTTAATTGATAGCAAACGTTTAAAATTTTAAAGTTTAATTTTTTTTATGATATTGGCTTTTTGGGGTTTTGCAGTGTCAAGAAAATAATATAAAATTCTTTACGTTTTGCTGGGAACTTTATTCCGCGTCTTCAGAAGAAAATCTCTACTGCTCACGAGGAAGACTCCTCCAATAAGGAATATGTTTTGATGAGTTTACTGTATTTTTATAGTTAAAGTAATTTTAATACCTGAAAATTACAACATACAAAATGACTTTAAATTTACAGTACATACTACAATTACTTTGTAGAAAGTGGTTCACTACAATAATTCGTTATAAGCAGAATATTATTGTCTAGATAAGCTGCATTTATTACATTTTTTCTCTTTGTGAAAGGAAAGAAAAATGAATTATTTCATTAGTGCACATAATACGTTCTGATTCAGTGACACGCACGGACAATACACGGTTTTAACCGCCCACTTTCAAAATATTATTTCAATGTTATGCCTTTGCCGGCCCCATGGTGTAGGGGTAGCGTGCCTGCCTCTCACCCGGAGGCCCCGGGTTCGATTCCCGGCCAGGTCAGGGATTTTTACCTGGACCTGAGGGCTGGTTCGAGGTCCACTCAACCTACGTTATTAGAATTGAGGAGCTATCTGACGGTGAGATAGCGGCCCCGGTTTAGAAAACCAAGAATAACGACCGAGAGAATTCGTCGTGCTGACCACATGACACCTCGTAATCTGCAATCCTCCGGGCTGAGCAGCGGTCGCTTGGTAGGCCAAGGCCCTTCAAGGGCTGTAGTGCCATGGGGTTTGGTTTGGTTTGGTTTTGTTATGCCTTTGCTGGCAGGACCTAGTGTTTACTATGCACTATGTCTTCTGGTATAGGCTAGAGCAATTGTGTTACTTCCATTGATCTGTCTCTGTCTTATCCTTGGCTTCGACAATAAGAAAGTGACTGAGATATGAGCGATGCTAGTAATGCCATTCCTTCTGCAACCAGTCCCTGCTATGAATGGTGTGAAAATGTTACTCATGGGGTTAGTTGGTGCATGCATTTCAGTGGGCTTGGCAGCCTGATATGTGATAGTAACTTCTGGGTCGGTGAGGAAGGCAACGGGGAATTACCTCACTCCTCATTTCCCTAGTACTCTTCTTCAGTGATGCCTAGGCCATCTACGACAGCTGATGGCAGAGCTGTTGAGGATCCAACCAGCCTTAGGGCTGAAGACTGAACATACATACATACATACATACATACATACATACATACATACATACATACATACATACATACATACATACATACATACATTTCACTGTTACAGTATGCAGATTGGATGAATGCCATAACATGTAGAGCACGAAAAATACTCCTTGAAACTGCATCAAGCTCAGTAGATGTGGGCCTTATATACACTGACTGACAGAGCAAATGCAACACCAAGAAGGAGTGGTCAGAACTTTATGCCAATTACAGGGTAGACTGACGTCACTGAGGTATGCTCATGATGTGAAATGCGCAGCTGTGCTGCGCACGTAGCGAACGATAAATGGGACACGGCGTTGGCGAATGGCCCACTTCGTACCGTGATTTCTCAGCCGACGGTCATTGTAGAACGTGTTGTCGTGTGCCACAGGACACGTATATAGCTAAGAATGCCAGGCCGCCGTCAACGGAGGCATTTCCAGCAGACAGACGACTTTACGAGGGGTATGGTGATCGGGCTGAGAAGGGCAGGTTGGTCGCTTCGTCAAATCGCAGCCGATACCCATAGGGATGTGTCCACGGTGCAGCGCCTGTGGCGAAGATGGTTGGCGCAGGGACATGTGGCACGTGCGAGGGGTCCAGGCGCAGCCCGAGTGACGTCAGCACGCGAGGATCGGCACATCCGCCGCCAAGCGGTGGCAGCCCCGCACTCCACCTCAACCGCCATTCTTCAGCATGTGCAAGACACCCTGGCTGTTCCAATATCGACCAGAACAATTTCCCGTCGATTGGTTGAAGGAGGCCTGCACTCCCGGCGTTCGCTCAGAAGACTACCATTGACTCCACACCATAGACGTGCACGCCTGGCATGGTGCCGGTCTAGAGCGACTTGGATGAGGGAATGGCGGAACGTCGTGTTCTCCGATGAGTCACGCTTCTGTTCTGTCAGTGATAGTCACCGCAGACGAGTGTGGCGTCGGCGTGGAGAAAGGTCAAATCCGGCAGTAACTGTGGAGCGCCATACCGCTAGACAACGTGGCATCATGGTTTGGGGCGCTATTGCGTATGATTCCACGTCACCTCTAGTGCGTATTCAAGGCACGTTAAATGCCCACCGCTACGTGCAGCATGTGCTGCGGCCGGTGGCATTCCCGTACCTTCAGGGGCTGCCCAATGCTCTGTTTCAGCAGGATAATGCCCGCCCACACACTGCTCGCATGTCCCAACAGGCTCTACGAGGTGTACAGATGCTTCCGTGGCCAGCGTACTCTCCGGATCTCTCACCAATCGAACACGTGTGGGATCTCATTGGACGCCGTTTGCAAACTCTGCCCCAGCCTCGTACGGACGACCAACTGTGGCAAATGGTTGACGGAGAATGGAGAACCATCCCTCAGGACACCATCCGCACTCTTATTGACTCTGTACCTCGACGTGTTTCTGCGTGCATCGCCGCTCGCGGTGGTCCTACATCCTACTGAGTCGATGCCGTGCGCATTGTGTAACCTGCATATCGGTTTGAAATAAACATCAATTATTCGTCCGTGCCGTCTCTGTTTTTTCCCCAACTTTCATCCCTTTCGAACCACTCCTTCTTGGTGTTGCATTTGCTCTGTCAGTCAGTGTATATTGATGTTTTTTTCTACTATCTTCCAGCAAATTTCATTGATACCCAATATGCTGTTGTTTGAGTCATCAGTCCATAGACTGGTTCGATGCAGCCACCCATAACTACTGCACCCTACATCTGCTCTAATCTGCTTGTCATATTCATACCTTGACCTACCCCTATCGTTCTTACCACATACACTTCCTTCAAAAAGCTCAAATTGCACTTCCATACAACGCCACGCTCCACATGCTAGCCTTCAAAATCATATTTCTAATTCCTACATAAATGTTCGAAATACCGGGCGATTGGCCGTGCGGTTAGGAGCGTGCAGCTGTGAGCTCGCATCCGGGAGAGAGTGGGTTCGAACCCCACTGTCGGCAGTCCTGGAGATGGTTTTCCATGGTTTCCCATTTTCACACCAGGTAAATGCTGGGGCTGTACCCTAAATAGGACCACGGCCGCTTCCTTCCGATTGCTAGGCCTTTCCTGTCCCATCGTCGCCATAAGATCTATCTGTGTCGGTGCGACGTAAATCAAATAGCAAAATAAAATAAAATGTTCGAAGTAAGCAAATTTCTTATCCTAAGGTAGCCTTTCTTGCTTGTGCTAGTCTGCACTTTGTCCGATTTAATTCTGCCATCGTTAGTTATTTTACTACACAAGTAACAATATACATCTACTTCCTTTAAGACTTCATTTTCTAATCTAATATTTACTGCATCACCAGGCTTCGTTCAACTGCACTCCATAACTTTCTTTTTTGACTTATTCATTTTTTATCTTGTATTCATTCCCCGAATCTCTGACCATACCATTCATCGATTTCTACAGATCTTCTGCAGTGTCTGATAAAATAAAAATATTATCTGAAAATCTCAGGCTTTTGATTTCTTCTACTTGGATTGTGATTCCTTTTTCAAATTCCTCTTTGATTTTACTTATCTCCTGTTCTATTAACATCGAAAGGGGGAGGGGGCACGAATAGCACCTAACAAAATTACGAAAAAAAACAGTTCTTATCGATAATACATTATATTCTAACTATCTTCCAGCAATTTTCAGTGGTACAGGATAAACGGCGCTTGATATGCCGTTGATTATTCAACGAGTATTTTGCTAATTAGAAAATAATAGTATCTGCAAGACATGACGACGAATGGAAACTTGTATTAACATTTATTCAGGATAAAATACTTCACGTATTACATCCCTGGAGATGAAGATAAAATAAGTACAAAGTCCTTTTGTTGTAAACCTGCATGTCGATAGCTAGTCGTAGCGAAGTCAAGTAGAATTCCTCTAATACAAATTAAAAAAAAAGTTCACCGTGAAAGAAAATGACTGAAGGAAAGTTCGGAATTGGGGCATCTTCGTATAAATACATCTGGTCTCTCTTTCTGTCCCTAGTCAAATAAACAGGAGCAGGGAAGTGCTGCCAGAATAACTCAAATATTTATTGCCATAACCTCATCCACCTGAAACTCTGCTACACAACGTCCGTCACCTTGCGCAAATGTGGAGCGAAACATGCAAATTATGTTGGTTGAAAGAACGGGTTTAAAGTGTTGAAAAATCGTGATGTACATCTTGAGCGTTAGAGTGAACTTGTAGCAGAACCTTTGCTGTCGAGTGATCTTAGGAAATTACGTGAGAGGGGCATATTATTAACAAAATGTTGGTGATGAAGTGTGGCTTAAACAGATAATACAATAGGATGGAAACACAATTAAAATAAGGGCATGCATACAGATATACTCACTAAATGCAAACTATGGTAGAGATAATAATAATAATAATAATAATAATAATAATAATAATAATAATAATAATAATAATAATAATAATAATAATGGCGTGTGCCCTCGGAGAGGCCTGGTGCAGGTCTTTTTTGACGCTCGTAGGCGACCTGCGCGTCGTGATGTGGATGAAATGATGGTGATGATGACGACGACACAAACACCGAGATCCCATGCCAGGAGAATTAAGCAGTTATGGTTAAGTTTCCCGTCCCTGCCGGGAAGAGAACCCGAGACCCCTGTAATGAAAGGCAAGCTCACTAAACTATGGTAGAAATAAGTAATAGTAAATACATATTACACACACGTAAGTTCGATATCTCAAAGTAAACAAAAATCCGTAGACGTGAGAAAGGGAAAGAAGATAGGTGATGTATTTTAAAAATGTTATCATTCATAAAATTCTGGTAGCTTCATCTTTGTTTGACTCGAAAATGAGGAAGTGCACGTTATGAAAACAACAGTGGACAAAAACCGAATGTGGGGCTTCCTTTTCAGGAAGTATATATCAGAATTTATTTATTAATTCAGTATACACTTGCATAAATCCATAACGACTCTACAGTAGAACACTAACCCAGGTGATATGATTTCTTGACAACAGCCTTCGGCACAATTGAAGAAGTTGCTTTATTTTACGTTTTTCGTGGTACGGAGATCGCTACTTTGTCTACAAAGAAATGTTTCCAACATTAAGACCTGTCCCGATACCGCTTTCCCCCAAAAAATTCTCACACTGAGTGGCCGGGATTCGAACCACGGAATGTAGAGGTGAGAGGCCGGCGTGCTACCGCCTGAGCCACGGAGGCTCTCGTATTTCAATATTAGTTATTCCGAAATATTACTCTGCAAAACGGGGATGTTGCTTCCCCTTTTACAGTCTACAGAACATCGTCGTCTGACGATTGTATTAAGCTAACACATATATTCGTCCAAGCAGGAGTCTGTTGGTTGCACACACAAATATGACATGTTATGACACGGTGTCAAGTTGTGTGGCTGGCTGCTTCTCACAGTCAACAGACCTCAATAGGGAGGCTACAATACCGAGCGAGGACTTCCGCTTGACTGGAGACGAATTGAACCGCCCAGGGGGAGAATGCTCGCGAGAAAGCTCTTCGTTGAGGGAACTATTCAGAAAGAAAAATAGGAGTACAAAGAATTATTGATATCAAATATGAATTTACGTTCTAACATTTGTTGATGTTTTCTGTGCTTTCTTTCTATGTTTGTGTGGCATGTGAAGTACTTTTTGTTTTAATGAAGTAACAGAAATCAGAATCGTAGGAAAATTGATGAATTTAAGTAAAATGTTCAATGTTGCTGGTGCTGTGGATATATTAACTCCAAATGTCTGTGGTGATGCCGACGGTAATTTTTGTTTCATTTAAGTAAAATTTTCCCTTCGGTTGGATTTCTCCAAGTTTTCATGACGTTTCTGATTACATTTAAGTAAATTTATTAATTCCGATTATGTTTTCAATTTAATGGTAAAAAATGATAACATGTAAGTAACCTTTTTACCTCTTTTAAATTCTATTGGTTCCCATCTTCAATATTTTCTTGTATTTTAGAGTAACTTTTATTCGATAGTATGAACATATACCTACGTATCCGCCAACTCCGACGGGAGTAGCCAATTATAGCTAAAACTACTGGAAAGGAATGAGGAAGTAATTGGAGAACTGTATTTCGTAATTAGCATGCACGCGCGGCTTCACCCGCGTTAATAAAAACGTTGCATGTATTAACACTCATCGTTTTAACATAAATTGCATGAATTAACTACACTTTCCTTATAGAGGCTCCGGATAAACTGTATTGTGGCTTTCCATTTGCAGCTGAGGCACACAGTGTGTTTTCCTTTCCAACTCTTGAACAACCCACGTGCGCGATATAAATATAAAAAAATGGGCCTTAAAGTAAGCTCGTCTAGTTAGCTACGACACGTTTCGAGCGTCTCATTCCTGGGTAATGAGTTTTAAAAAGAAATTCAAAATTGGATCGAGAAAGATTTGCAAATTCGTATCTAAAATATACCAATTTGAACAAGAAGATACTAATTGTAACGCGACTCTGCTTGTGGAAGAAGTGTCGCAATTAATAGAAAGTCACGGCGCAAAGTGCGTGTTTAATACTGATCAGTCTGGTTTTCATGAAGAGTTCCATTATGACAGGACCCATAATGAACGAGCAGAAAAAGTCGTATTAGCGGAAGCACAATCTATGAATTGACTAACTCATAGCTACACAATACAGCCAATAATTTCGGCAGATGGACAATTCCTGCCGAAGTTGCTAGTGGTGTTGAAAGAAAAAATGGCAAATTTGGTCCTAATATAGAAAAAAACTACTTACCGCACCAAATGTGTACACTTTGCTTTCAAAGTCGGGAAAACTGACCAAAGAACTTGTACTGAAATGGTTACGGGATGTTTATTGTGAGCTAGTACCAGAGTAAAGTGTTTTAGTTCTCGATTCCTGGACCGGACAGAAAGAATAAAATATTTTAAATGCTAAAATTTGGAGTAAGAAAATCATTAATGTTCAAACAATTCCGAAAGGAGCCAAAGGACTTATCCAACCGTTAGATATTTGGGCTTCCGGATTTGGAAGCAATTTATACGTATTTTGTAGGATTTAATTTTGTTAAACTCGTTAGACGTCAAGGTACACTTAAGGAACAACCTTTTAAAAGTGCAATCTTTGACGCACAACCAGTTCTCCTCTCCGCGTTTTCGTAGCATGTGGCAGTACAGTTGGTAAAAATGTGGCTATGTTAACAAGAAACCTTCACAATTTGTTAATCCAGTCGATTATTGTTTCAAAGAAGAGCCTTCCTATAATCAATGTAATACTTGTGAAAGCGACAGCGCTGTAAGATATGCATGGTGCACACAGTATCTGTGCCTTGTATACTTTTTTTGTAAACAATCACTATTGCACTAATTACAACGAGTAACAAGAACTCGGGCGTGAATTTTTCAAACCTTATTGGCATCGTTGTTCAAACATCGTCCTTTGTACACTTGTTACATGTGCTGTTGTCATATTTACGTTTTGCACATCTGATCGGGAAGTTAAGAGGAACGCGCTAACTATACTCTGCCTGGCTGCTGGTGCAGCTCCACACTGCCCTGTTGGCTCACGTCCGCTGCTTCGCTCCTCCCTACCTCTCCGCCACACACCGATACACCCACGGCACTTCTAATTTTACGACTATTTATTTGTTCTATTTGGCGTTTAAACTTGCGCTGGGCACATGCAGTTTCATCTTATCATTCTACTGCCTCCCACGAATATTCCTACCAAATTTCAACCGAATTCGAGTGAAACACATGTATGTGTTTCCTCGTAAGTGTTGTAACGGACTTAGTCTGGATAGAATGCTTGTATATAGCCCAAGACAAGTTCGTGGTTCTCTCTACTGGTTACACTATAGACCATTCTTCGAATGTATATATTGTAAATAGCCAGCATTAAATACTTTGGAGAGAATCTACGGTACTTCTTTTTCACCTGAATTATCCAGACTCAGAGCACCATCCCTTACCGCTATGAGAGCCAACTGACAATATTCTCACTAAAAGGTCGTGGGATCCATTCCGGGTCACGACACAGTCATGATGGTGCCTTCGTCACATATGACGGACTGAATATGGATTTTCTTGTTGTTGGAGATTGAAAATGGTTTCCTATGCCATGGAGTTCAAATGGCACCTTTACTGATGTGTGTAATACTATCCCTTGCATATTATTGTCTGTCTTATGTATTATATGTTTCTTCTAAATAAGATATAATATTGAGTTAGGTGAAAGAAAATTACCGTTCAGTTTTTAGTCGTGGTATAGCGAGATCCTCGTGTTCTCTGAACTTTTAAGTGAAATAAAGGAATCTAGGGTAAATATTAAATAAATAAATAAATAAATAAATAAATAAATAAATAAATAAATAAATAAATAAATAAATAAATAAATAAATAAATAAAAGGACTGAATGTAGTACAGTATAAGTAATGAAAATAGGTCGTTACTTGTATAAAGATTTATCTAAGAGTACGCCTAATTGAACATTTCAAATCTCTACATGCCAAGGATTTGATCGATAATCGCACACATACACACAAACACTTCCGGATATCACGGAATGAATATGGCTCCTCATGGGGGTGACCGAATATGACTCCTTGACTTGTATTACCTATTTTGTGTACGTTTCCTAGAAACAGTGAATCTGTAAATTTAATCGTGATGACAGCTCCTTCGATTATCATATTCCAACGCACATTTTCCGCCGGTTTTTCGTTCATAACTAACCAACGGGAGCGAAAATAAAAAACCCGGCTTGGAGGTGCATTTAGACTCCTTTCCATCTACCTATGTTAAACATTTCAGATCTATAAGTGCCGTAGATTTGGCTGGGCATTACGCACATACACACACAAAAACACTTCTTTTTATTATTTTAGAATACGTTATAATAACAATTTAGCATCAAACTATCGTTACTTAGAATATTTTCCGCCGGCTTGAGTAGCACAGACGGTTAAGGCGCTTGCTTTCTGAGCCACAGTCGGACTGTTCGATCCTGGCTCAGTCAAACAAGATGTTCAGATATGACAGCCCCGTGCCGTTAGATTACCGGCAATTAAAATAACTCCCGTGGGACAAAATACCGTTACCTTGGCATCTCCGAAAACCATAAAAGTAGTTACTGGAGGTAAGACCAATAATGTTAATTATTATATGTTTATTTTCCGCATTTAGGATTTGTTACCATACCTTATTAATCCAGTTCTTCGGCTCCTGACGAACAAAGTTCGATTGTCACTAACTGTGTAGGGAGGATTTTTTTCTTTAAAAATGGGCACTGTGTCATAAAGGACGTTCGACACTAAAAACCGCAGCTAAGTCTCAAAGTTAGCTACACTTCCTTCAGTGACCCCAGATGTTATTGAACTGAAAGTATGTCCGGAAAATAAAGATACATCACACTTAGAACGAACTGTGGTGTACTCTGGTTGTACTGTCATTGGCCGTGTTCCATTCACTTTCTGTCGGATTCATTCGATGGTTGTAGGTCGAGTCTTGTTCGAGTAACACCTGATAGAAATGGCTGCTCTGATCCATAACCACGCGAAATGTGAGGTGCGTGACTTAACATTTATGACAATAATTAAAAAATATCAATACCTTACATTTCTGACATTACAAGATCAGTAACAGAAACGTAAATAGACTTTTCAGAGAATTACAAAATACAGATTAAAATAACAAAACTATTTTCTTAATTATTCATACTTTTTCAGTGTATAATTCTTCTACTTTGTTACAATAATGTATTATATTCCCCCAAAATATTTGGTTTTGCTGACGATAAAACTTGACAAGTACCATTTTGGATATCCGCACTCAAACGATGGTGTCGAGAGTTCGATGTTCCATAAGATTTTAACAATGTCTGCACGTACGCCGCAGTCATTAACACTTGCACAGATGCAAAGGTAGGGCGTACAACCCGTTCCAGTGGTACTAAATACTGGCGGGATCAAGCAACCCGTTCGACGCCGCACGTCGCGTACCGTCAATCTTGTGTAACACTGGTATGGTCATGTAGACGATGAAGAAAATTGTCTTCTGCTCTGCGACACACGGTACATCGTGAACTTTTTGTCATACGAACATTAAAGAGATTGCTCATTATCGGCACAACATCAGGATCAACTACTCGATCATACAAGTACATACCACTTTGCTTAAAATTCAGGACCCTGTGTGTAATATTCCTCCAGATGTGTTTCCTGGTGCATACTAGATTGGACCGCTGAATCCAGGGAGCTAAATATTACTTATGCTGCAGAAACATACAGTTCGTTTTGGAAGTCACGTTATTATTTTTGAACGTTTGCGAAAGTTAGTTCATTTCACACTTCAAATATCGTGCATGTAGGGCAAATTCATTCACCTTGTAGAAAATGGGAGGTTTCGACATCTGCTATAAACTGCATCACTGTTGGAGATATTTTTGAGAATAATGATAACTCTCACTATTGAGAATGTTTATGTCGATTGAGGAATAAAGATGTCACGTGATTCTATATACCCATCACTTTTAATCCAGCAGAAGATATTGACAGAGTTTAGGTATTACTGTTCACCATTAGGACTGAGTCTTGCGAGATATTCTATAGCTGATACTATCTTAGTGTCTGTTATCTGGGGCACGGGTAAGATTTGACTTTAATATATCTGTTTAATGATTATGTATGGATTGATACACTATCCGACACATTGGTTGAATGGTCAGCGTTGAGGCATTCGTTTCAGAGAGTCCCGGGTTCGATTCGCAGCCGCGTCGGGGATCTCACTCGTCTTTGATTAACTCTTCTGACTCGGGGACTAGGTTTTGTGTTTGTTCAAACACTTTCCTCTTTATATTCAGACGACACTCCACGCTACCGTCCACTACAGAAACACGCAATAGCGATAACATCCTTCCGATAAGATTGGCGTCAGGAAGGGCATCTAGCCGTAAAACAGGGCCAAATCCACATTTGTGACATAGTTAACATCCGCATCCCCACAGGTGTGGGAAAAGTGATAGAAGAAGAAGTATGTATTGACACAGTGAATTCTCAACAGTAATCCTATAATGAAGCACTGAATTTCAACCCAAGTATCTCAGGCTAGAATGCCATATTTTGTATGATATTGTTATAAACGTAAATAATGAATCCACAAATTAGGTAGGAAAATATATTCTTATCTCAATTATGCGGCGGTCTCAAGAGAAACATACGGATAAGAGTGTTATTTTAACAATAACTTACTGAACATCAAAAACTTGGTGTTCGTACGAGTTCCTCATTAAATGGCTCAGAAATATAATATAGAAAATTTTAATTTTGCGTGGTGAATTTTTTGAAATATACTGTAATATACTGAAATATACCCCTGAGCCGCTTATAACGTTTATATAAATCAACATTTAAGTCTTTTGATGCAAATATAATGGTAACTTAAATTGGAACATCCAACTGTGAATAATCTCTTGAGGAAAACTATCTTCCTTCTGCAACCAGTGTAATAGAATACCAAGAGTCGGCTGAAGCGTACAGTTCGTTGTCCTCAGACGGCTCTATGTACAGTAAGATAGCTTTGATGTTGATCCGGGGGAGAAATTGTCAACCTCGTTACGGACGCATCCTTGTTCATTGATGTATGAAGCCTGGAGTTCTTGACTTTGGCTTGACTGTCTGTGATCTAATAGAAGTCATCATTAAATTCAGAATGCGGATACTTATGGCAATTTTAAAATACATATTGTACCCTTCCAGATAGGTTGGATACAGTTCGGTGAGCTAGATACTTACCTCTCTTTGGCTATCAGGGATGAAGGGTTCATTTTAGACGTTAGTAGGAAAAACTAGAGAAAGATCAAAGTAAAAAATTCAGGTAGAAGATGTCGTGTTCCTTAACTATATTATGCATTCATTTAACAAAATACGTAACTATCGTAACTCAGTGACAGAAACATAATTTTAAATATCTATTCCAGATATACATTGTACCTGGAGCTTGGTTGGGTTATAAGACGTAAACCTGGCAATGAGTATAGAAAGGGGATTTTTTATCATCTGCAGATGTAATGTTTGTCGCTATTAGAGTTACAACGTTAACGCGTGAGAATATTCTATAGTTACTCAAGGAAAATAAATTGTTATCATGTGCCGTTTACACGATGAATATAACAGTTTGAAACACCATCGCATCTGGGCCTCCAATATAAACAACCAACAGCGACACTGGTCAACTGCGAATAAGGTAACAGTTAACATAAACATAATCTTTTTTTCTTGCTACTTGCTTTACGTCGCACCGACACAGATAGGTCTTGTGGCGACGATGGGATAGGAAAGGCCTAGGAAATGAAAGGAAGCGGCCGTGGCCTTATTTAAGGTACAACCCCAGCATTTGCCTGGTTTGAAAATGGGAAACCCCGGAAAACCATTTTCAGGGCTGCCGACAGTGGGGTTCGAACCTACTGTCTCCCGAATACTGGATACTGGCCGCACTTAAGCGACTGCAGCTATCGAGCTCTGTTAAACATAATCTGTAATGACCTGAAATATAATATGAGAACACCCTAAGTTCTAAGTTACACACATTAATCATCACATTAAAAACTTATCTCATTGTATAGTATAAGAGACAAATAATTATTATTATTATTCTTTGGAGGAAAGCACCCTACAATACATGGTCTCAATTTGTCATGGTATTTGATCCTACCTGCCTACCATAATAAATATTCCAAGACTCAGGAGGATATATATGGAGAAGGCAAAATGTCTTTAGACACATCCTTTTCACTTTAGACATTAACAAGTTTTATTTCTTCATCTATATAAATAAAATCGTAACGACCGTGTGTCTGTACGTTGATTATTTTGGCGAATTTTCCGTACAGTTATCCGTTTCACCTGTAATTATGACCATCTGCATCATTTTTAGCTTTGGTGTCCGTTTGTCTGTTTGTTTGTCTGTTTGTCTGTTTGTCTGTCCTGCTATAACTTGAAAACTACTGGATATATTTCCACCAAACTTCATATTTAGAATCCACCTGTCCTTGGGTAGGTTTTAGCGCAAAAAATAAAATCGTAACGACCGTGTGTCTGTACATTGATTATTTTGGCGAAATTTCCGTACAGTTATCCGTTTCAGGTGTAATTATGACCATCTGCATCATTTTTAGCTTTGGTGTCCGTTTGTCTGTTTGTTTGTCTGTTTGTCTGTTTGTCTGTCCTTCTATAACTTGAAAACTACTGGATATATTTCCACCAAACTTCATATTTAGAATCCACCTGTCCTTTGGGGAGGGTTTAGGGCAAATATTGTTTCTAAATCCCTGAACTAATTGGGGGTTTATACGAAACCGAAACCGTGATTTTGAACTCCCTCAAAATACACACAACCAAACTTTATGGAAATCTACCTGCCTTAATGGAAATTAATTTCTAAACCTTTTCTTCTCATGTGCATCATTTCAATCACTTACAGGAAAGATAGTATGATCAAACTCTACACGAACATTGGCCCACCCAGTACCCATATGTGAGCCAAATGCTATGTCACATAATTATCCGAAAAGTAATGCAATGTAAGATATTCTTACACAAATTTCAACCTATTCAACGTTTTTGATTCAATCTGACCCATGAATAGATTAGATGCGAGAAAATATCATAGGACCAGCCATTTAGATCGCTAAATACTGCGCCTTACGGTACAATCCTTTGTCGATATGACGTACCGTTTAGCAGCAGTTAATCTGTAAATGAAGGTCTGCAATATTGTAAACATTCATATACTTTCGTATGTCCATCTGTATATTTATTCATTGATGTCGATTTGTAGCGATCGAGAAAGGATGTGTCTGCTATTGTAATCAGTACTCCCTACACCGACTTTGACTGCTGGCAGTAGGAATGGGGTCCTTCTCCAACTCCTGTGTAACTGGCATTAGTAAGGAGGTCCTACCATTTTAATGAATAATTCACTTTTCGATTTGTCTTGCAGAAGGCAAGGGATCATGCAGTTTTGTTCGAAAGTCCCCTACTCTATTGTGTTTGGCTCTAGGCCAGGGTGCCCGCCATTATAAACAAATGTTCCAATCTAAAATTTGACTAGCATTAGGCATAGTGGCCTGCTATTTTCATGGAAACTCACTAATTCTGTGTGACTGGCAGTAAGCTGGCTAGCAGCAGTAAAAAGGGACTGTCATTATAATGATAACTGCACAACTCAATTTTGACTGGTGGTAGGGAAGTTGCCTGGTATTATAATAAAAACACCTTAACTGTAACCTGTCTGAAAGTAGGAAATGGGTCTGCCATTGTAACTAAAACTCCCCAAATCGATTGTGACCGCGCAGTAGGCATTGGGGCCTGCAATTATAATGTAAACTTGCCAACTCGATTGTGAATGGCAGTAGGCAAGTGAGCCTGGCGTTATCATCACAACTCCGCAACCCTCACTTTACATTGGAAACAACGTATGGGGACCTCCCCATGCTATTTCTCGGATAAGGCTAAGAGACATGCAATTTTAAAACAATCTCATTTGCTGCACGCACAGTATTTACGTCGATATCCGTATACAATGTAGAATACCGTAGCGAAGCACGGGTACATTTGCTAGTTTAAGATAAATACTAATTTTTTTCTTAATTTCAGTAATCTTCACATATCTGTAAATATCTCTCTTTGGTGTTTTACACCTGTGTGGTAATTTTGGGCACGGTCAGAATGTGAAATTCATTTCAACTTTCAGACTATACCTGTTAATATTCTATGCTCAAACTTAAAATAACACAACAGTTCACATTAAATAAAGACATCAGATGTGTGCCTTTAAACACACCAGTATACACTCATACGCCGTCCAACTCCAAACCAATATTAGCTTCTTTAGGGCTAGTTCCATATATTGTCTTCCTCAGAGCGATTTCGACTGGATATGAAGCTGCTTGAATAATGAATGTTTTTGTGTAAGATCTACTTCCCTTCTTTTTATCTTATTTCTTCCTGAACGATTCTCCATCTGACCTCGGGCGAAGCGGTAATGAAATTTTACCATTCATGCTGGTCAAACATCTTGTTATTGAACGTGGTATTCCTCTCCGTACCTGCATTGTTTGGCTAGTTCAAACGTGTTCTATTCTCAGACTAGCTATTTTAACTGGGGGGGGGGGGATTATATCTTTATAGAAAGGACGTGCAGCAAGTAATATATATATCACGAACGATTGGGCTGTGTTGTAGTCGTCGCAGCCGGAAGTTTCATGGCGTAGATTACAAACATCCTTCAGACAGAAATGAAGTAGATCGGGTTAGATACGTGTATCAGGGCAATATTCATTGAATATGGTTTTAGAAGGAGACTTAGTATAGTTTAATCTATTAATGAGGCCCAGTCCAATATCTCCACAGGCGTCGTTAAAGTGCTGGACTATACGTCCTGCTCCGCAGAAGCCTCCACTTTCTTGCGCAGGATTTGAACCCATTATCTTCCGATTACAAGCGGTTTGCTTCAGGTACCTGTCAACTTACATTCGAGAATAGTGGGTTCGAGCCCCACTCTCGGCATCTCTGAGAATGATTTTCTTCGTTTCCCTCTTTCACAACAGGCAAATGGTGTGGATGCACCTTAATCAAGACCACTGCCGCTTCCTTTCTAATCCTAGCCCTTTCCTATCCCATCATCGCTATTATACTTATTTGTATCGGAGAGACGTAAAGCAAAATTGTAAAAAACCTTAAAAAGTTCATGCAATGTCGGTACATTTTAGCACGTTCCGATGCAGACTTCTTGTGCTTACTCGAATCCGCAGATTCCTTTCTATCCTCTTAAATAAGTTTACCATTGATTAGGGTCCATCTAGGACGGAATGTTACAAAATTTGGCACAATTTTCAAAATTTCCGTTACCGTATGGAAGTTATGGTGACCAACTGAAGCTCTAGGAGGCAATTTAAGTGATACCACTTTTAACACACTGTAGCATTGCGAAGTCGAGACCTACACTAATTTTACTGCGTCACGACACTGTATATTTAATCACTAAATTACGTCACCACCCCAAACCACGTGTCATGCCGTCATCGATTACTGACATTAATTTCAAAGAATATTTCCATCTTTTTAGCCGAATATTAAACGTTTGCATATTATTTTCAGGTGGGAATTTGAGCTGCTGCTTTACCTGCAGAGCTGGATCGCTACTTATTGAGTCGGATTGTGTCCACCTTAGCCTTATGATATGCTTCACAACCTCATGATCCACAGATGGAAACACATTTCTCGTGGATTTGTTTTAACGTTCTGTTTGTACGATACTTGCATTAGAAAGATATTAAAGACATTGCCGGAAAAAGACATGCAACATCCTCAAGGACTGTGTTCAGTGGCAACAAGGTATAATATGTGCGTATTGAGGGGTTGTTGTGTTAGTGACTCATTTGTTACGGACATCCGCGATCAGATGGCGCTCAGGAGGCCTGTCTGTGCGCACTCTGCAGGCGGAAACTGTGCTGAGGTTTGAGTGAACAGTGTTTTCTACATTTATTCCAGGGTACAACCATACCCCACTGACAAGTACGTGCTCCTGGTGAACAAGTGCAGATATTTTAAAGGGGTCGCAATTTTGGCCTGAGGGAAGCTGGGTGGACGTACCGACGGATTTCTGCACATGTTGGGCACAGTGTATCGGTGGTGTGTTGATGCTTTTAGCAGTGTTCTGCGGAACAATCCCACACCCATATACCAGGCTCCGGACGTCCGCGTAGTACAGATGTACGTCAGGATCGACGCATTGTACGAACAGCGGTGGCCGACCGAATCTGAACAGACGCCCACTGACACCTTCAAGCACGGCTAATCTGGTGTCATGAAAGAGTCGACTGGAGGCGCTCTGTTGTCTTCAGTTGACGAGAGTAGGTTCTCTTTGTATGCAGGTGATGGACGTACACGTGAATGGCGTAGACCTGGTGAACGGCCTATTCCAGGGTACATTCGCCAACGACACTCATGTCCCACCCCAGGCTTCAATTACAATTCCTGGTCAAAGTGTTGGTAATTCTGCGGGGCAACGTAACCAATACCCGTTATATTGTCTTTGTGCTACTGCCATTTGTTCGACAGGAAGGTGATGTGCTTTTTCAGCAGGACAATGCACGTCCGCACACTGTACAGTTGCTGCGGCGAAACGTGCTCTACGTGATGTACAACAACTGCCCTGGCAATCACCATCACAGGACAGAACATCATGAAGCGTGAACATACACCTTCTCCAGAGTTTGCAAGAACTATTGCATCAAAAGGTGCAAGATGCTTGGGACAATCGATGGGAGGATGCCATTCGGCGCCTTTATGATCGCTTGCATGCGCGGCATTACGCTGTGTATTTATTCGATTGTTTTAGCACCCTTTATTGTGACTTGTGCATTTCATTTGGTCCGTATTTATAATCATATACTCCTGCAATTTATTAATTTACTTTACGGGTGCATGGTATACATTTCACATAGTTAAATATAGAAATCTATGAAAGTATACAAACTATATTATTAGATGTAATGTGAGGACTAAAATTCATCAGTCTTGATGGCCTTATCATTAGCAGAAATTAGCTCGTTCATGCTGTGAATTTCAGGCAGGTTTCTGCAGATGAACACATGTTGTGGCTCCTGTAAATCATCACACTCGCATCGCTCGTCTTCAGTGATATATCAGCATTTCTTCAGATTCACCTTGCATCGGACACTCCGGTTCTCAGCCTATTTAACGTCTTCCATGCAGCATACAGAAATTGACAGTCCAACGGAGGTATATCCTTAACATTCTCCCAATTCTCTTCTGGTAATGAATATAACCACAGTTGGAGTCGACTTTTACTAGGTTATGATGTAATTGCCACCATTGACTGCAAAAAGCTCTTTATTGATCATAGCCTTAGAAGCTGTTGTTTTAGTCTATACAGGGGATGTCTCGTATCAGATCCCTGTTTCTTTCCCTTCCCCATTTCCGCAGCTGCTGTTCTCCGAATATCTGGTGGTGCTATTCCCATGATTTTATATATTTTACGGATAGGAGTTGGCCTCCCGTAATGATGAACTACCTGTCACATGGCTTGAGAATATAATAATCTTGCACTTAAGGATGTTACATGGTTTTCTTTCGGCGGTGTATATTATCAGAAATATGTATTTAAGGATATCGGTTGATTAATGTGTGTGTTGACATGTATTTCTCTGTGGGAACAAATGTACATTGAGTCTGCGGATTGCTAAAAGAACAGGGATGATACTGGTCATAAAAAGAAGAGAAGCAACAAGGAACAGACACTGGCATGCATGGATCTCGTAATTAATTAGGACAAATTATGTAACCACAAGGGGAGTGTGAATTAAATGGAATGATATAAACCCGTAGACTGCTGTCAAGTTTGAGCCCATAGGCTTACCATAGCTATACAGAGCACAATACGTCTAGGGTAACCTCTTCCATTCATCTTTGATTTGACAGAGTTCACATCAGTTTTATTTTTTGGTCTTTGTAAATAGGCAAAGTAATTTCTTGAAGATATATTCAATATAAATACGATATATACATCGAAAATACAGTGATTTAGTATTCGGATTACAAATTCTGTGAGGTTTCACACTTACATACCAGCAATCCCATATTAAATCTACAGGTGAAGTAACATTTTTACTATATAAATCTCTAATATGCCTTTGCTGGCGAGATGTAGTGTTTACAGTGCACTATGTCTTCTGGTATGGGCTATATCAAATTTGTTACTTTCATTGTCCTGTCTCAGTCTCATCCTTGGCTTTGACAATATGAAAGTGACTGAGATATGAGTGATGCTAGTAATACCATTCCTTATGCAGCCAGTCCGTGTTATGAATGGTGTGAAAATGTCGCTCATAGGGTCGGTTGGTGCATGCATTTCAGTGGGCTTGGCAGACTGATATGTAATAGCAACGGCTGGCTTGGTGATGAAAGCAACGGGAAACTACCTCACTCCTCATTTCCCTAGTACGCCTCTTCAGTGACGCCTAGGCTATTTATGACAGCTGTTGGCGGAGTTGCAGAGGATCAAACCAGTCTTCGGGCTGAATACCCAACATACATACATACATACATACATACATACATACATACATACAAATCTCTAATTGCAAACACGATATATAATTTCATGAGGACTGGAATAAATGTTGAACATAGCGAAGACCATCAATTACGATCAGAAATGGTATAACGATTTGTTAGTAATACATCAAGTAATATTCACCAGAAGATATCAATTATTACCAAAAGTATAAATGAAATTTCACTTTTCAAATATTCCAGAAGGCGTGCTTGGAAATAGCTGAAGGGAGATATTGACTTCATTAGCCTTTGTTAGCTCTCGAATTTTACTTCCTCGAGATAATGACTCTCCAGTTTTGTCTCAATAATCTCTCCTCTAATTACCAATCGATCAGTCAATTAGTGAGTAGAACAGTTTATATAAAGATGAGGAGCTGCAGAAAATTATTGTGAAAGTGAGAAGTAATTTTATACTGAGAACTTATCAGGAAACAGTTTTGGACGCAGCGTGCCGAGTCTTGCACTTCCATAGAAATACTGCATTAAATTTCAATTGATAAGTTAGATAAACTGTCTATTTCTAATTTGGACACTTCTGTCTCTCAGCCTCCGCTAAGTCAAGCATCAAGTTTCCCTTTTTACGTGATTGTTGTTGTTGTCATCACAGGCACGAGAAATCCGAACCGCGCTGACGTGAGTTTTAATTTACTCTACAGTCATAGGCAGGGCGCCACGGGTGACAACTTTGCACATGATATAGCTCGTACACCAGTAAGTGGCGAGTGTCTATCATGTAGTGTCACTTAAATCTTCCCTAAGATGGATACGACCAAGAAACGAAAATATGTCCGTTATGTAGAAGTGTTCGCTACACGAAAACAGCATAGAATGCTGTCAGAACTATTCTTCACAACAAAATGTTATTACACACTGGTTTATAGTAATAATAGCATCTTTACATTTAAGCAAAGCAAAGAAAAGTCATCTCCGTACAGGCCATGAAGGCCCTTGGAGGAGTGGAAGGTAAAGGTTTCCACCATTGTCAACCTCGGCACGTGATGGGGTAGAGTGGTTATCCCTACGCCCCGCCGCCTTTGCCCCCAGCAATTAACCTGGTACTCATTTTTGGTGTAGGCTGAGTGAACCTCAGGGCCATATGCACCTCCGGAAGTGGAAATCTTGTTTCTTAAATTCTACGACATCCTGACGGGGATTCGATCCCACGTCCATCCAGGCGAACCGAGCACGCCTTTTTCCGCCTCGGCCAGGCAGCCCCTATCTTTACATTTACACCATCATATTTACGAAACACATGACTAAGCACTTAACTTTTATGAATATAAAGGATTCAATACTTTCCTGACTGTAATGAGCAGATTTTTATCAAGAGACTTGGGAGTTTTAGGCAGTAATAGGGTAGAATTCACCGTTACTGAAGCGAGTAACAAGTGTACATAAGTACCTGCACAACGGACCGGCCGGTCTACTGGACCGTTTTGCTTCATTTATATATTCTCTCCGGAACTACCTGCCGGTGAATCATCAGACATCGATTGGTCTCGAAGTTCAGTCTTCTCTGACTTATCTTAAAAATAAATAGTTAAATTACATATGGCTTATAGTACCGAATGTTCGAGGACTTTTTCGGCTCGCCAGGTGCAGGTCTTCTGATTTGACTGCCGTAGGAGACCTGCGCATCACGATGAGGTTGAAATGATGATGAAGACGACACATACACTCAACCAATATTGGTTACAATTCACGACCCTGCTGGGAATCGAACCCGGGACCCTGTAACCAAAGACCAGCACGCTAACTATTTAACCATGGAGCCAGACGCTAAATTCCACATACAATAATAACAGACGAAGGCTTATCCTAGCCAACAACACTTTCCGTACTTAGCAGGTTGATAAGCGATTACTAATTTCATTAATATTCTGATATCCGATATGTGATTTCCATCCTTAGTAATGTGATTCCATGAAACCATGTATGATTACTACTTACATAAAATCAGCTTCATGGTCCGTATCGCACTTCAATAGATTCACAATGAAGTATTTATTTATTTTCCACCTAGTCGATACAATGATTGCCTAAGGCAATTTTTATTGGTCAAAAGTGGTACATGTTTCGTATATTATCAACATCTTCAGCCACATAACAATGTTTAGATGAAAAATATAAAATAGACAAAGTAATGCTTTAGAGGAAGTGTCCTTGAAATTAACATAAGATTGACAAGATTGATTACTACTTGTCAAGCCAGAGAGTATACACTTCCTCTGATCACTGAAGAATACTATTCTCTGATAGATACTATTTGTTTCTCTGACCTTCCCCAGCTTCAAAGCATACCAGACAGATGGCAGCAAGTTGCTAATAACTTACATGCTATTAAGAGGAAACTTATTCATAACTCATTGTAAATAAATGTTTGATGTTCAGTGCACAGTTTTCAACATAAAAAGCTTATTCGCAATAACAAATAATGAGTCTAAAATGAAAATAAGTCAATGGCAAAAATTTACCCCACGCGAGTCCTAACGTAAATCATGCAGGTGCGCTTCCTCAAGGGTTAAGAACGATGGTGCAATCGGATTGGCGGAGGAAATTTTTATTTTCGAGAAAATGGGGTACTTTTCTACTTTCTGGTGCACGATTTAAATATAAGAAATTGCCCTATTTGCTATTCCAGAGAGCCAGCCGCTGCCTGTTACTATGTGTCAGATGAGTGAAGGGAAGGGAGGGGAAGTGTGAGTTGGGAGACAGAGGTAATGCTCCTTCACGTTCGGTTCCCAGCCCCAGTAGTCAGTGTACAGTTTGCTCTTCTATGCTAACCCCGCAGAAATAGAAGATGAACTTGTACCAAGAATAGAGACAACTTTCCAGTCTATCGCCACGCACTACATCCCCTGTGGGTGGGGTATCCCTTGCCTGTCGTAAGAGGCGACTAAAAGGGGCCCCAGGGGCTCTGAACTTGGGAGCATGGGTTGGCGACTACAGGGCCCTTAGCTGATTTCTGGTATTGCTTACACTTACTTGTGTCAGGCTCCTCACTTTTATCTATCCTATCCGACCTCTCTTGGTCAACTCTTGTTCTTTTATGACCCTGACGGTATTAGGTTCCCGAGACCTAGGGTGTTTTTAATTTTCACGCCCTTCGTGGCCCTTGCCTTTCTTTGGCCGATATCTTCAGTTTTTCAAGTGTCGGGTCCCTTCCGTTTTTTCTCCCTGATTAGTGTTATATAGAGGATGGTTGCCTAGTTGTAGTTCCTCTTAAAACAATAATCACCACCACCAGCAGCACCACCACACATCTTAGACAGAGTTCAAAGTTTATTACTAAACCGTTGTGAGCTGTGCATTGATATAGTAGGGCGGCAGCGTAGCCTCTTCGAGCATATTATGTTATAAAGAACGTTACTGCGACCAATAGACGAGAGAATAAACGATCTGGTGAACTCCTTGACTGACAAGTGTATCATAAGTAATTAGAGTATGTTCTTGTACGATGTGTTCAGTCACGGCTGTTTAATAAACGAACTGTGGATAATGCCTTTTAGAAGCAAGGACAATCCTGTACGAGTCGAACTTGGAAACTTGTGCACACACGCAGAGCATTATCACTGTCTCCATCATACATACCACTCCCATTTCTCTTCGCTGAAGCACGACAGTGGCTTGTGCTCTGACATAACAAATATGGGGATTCGTCAGTCTGAATCGCGCGCCCGGAAGTAAAAAGTGACCTCATTTTCAGCGCCAATCCGATTGCAACATCGTTCTTACCATAGTACGAGGAACATCCATATTTTTTTTGTCGGTATAGTTCTGATACACCCTGTATACAGTTACAACTATGACATTGGCAGCCACAGGGCAATGTAGCACTTTAGTTCATTACGTCAAACAAAATTACCGATCTTGCTTGTTAAACGAAAGTTCTTGTGTTTTCATAAAGATGTAAAAGCTACCTTAATTAAGAGGAAAAGTGTACTGTTATAGAGTACATAAAAGGTAAAGTAATGACGTTTTTACGCAACAAACATATTTTGTATACACAGTGCGAAATATAACACAAAATTGCTTGTAGTGATTGTGATTTGTATTTTATGGTTTACAGTAAATTCTGTTTCGCTTAAATAATTTCCGAAGTCAATTAACAATGTAGAGTTCTGTATAATTTCAATTCTGTTACACGAATTATATTTGGGTTATCCGAAATTTTGGATTTGTGCTGTTCGGATAACCGGGTTTCTACTGTACATATCTGCCTACGGAACCTATTGCACACTATTATAGCGAGGAAATCGAATAATGCGATTTTATTTTCCTTTAATCCTTTCATTCCTTGATTTCGCCATGCCCCATTGCGCAATGGTTTTGCACGCGTATCTATCTTGCTAGGTATTCCAAGTCCATTATTCTCCGCATGTCAGCAATTTTTGCTTGTTGCTGAATGTTCATATTTTTTTTGCGGTGCATTGTTGAAATGCTTCAGCTTGTGCCTTGTTACGTTTGTATTTCTGGTATTGTTGAATAAATTTATTGACTATAGGCTATATGAATATACTAAAATGTGGGTGACGAGATGCACGGAAAGCGTTGCAGTGGATAGATGAAGTGGAAAAGGAGCTGAACAAGGGTAAGAAGCAAGTGAAAGTTCACATTATCTAATTTACAATAACAGCGGTAATGAAGAAGGTACAGTAATGCTGAACGAATTGAACAAAGTAGCGAAAGCGAGATTTCTGGAATTGAAACGGTACCTCTTGTGCAAATTCTGACCAAGTGATACAGTCCTTTGTGTTTTTCTAAATTTATTGTCTGAATTTGTATCTTTTATTATTAATTTTCTGCTGTGTGAAAATATCGGTAGTGACTGTTAAATTTGAAATATGAGTGGAATTTTCTGTTAACTAACCTATGCATAAAGAAGTTATAATTTGTTTTACGTCGCACCGACATAGATAGCTCTTTTGACGACGACGGGGTAGGAAAGGCATGGGAGTGGAATGGAAGCGGCCGTTAACAAAATAGTGCCAACATAGTCCAGACAGGAGGTTAGGTATGCGCAAATAGGATATGGGATAGGGCAGGTGGCACTGTTGTCGATGTGCAGTGTGCATTTGACAGTCATGTTGGGAATGTTGTTCTTGAGTGGCGATGAAGTGAAATGTGTCAATTTCACCGCTCTAAAGCATGCTTTCGAAGGGTTCCCAGCGTGCATGGAGTTCGAACCCACTATCTCCCAGATGCAAGCTCGAAGCTGCGCCCCCCTAACTGCACGGCCAACTCGCCCAGTATTCTTAAATATTGCACATTTGAAGTATATAATCTCTTATATATGCAAGATCTAAAAAAAAATCATTGCTAATTATTATACAATGTCATAGTTGCAGCTTTCAGTGTAGAATAATCTGTGCATGAACTGAGTACCTTAATCGTTCCCTAACAGCAAATCTCATCCGCTTCCACGCCCTTTACTCTGAAATCATTAAGCACACTGCTTAACTACTGTCTACTATATACTTCGACTGTTCCTCAGATCACCCCTCCCGAGTTTCTTATATTTTTACATTTTACAAGTTGCTTTACGTCGCATCGACACAGATAGGTCTTATGGCGACGATGCAATATGGAAAGGCTATGAGTGGGAAGGAAAAGGCCGTGGCCTTCAGTAAGGTACATCTCCAACATTTGCCTGGTGGGAAAATGGGAAACTACGGGAAAATATTTTCAGGGCTGTCGACAGTGGGGTTCGAACTCACTATCTCCAGAATACTGGATACTGGCCGCACTTATGTGACTGCAGCTATCGAGCTCGGTCCTTATTCTTCTACCGAATCTACAGCCTGGTATTCGTCTGGAAATGTCCTACCATTATATCAGTTTCATTCGAAGAGTTTCTTCTTCCTCTGTGACCACCAGTGAGGTCAAGTGAAGGTCTGTTCTTCTCTGAGGTTGAGGCTCTACCTAGGAAGAAATCTAATATTGAGGACGACAGAAACACGCCGTCCTTGAGGTAGAGAAAATAAGCAATGAGGGTTTAAATCAATAACCCAGATACGAATCGAACTCGGGAACATCTGGACCAATGTTTTGCGTGAATACTAATTAGCCATAGATTAAAACAGCTGTATCCACCATAGTTATCTGCACTTCTAGATGCCATTCGCTCGTTATAAATGCCATTCTGTAATCATCCTAACCTGTTTGAACCAGCAGTGATTTTATCTATGTCTGTTACCTCTAACATGTCCACAATACATCACGAAGCCACCGATATTTCAATTCTGTACAGACACATTGGTGTTAAAGTAGCTGTACGGATAACTGAGCATTCCGGTGCAACATTGCTCTAGCTGCGGAATATTACGATAACATTGGATGAAATTCCATGTAAAATTAGGAGTTACAATACAATTTACATTAGGAACTCCATGCGTTCATATGGCAAATTTATCAGCGAGTCATTTGTCTACATGATTGTGATCTTGCATTCCGAAGATGGTTGGTTCAAATCCCTTTGCTGGCAGGCCGGAAGATGGTTTTGTGTACTTAGTCATAGGTAGGTAGTTACATTTTCGAATGGTAAAAAAGGGTCCATTCGACACTATGCTGTACAATGTGAGCATCTAAAAGATTTATGAGGAGAAATTTTTAATTTATCCATAAACATTAGCCTGGCCGAGTGTCTCAGCCGGTAGAGGTGCAACTTGGCAGGATCGATCCTGGCTGGCTCAGTCCAGTTGTGTTTGAAGCAGCTCAAATACGTCAGCCTTGGCACGTAAAAGAACTCTTGCGGGACTAAATTCCGGTAGCTCGACTCTCTAAAAACCACAAAAATAGTGAGACGTAGGTACAATATTATTATCGTCTAGACTCTCACGGCCCGTGTAACTATACATGAGGTATATTTTGGGCTTATGCTGTTTAATTAATTGTAAACACACACTACGCGTTTCGAAAAGAACCTTGCCTTTCTTCATCGGGAGACAACAGAGAAATGGAACGACGAATTAAAGGATGCTAGGAGAGAGCAACAAGGAACTTGAAATGGTACCCTAAGATGTAAAAGACCGAGCTAGATAGCTGCAGTCGCTTAAGTGCGGCCAGTATCCATTATTCGGGAGATATTAGGTTCGAACCCCACTGTCGGCAGCCCTGAAAATGGTTTTCCCTGGTTTCCCATTTTCACACCAGGCAAATGCTGGGGCTGTACCTTAATTAAGGCCACGGCCGCTTCCTTCCCACTCCTACCCCTTTCCTGTCCCATCGTCGCCGTAAGACCTATCTGTGTCGGTGCGACGTAAAGCAACTAGCAAAAAAAAATGTAAAAGGGACAGCATTTTAGCCCCATACTAGAGACAACCTCAGTGAAACATGGCTACCTATTATCAGAACTATAAGAGAGTAATGCTTTACTGTTGCTGTTCGTTCCTTTCAGCTCTCTGTAGTCTCCTGATGAAGAAAGGCAAGGTTCCTTTCGAAACGCGTAGAGTGTGTTTACAATTAATTACGCGGCATAAGCCCACAATATACCTCATGAATATTTACAATATTATTCTTATTAAAATTTCAAAAATCTTTGTCATAGATCGCCCAAGAGAGATCCGATTTTCTCTTCTGTCCGGTAAAGTGAAACGGAACATGTAAGTTGACACGCAGGCAGCCTGAGTGACGTCAAATTAAAGTTCCTGCGCACAGTAGGTTGCGCCATAGGATTATTAGTTATTTTTACTCGCTCATATTACATAAGTAGAAGAAGAAGACAAACTATAACGTTTAAACGTATTTCATTAATTAATTTGAAGTCTGAACATTATTTACCACAACAAAGTGAACGAATTGGTGAGAATCCGAAAGGATGGGTTATGAATATCTCCTTGAGACCTCATTCCAGATAGCGTTAGATGCTATAATCTACTGCCACGTAGCCGTTTCAGTGGGTCATGAATACAAGAATCAATGGCAAAGTAATGTCTTCTTTACGCTCAGATTCTCCCATTCAGACTGTTTAATCCCACTCACGAACAACACCTCATCATCATGGAAGTCGCACCCCAACGAGTCACGCGACCTACATTACTTAATCGACAGCACTCCAGTCCCTCGCCTCAAGAAGAAGAGTGAGAACGTGCTCAAATGACTGAGATGAAAAAAGAAATACGGGATGGTTAGTTTGCATACAATTGATGAATATCCTCGTTTCACCTAGAAGGACCGTTCTGTGACAATATTTCAGCTTAGAGCTCTGACCAGAAAAGTTGTCATCGAAGTTTCTATATTGCATGAACTGTATCAACGATTTTTCGTGCTGAATGATACATGTACTGCAGGATAGTATTTAGCCCCTCAACATTCCGAGGAGCAACGACGGTATACTGTGTACAACTTTTCTACCTCATCCGCAGTGTAAAGATTAGCACTGTTAGCTGCTGTTCTCGGTGGCCCGGGTTCGATTCCCGTTACTGCCAGAAATTTAAGATTGGCATGTATGTGGTTGACATGGTACATGCAGCTCACCTCCGCTGGGGGAGAGTGCATGAAAAAAGCTGCAACACCTCAGGATGAGGACACTGATTTACCTTTATCCGCATGACTAGAGATTTCATTGATTTTTGTATTTTTGAATACAGTAATTAGCGTTTAGATTTTGCATGTTCAGCTCCTTGGGTTAATTGTCAGCGTCGATATCCCTGGTTAGATTCTCGGTCTGGTCAAATGCGTCTGGTTAATTCCTCTGATTTGGGGACTGGGTGTTTATGTTAATTCCAACACTCTCATCTTCATACGTACACTACAATACTTCTAGACATATATGATGGTGAATATCTCCCGACATAGTGTTGTTGTCAGGAAGGATATTCAACCGTAAAGCGCGAATTCCAGAACTACGAGAGCGAATGGCTCCCACTACCACATCAGAGTGTGCGAAAATGGTCGAGGAGAAGAAAATTTAGAAAAACCTATTTGAATTGCATAATTTCCTCTCTGATTCTCTTACAATACGTATTACCAATTTAGCATTTTGAGAGTAGGTGACTGGAAGTAAGGGTTAGGTGTAGTAGTAAAATACATATTAATTAAACATTAGCTCCCGCTGTTAATCAGTGATAGAGTGTCGGTGAACGGATCCCAAGATCGTAGGTTAGAACCAGCAGAGCAACCGGATTTCTGCATTTATAAGATCCCTGTTGAAACATTTGGTATATATTCTTCTTCCTCTTGTACTATATCCCACTTTGTTGTCGGCTGTCATCAGGGCGATCTGGTTCTTTTTCTCAGAGTGTGCGTGCTGAGCACATGCCATTCGTAGATTCCGTAGATTTCGTATTTAACCTGAAGAGTTAATATAAAATCACCCACACATCACCTATTAGTCATTTATTTTATTCTCATGCTAAAGGGCACAGCCCTTAAGGCAGTGGAGGTGGGATCCGTCGCTGAGTCCGAGGGAAAACCAACCGGAGATAAATAAATTGAGAAAGAAAGAATGAAGACATTGCTTATTAATTAGCTATTTAGATCAAGTACAATGTATTATCCTATTAAATTCTACCCTTATTACTAACTTATACGAAGAACATCACAAGAATCTGAGATGAACCATGTATATATGGAGTCCAAATAAATTCATACCATTTTATTATTCGTTCTTAGATATGATTTTATTGGAATTGATGTTAATTTAATACGTAACTTAAAGAACACAGTTTAATCGGAGACTACGTTTTGCTCCATGGTACTGAAAGTAATTCCCCTCGTTAATTAAATTATTACCAGTTATTATCAGTCCAACCAGTACTAGATATTCACAAAGTATTTAATGATGACATTACATACTATTTTAACACTATAATATTGTTTTTATTGAAACAATAAAAAGTAGAATAATTTTATTTTCATTAACTCATTGAAAACTCATAATAACAATAGGTATGTGTCATAGATGGAGTTTTGAGCACATTTTTCTTTTATAATTTGTTGGTGTTAATAACAAGGAATAAACATGACAGATGACTTATTCTGTTATATTTTAAAGCAATAATAATTTTTATTTTTATTTTCCAGGTGAGTACCGGTGCTTCAAGAACGGGGATGAAGGGATGTTATCCACAATCTGTGAGTCATACATAAATATCTCTTAGATACATTTTCTATAGAGAATGTATGTCAAATCACGCAACATATATATAATATGAGAATTCCATGTAAATTGTTTTCTCGCACACCACTTTTCTGGTCAGAATATATTTAATTAACGTAACCAGACATGTATGTCACATTTCAAAAGTACGTGATAAATTAAGGGAAAATAATACAACATTAGATTTGGTAGAAATTGTTGTAGTTTAAACAGAGGAAGTTAAACAGCAACTGTATTTATTCATAACTTTCGTGTCACGCCCTGAAAGTGCTCTGTGTGTTTCGAACTGGGAATGTTGAAACGTCTTTATAACAGGAAACAAAGCAAAAAAGTATCACTGCAGAATTGTACATGGATGAATATAAAGTGTAATTATTTCTTTTACATTTTGAGGTGGAATATTGGTACTATAATGTAACGGATATTTATATCTGACATCTCTTTTGTTAAATAACAAAATAGAAGAAATAATTCATAACATCAGTGAATTAGCATGAAAATTCTTCCGTCGCTAATACTGACATTTCTACATCGAATATGTCATTAATAAAGTATGGGTTTCTGGGCAGAATGCAAACATTTTGAAGCGTATAACAAGGATAGTCTACAATGCTGAACGGTCATGCTATTAGTCTTGCATGAACTGTAGGCATACGGCCCATCAGAACCCCCAAAATTTATGTTACTCTTGCTGCATATCGGAATAATAGGTTAGAGGACAGTTCATAAAAACGAAATCATTTTTCATCCTAACCTCTTACAGTCTAAAATTTCGGGGTCTGGTATTATGATAATAAAAGCCAGATTTTCACTATACTGCCAATGGATTATAATTTGCTCAGGCTGTGTTGAATCCACGGCTGACTGTCATTTATGTGTAGCGTACGACCTGTGGATATTCTTGGGTGAATCTACGTCGAATGGCTATAGAGAAGCGGTAAATTGAAACCTACTCGCTTGTAGCTTGTTGCTCGGCCGCCTCGTGTTTCTTCCCTGAACTATCGGCCTAAGACATCTTGGACTTCTTTTATCTCTTGACGTAAATATGTCTTGAAGTTGGGGGTCATCCGAAAATCTTTGTAAGGCAATAGTGTCATGTAACAAAATCCGCGACGGGATGTTCCCTAGCAACAGTACCTTGAGAGCTGCACAGGTCATGGTGGAGGTGGTGGAGAAGGTACAACTAGTGAAATATTCCCTAGGCCTCAAATGATCTAACTCCGTCGGGGTTGGAAAATGACAAGTCTTGACCAAGGGAGGTCAGATATTGTAGATAAAAGTGAGGAGCTTGACACAAGTAAATGGAAGCAATTGCAGGACTCAGCTAAGTTCCCGTGGTCGCCAAACCACACTCCCAATTTCAGAGACTCTGGCCCCGTTCAGTCTCTTCTTATGACCGGCAGGGGATACCATTTGTATTATTCTATTGCCCTCACCCACACGGAGACACAGGCAATGCATCTGTAAAAAGAGAGCTGCAGTGGCATTTGATCTACAGGAAAAGGCCAGAGCCTGCACGGTTGTTAGGTAACATCGTGTCACACATTTGATTCATTTTCCCAAAGGTATATTTAATAACATTTTGTTTGACTCGATATTTTACTTGTCTTCATTTGTGGTAGACTTGAACGTTCCTTAAATTAAGATATTGAGAAATTTCAGAAACGCTCTCGAATTCCCAATTATTCCACACACGTTTTCTCAAGGATTCAACCAAGATTTCTCAAACATAATATTAAAATATAAATAAACCTCGCGGAGATGAAACGATTGACACCTCATAGCTCGTGGTTGCAGGTCGCATTTCTATGTTGTAGATATTTTACCTCAAGGGCGATTCCGATCTCATCTTAGAATGGCGGATACACGCGCCATTCATCATTGTACTATATGATCTTCAATATGATTTGATCAGTCTCCTTAGAACTTGATTTTTCGAATCAAATATTACGTTTCTCTAGTTTTCTGTAAATGTGAAATTATTCAAAGGTGTCTAGTGAACACTTTTCTTTACATACGGATTTTGGTGAAGGGCCCAATACACGAAACACGGCATATGGAAGAGGCTTTTGATGCAATGAGAAATTTGATTTATAACTCATATAGCAGGTCACCCTCCAGCCCCGTACCTTCTACGTATGTGTCCCGATGCACTAATCTTGAATGGGATGCTTAATCAATGGTTTACAAATAATTGCTCTAACTACAGGAAGGAGATGCATTAGACGGGTAGCGCTGAGGAATATGCAGGGAGTGCAGGTCCGGTTACTATCTCTTCGTAATCTGACGTAACATGCCAGAGGCAGTAAAACCCCTGTGTAAATCAGTTATTATACATCCCATTCATCAATAGTGCATCCGGGACTCTTACATGGAGAAACTACAGCGCTGGCGGGACGTTTGGTATATAAAAAATTGTAAAAGGTTCATCATAGCTTGTATAATTATTTCCTTAGTATATTATAATAGTATAGATTTTTGATGTTAGTATAATCTAAACTAACAGCGGCGCACTGTAAGTGGGCGTAAAGAAACCCTCGGGTGTACAATAAATAAATAAAGAAGGAATTATGTGGCAACACAACAAATTATGAGAATCGTCGCAATGTTTTAATGTCAGCACAGAATATCCTTATTGTTTTACGAATATCCCGATTCCCGCTCATCTATGACCTAAACGAATGGGTATTAAGTGTGATAGTGAGCACGGAATATCTATACAAGGTTATTATCGATTTCATTTTCATGTTCCCAGTCCGTTGCTTTCAATTATTTCGTACAAACATTCAATTGCCTACTCTTTCTCTATTCGGATCACAAGGCTTGCATGGCCTAGGGAGTCTTTCATTTTTATGCTTTTATGCTTATGCTTATATGAAAGTCGGACATTGGACGATGAACACAGAATGCCATTTCTAGACAGCTAGTTAAGTGTTGGTAAAAGTCACGTTTTGTACTTAACGTTTACCTAAGCAAGCTACTTTCATCTAGCAAACTCTCGTGATATGGCTGAAATAAAAATAGACCTGCAATTACTATGGTCTTAAGATAGATCGCGATGTGAATTCATTCCTCGTACAAGCATACGGAAATAAGAAATATGAAATTGTGACTTTATAAAGCTTCCAATTAACAAAAATATCATCCGGTTTCGAACTCGCTACCTGCAGAAGAGAAGGACAACCACCAACCGTCTCTACTATTTGATCAGGATAAAGTATTGAACCATTATATTTATGTTAATATAATCCGGAGACTGAAGGGAGACAGCCATAGTCTGATATTACGCTGAGTCAAGCTCATCTTCTAGAGTGCATACACCTGTCTAGAGTTATAGAACAAGTTCAACTGGTGATGCGTGCACGTAAAATCTATTGAAGTGCGGCTTTCCGCATCGGTTGCTGCCTGGCATGCGATAGCTCTGACAGCCGGAATGTATTACCCGTCCTCTAAAGTAACAGTAATATACTTCACTTCGTCACCATGGAGTTCCACTTCACTGTGGACCCTATCACCGACCATCAACTGTTTACTTCAATAACGACTTCATGCCTCCGAGAGCATTTCACGTTTCCATGAAATTCACTCGCTATACAATACTTACGTATTAAATCCTTGCTTTGTATTTTATAAGAAGGTTAATTATCACTCTTAATATTCTTATTTTTGTTGAGAAAACAGTCTCGTTAGAGAAATTTTCGTCACCTTTATTTGCCGGAAGATCATTCTTTCAGTTTTAACATGGCGACATTTAAAACTTTAACAGGCTATCCTTATACTGATAAAACTAAATGAATGAAGATTTCAATCAATCAATCAATCAATCAATCAATCAATCAATCAATCAATCAATCAATCAATCAATCAATCAATCAATCAATCAATCAATCAATCAATCAATCAATCAATCAATCAATCAATCAATCAATCAATCAATCAATCAATCAATCAATCAATCAATCAATCAATCAATCAATCAATCAATCAATCAATCAATCAATCAATCAATCAATCAATCAATCAATCAATCAATCAATCAATCAATCAATCAATCAATCAATCAATCAATCGACCGACCGACCAACCAACCGGAACTAACAACGAAAATGTAGGTCTAATAATAGAAATAATATTATTGCTTTTACGTCCCACTAACTACTTTCTAGGTTTCCGGAGACGCCGAGGTGCCGGAATTTTATCCCGCAGGAAATCTTCTACGTGCCAGTATATCTACCGACACGAGACTAACGTTTTTAGCACGTTTTAATACCACTGGACTGATCCAACATCGAACCTGCCAAGTTGTGCCCAGAAGGCCAGCGCCTCAACCGCCTGAGCAACTTACCCAGGCAAATGTAGGTCTATAGCATTTTATGTTCTGATATAATTCCGCCATTAATATTTACTTAGTAACAAGGTTTTATATTTGTATTATTCTGATATAGTCATCATATCCCGGAAAGAGATTGAGATTTAATAACCCATTGATATTAATGATAAAATGATGCTAACAATTTTTTTTGTTTTGTCATGAGAAAAACATGCTCGTTTTTACTGGGAGTAGATAAAACGCTGTACAGAGTGTTATGTTGGGTTTATATCATAAGGAACGAAGCGATGCCTGGAAACGGTAACGCGAACTTTCACCGGCGTCTTCTAAGGAACTCGACGTTTTCCAAGCAGTTCGTATAACTTCATGCTATATGAACCTGGGTTGTCACCATATCTATTATTCCCGTTCCATTAAAGTATACAAGTAAAAAGAATGCTATATGGCAACGATTACTCGTATTCTCGCAGCGCCAGCAGCGGGAGGCTTCGGATAGTACAATACTTTCATTTCTCTTCCTGCAGTGTGGTCAACCAACCGGCAACTGAACCAACAGTTACATCACACTACATAGAGAGAAAATGCCCTCCAAGAGATGGCGTGTTAAGAGTGTATTATCCGAGGCTACGTTATAGCGGAGGACAGCCTGCTGAACGTACAGACTAACAGATAGAAGAAATATTGTTGAGTTCCAAATGTGCTGAATCTATTCAATTGAAAGTCTTCACAAATTCCTTATGCTTCCCCATATTTTATCTTCTTTCTCTAGCATCACTTCAACGGCGCAGTTATAGTCATCGAATCACGATTAATTACTATTGCTCTTAAAGCTGACGATGCGTTGCATAGTAAATCAGCTAGTTGTATCTCATTATTGATTGTGTTTTCAGCAAGCTTCGAGCGACTCCTTTAAAACTGGTCTCTGCTGTCGGTCGGAGTGTGTTGTTGAGTCCTGCGGCTGGCTTTTTATACAAAAACTTGACCCTGAGTGTGAAAGTCATGGATATCACCCGATATTCTAACACCTTAATATATCCGTAAATAATGTAGCTATCGACTTGAAATTCGAGTACGAACTATTTGTTATTGCCGGTTACACGATCTCGTTGTCCGTTCGCCGTTATACCATCAGAAAGCGAGGATGGGAAAAGCTTCTAGATCATTCCTTCTGGCGTGCAGGCATTGTGTTCGTTGACGTCGCGTCGCGGTCATGCCTTGGCAAACTGCAGCCGAGCTTGCTAGCAGCATATGTTGCGTCACAGACTACAACACGCACAATTTTAACTTATGAAACAGTCCGTGTGGTCTCAAGTTCGATTGCAGGCAATTGCAGGTGTAACCGGATGGATCCTGTTTCAATATACAATACCGACCTGACCGGAAATCTACCAAATCAATTTCTAAAACTTTCTCCTCATATGCATTTTTTCGACAGGAGAATTAATTAGGGAGATATTATGAACGATCGGTTTGCAGGCTAAGTCCAGCGAGCATACCCCAAAAGGTGGTGTACATGGAGCAAATTCCTTATCTATACTATTATATAAAGAGGTAAAGTTTGTTTGTATGTAATGGCTAATCTGAGGAACTACTGGACCGATTCTAAAAATTAATTTACTAATATAAATATTCATTGTCCCTGACGGACATGGGCTCAATTTTATTTTCAAAACCATTCGAGGGGGTGGGCACGGAGGGATATATAATAATACTAGGCTATTGTAGGCGAAATATCGAATTTGTCGTACAAGGACGAGACACAGCTCAATTAAAGCCCCTTGACGCAAGGAACAAAACTCGGTAAGCCCTATAGGCCCGAACACTATGTTTTAAGGCCCTAAAACCAACCGTTACGGAGGTATTGGCAACACAACTACCCCTGTTCTAGGAATTTTTAGCAAAAATGTGGAAATTAACAAAGAAAATTGATCTTGTGGTACCTAAATGATACCATCCGCAGGAGAACTTGAAGGAAATTGTAAAGGGTAGTGTGAAAACGACCGAGTATCTTCCAGTATAAGAATATACCCTCTAGCAAGTGCCAACAGTCTCCTAGAGGGTGGATGAGCGGGCAGAGGTTAGGGCACTCTATTGTCCTTGGGGCAGGAAAGGCGGATGAACCTACAACTGGTCAACGGCATTAGGATGTAGAAGGCAACGGGAAACCACTGCATTAAAGATCTTGAAGGATATCCCTTTGAGTTTATATGGCATGGCTCTGTTTCATGTAAACCTATTATTCGGAGTATCTATTCCCCCATTCGGATCTCCTGGGGGAATGTTTTGAAAGCTGCTATGATTATAAAGCCTGACAGTTTTGGAAAGATCAAAGTGTATGACAACAAAGTTCGAATTGCTACATGGAATGTACGCAGCTTATATATGACCGGGAAGCTTGCAAACGTGGAAGCAGAAATGTGCAGGCTGAAAATTGACATTCTTGGGTTAAGTGAAGTACGTTGGCCTGGATCAGGGATTCAGATTATGAAAGAAGGATCCTTGTACTTTTCAGGGGGAGATATTAACCACAGATATGGAGTTGGCGTTATTGCGTCATCAATGATTGCAAAATCAGTTTTAGATTTCGTTCCAATTAGTGATCGAGTATTGTTAGTAAGGTTGCAAACATCACACCGACCTATGAATATCATCCAGGTTCATGTACCAACTTCTGACAAAGATGATGAAGAGATAGAATCATTCTATGATACATTGAATGAAGCACTGAAACTTACAAACTTACTGGTCATGGGTGACTTCAACTCGAATATTGACCTCGGTGCTGAAGGTGATATTGTAGAGAGCTATGGTCTTGGTGAACGAAACACAAGGGGAGACATATTGGTGCAGTTTTACACAGAAAATGTTTTCGTTTCTAATACTTTTAGAACTTCACCCTAGGAGACTATACACATGGCCTTCACCTGCAGATAATGAAGAAAAGACTGTCAGAAATCAGATCGATTTTATTTTAGTGAAAAAAGAGCTGAAGAAATTCGTGAAATCAGTAAAATCCTATCCTGGTGCCGACATTAACAGTGACCACAACCCTGTAGTAATGGACTTTAAAATGCAACGCTTTAGAAACGCCACAGGATGTGCTAAAATATCAAGACGCATAGACATAAGAAAATTGGCCAATTCTGATGTCAGAACTAGTGTTGGTGCTGCTCTGGAAGAAAAGATGGAAGCAATGAAAGAGTTTCAACATATAGAAGTAGACATGGAACTCCATAAGAGATACCATGACTCAAGTCCAGGAAAATAACATAGGATACGTTAACAGCAGCAAAAAGCAAAACCGGATGACTGATGAAATCTCGGAACTTATGAATGAAAGAAGGAAATATAAAGATAAACACCCCGTTAAATACAAAAAATCTACACAAAGAGATACGTAGAAAATGCAGAGAAGCGAAAGAACCCTGGATGTCTGAAAAGTGCAAGGAAATCGAGGAACTTCAGGAGAAACATGATCACTTTAACCTATATAAAAAGGTGAAAGAGCTGAGTGGTCTGCAGAAGAAGCGATGCGGACAAATATTAAGGAACGCAAACAATTAGATTATTTTAGGAGTTGAAGAAAAACTTCAAAGAATGAAGGAATACGTCGAATATCTCTTCAAAGATGACAGAGCTGGTCCTCCATCATGTGACGAAAGAATCATTGAAGCCAGTCCTGAAGTAACAAAGAGTGAAGTATTGAATGCCATCAAACTTCAGAAGAATGGTAAAGCCACTGGTCCAGACAGAATCTACGCTGAAGTTGTTAAAGTTATAGCTGAACAGGTTTCAACCGGCCTCGGTCTACTAACATCGTTGTTCAACATCATCTATACATCAGGAATGATACCTCTGACTGGCTGAGATCAACTTTCATACCAATACCGAAGAAGCAGAATCCTCCCAGTGTGATGATTACCGTATGATTAGTTTGATGTCCCATGTCCTCAAAATATTTCTGCGAATCATACACACCCGGATTTATAAGAAATGTAAATCTCATATGGATCAGAGCCAGTTTGGCTTCCGAAATGGGGTCGGCACACGTGAAGCACTCTTCTCCATAAATGTACTAGTACAGAGGTGCAGGGACATGAATGTCGATGTATATACTTGTTTCATTGACCACAAAAAAGCCTTCGACTGTGTGAAACATGAAGAGGTAGAGATATTAAGATCGACTGGTATTGACCAATGCGATTTACGCATTATCAGCGTACTGTACTGGAATAAAACCGCAGATGTCAAAATCGACCAAAGATCATCAGAAGCGACTACAATCAGAAAGGGTGCTCGTCAGGGTTGTGTGCTGTCACCTATCTTATTCAACATTTATTCTGAGGCAATATTTATTGAGGTGTTGTTGGAAGTAAACAGCGGGGTAGTTATAACTGGACAGGCAATTAACAATATCAGGTACGCATATGATACTGTTGTCATAGCAAATGAATTACCTGTCCTCCAACGCATGATAGAAAAATTAGTCCAGCGCAGTGAAGAGTTTGGCATGTTTGTCAACGCTTCCAAGACCAACGTTGTAGTCTTCTCTAAAAGAAAATGTTAAGTAACTCTGTCAATAAAAGGCAGTAAGATTGAACAAGTTTCTACCTTAAAATACTTGGGTACTGTGCTAGATGAGGAATGTGATTCCAAGAGAGAGATAAAATCTAGAATAGAACAGGCCAGGAAACAATTTTTTAGCATGAAACAGCTATTTACAAAATCGGATCTAATTGTGCAATTAAGAATGCGAATGATTCGGTGCTATGTGTTCTCCATTTTTCTCTTTGGATATGAAATCTGGACCCTTGGCCAAAATCTAGAAAAAAAGAATAGATGCTTTTGAAATGTATCTATATCGCCGCTTACTCCGAATACCTTGGGTGCTGAAAATTTCAAATGACAAAGTCCTTCACCGCATGAAGAAACAAAAAGAACTACTACTTACTGTAAAAAAAGAAAAAAAAAACAATATCTAGGGCATGTGTATATTATCGACAGGAGGATTAATAAGGAAGATGTCGCAAAAAATCGATTTTGAGGGGAAGTCCAGCGCATATAGCCCAAAAGCTGTTGTACGAGGAGCAGATTCCTCGTCTATCTAAATAAACAAAATAGTAACGACCGTGTGTATGTACACTGACTCTTTTGGCGATTTTTTACATCTATCCGTTTAAGGAGTATTTCTAGATTTAGTTTTCTGAAAGTCCAAATTTTTAACCCCTCTCACAAAATAAATATTGCGGCACGATCTGCATCACGAAGCAAAAACTTGACATTTGGCAAAATTGTACGTTCTGGGCTGTAAACGACGGAAAACTTCCAAAATCTTTGAATTTTTCACTGTTTATCCTCGAAGAATATCAAAATATGGAGGCAATTTGAAAGACGGTACAGGCCTTAATTTCGAAGTATTTCGTGGCTAAACGGTAAGTCCTATCACAAAACGGATGCCACAATCTCGATTTTGTCAGTGATCTATAACTTTGTTCCTATGACTGTTTGTCGCATATCTATCCTTTATGCGTTAGATTTGTCACTTTTCCTCGACTGTAAGTAAATTTTTCACTTTTTACACGCATAATTCATACTTTTAGTAACTTACAGCAAAGATAGAATTATCCCATTCTACACGAACAGTGGCCCACCCAGTAGCTATATGTAAGCCTAACTTTATGTTTGAAGCTGTCACATAATTATCCGCAACTTAATGCCCTGTGAGACAATCTTACCCAAATTTCATCTTATTCAACGCTTCTAACTCAATCTGACCAATCAATAGATGAGATACGAGAAAATATCATGGGACCTGCCATTTAGACCGCTAAATACGGCGTCTAATGGTACAATCCGTTTGTCGATATGACGTACCGTTTAGCAGCAGTTAACCTGTA
The DNA here is from genome assembly GCF_040414725.1 of Anabrus simplex. Taxonomy (NCBI): domain Eukaryota; kingdom Metazoa; phylum Arthropoda; class Insecta; order Orthoptera; family Tettigoniidae; genus Anabrus; species Anabrus simplex. Next base: position 320,542,613 of record NC_090270.1, read on the forward strand.
CCTGAGAGTCTGCAATATTGTAAACATGCATATACTTTCGTATGTTGATCTACATATATAGTATTAATCGATGTCGATTTGTAGCGATCGAGAAAGTGTGTGTCTGCTATTGTAATCAGTACTCCCAAAATCCACTTTGACTGGAAGTAGGAGTGGGTTCCCTCTCCAATTCCTGTGTAACTGGCGTTAGTAAGGGGGGGCTACCATTTTAATGAATAATTCCCTTCTAGAATTGACTTGCAGAAGGCAAGGGAGACAGCAATTTTGTTCAAACCTCCTCTACCCGGCTTTGTTTGGATGCAGGCAAGGTTTCCCGCCATTATAAACGAATGCACCTATCTAAAAACGTGACTGGTATTAGGCATAGTGGCCTGCTATTTTAAAGTAAACTCACCAGCTCGGTGTGACTGACCGTAAGCTGGCTGGCAGTAGGAAAAGGGGCCTGTGATTATAATAACATCCAACTCCACTTTCACTGGCAATAGGGAAATTGTCTGCCGTTATAATAAAATCTCCTCAACTGTCATCTGTCTGGAAGTAGGAAAGGGGGCCTGCCATTAAAATGTAAACTTCCCAACTCGATTGTGAATGGCAGTAGGCATGTTAGCCTGCCGTTATCATCACAACTCCGCAACTAGCACTTTGCATTAGAAACAACGTGTGGGTATCTGCCCATGCTGTTTCTCGGATGATGCTAATAGACTTGCAATTTAAATATCTTATTGATTGGATGTACAATAATTTACTTCGATATACGTATAAAATACAGAACACCGTAGCGAAGCACGGGTACATTTGCTAGTACATATATTGGTAGCATCTAGGAGTTTGGGGGCGGAGTTCCTTACGGGCAAAGCGGAGTCTATATAATCTATCTACAGTATATAAAAAGGGATGTATGTATGTATGTGTATATAAATGACACACCACCTCCAAAACCACTGGAGCGATTTCAACCAAACTTGGTACACTTATGACATACTATCAGTAGAGAAACTGCAATGGGATATGAAAACTCTAGCGTCCCTAAGGGTGGGGGTTGGAGGGGTGAGTTGTAAAAATAATTGAAAATAGTGCTGAATCCACGGTTTTCGCGGTCAGTGAGATGGATAATGATACTACGGATATCGTTTAAGTCCAAGTTGTGCCCCAATTAGCAGGCGGATGAGAATGGGTGAAAATTGAAAATGCCCAAAGTAACAATGATTATGGGTGCAGGTGTGTATTTTCCAGCATACTTGTCAGCTAAACTTGGCACCAATAGTAGATACTATCTGAAAGATCAAAAAATTCTGAGGCAATTCGAGATTTAACAGGGACAATGTTTCACCAAAAAAATTAAATAAACTTGAAATCAAACAAATATAAACTCTAAAAGTGCATAGAAGGTCGCAAAATGTCAATCCGCTTCTCAGTAAGAAATTTTAAAAATTCACTTTACTCCTAATTAACAGGTAATACAAATTGCATAGACAAACTTTCAAAAACTATCTGGACAACGCCGGGGACTACAGTTAGTTGAGTATAAAGTAAATCACAGTGGCGTACGGTTCATATGGTCTGGTTTCGATTGGGGATTTAGCTCGGCGACTGGTAGTTAGTGATCGTGATCGTATTAAACAGATATTCATTTGCACACATCGCATCCTGATACCAACTACCACAGGAAAACGCAATAGCGAGTATATCCCTTTACATATGGTTGGTATCGGGAACGGAATTAGGCCGCAAAACTGGGCCTGACCCTTTTAGTGTCCTACCTACATAATTGGGAAAAGGCTAGGAAAGAATAGGAAGAGTAGGTAAAAGAGTAAGTAGTGCAATATAAATGGTATAAGACCAAACAGGTATTTCTGACAGATCAGATCAGCAAAATGACGAGCAAGGGGATCCAAAATACAGTCCAGGCTGCAACAGACCACGGAAAGCGGAGAAGGATTACATCACAAGGAAGACGCACAATGTAAAGTTTAACTTGTACCTTTTTTTGAAAAGAGTAGTACTGACGTATCATCATCATCATCTGCCAGTTATATCGGAAAAATATGGCTTCTTGAAGACAAATACATGAAAATGAAAATCCACAGCCTCTTTCCTTCCATTCGACCGGGTCAGAACTGGGATGAATGAAGCCCTATCTAGCGGTGAGGATAGGAATTGTGTCGGAATCTCTCACTCTCCTCTAGGGTAAAGACTGACAGATGAAATGATGTTGGAAAAATGTTAATAGAGTGAAAGATGACAGGGAAAACTAGAGTACTCGGAGAAAAGTCAGTCCCGCCTCCGCTTTGTCCAGCACAAATCTCGCATGGATTAATCGGGATTTGAACCACGGAACCCAGTGGTTAGAGGCCGGCGCACTGCCGCCTGAGCGACCGAGCCATAGTCCTTAAAATACGTCCCTAATAAGCCCTAAGTTGGTCTCGTTCTGTATACGGAATGAAAATCTTTTTTTTTTTGCTAGGGGTTTTACGTCGCACCGACACAGACAGGTCTTATGGCGACGATGGGATAGGAAAGGCCTAGGAGTCGGAAGGAATCGGCCGTGGCCTTAATTAAGGTACAGCACCAGCATTTGTCTGGTGTGAAAATGGGAAACCACGGAAAACCATCTTCAGGGCTGCCGATAGTGGGATTCGAACCTACTATGAAAATCTTGTTCTAGCCCATTGTGTTGTGAATTCTAGGTGGACAATTTAGTGAAGACCTATAACCAACGTGTCAACGGATGTAGCAATACTGAATATAATATTTGAAAGAAACTATGGAGTATTACAGGTTGAATAGCACCATTGGTCCTTACGTTATCCAACTCATTCGTTGTGGTGAATTTAAAAAATCTCTTTGTCATCCGCAAAATTTTATATCTGTGTTCACGGTTTAACGCGCTTCAAGTGTAATGTTGCTGATACCGTTATGATATTGATTCGCTGCAAATTTATTTGTTTGAGCCCTTTTAAGCCAGATACGCTTTTTCATAAAATTATATACGTTGCAGTGTGTAACGTAATTTTGCACATAATTCGTTATCCCTTCCCAATAACAGTGAATTTTACGGTTCGATACAGTTCAATCACTCTGACTATTTTAACATCGCTGTTTATAACATGGGATTTTTGTTATAATATTTATATTTATCTGGAATAAAAGCATGTATACCGTACATGGAATTCGCATTAGGACGCAGCATAACAAAAGCTTCAATAATATTTCCGGCTCAGTTTGTTAATATATCTTTGCTACTAATTGCTTCCCCTTATACTTGTAATTGTGGTTTCAACATAAAAGGAATATATTATTTAGTAGTCCTGCACTCTAATCATGGTGTGTTTGAAGAGTAGATAAATTTTCCGTCTAAATTCAATGTAGTTTAGGGGTTTAGGATTGAGAATGAATGATTTTTAAGATATTTTTGAAGCTACGGGGATTATGTCCTTCTGGATTATGAGCTTTCCGTTATTAGTTCTATAAAACTATGATGACTATGCTGATACGCTGTGGATACCTCTTTTCTACTCCTCACCCCTCAAATGATATCCCTATGAAGAGAAGAGTGGAAAGAGTCTCTTTCTCCACCAAACAAGTGGAGTTGGCCTACCAGTTACTTTGGAAAGCTTATCACTTGCGACAATACATTTATTTCATATGTCAAGATCATAATATTTGTTTACAAGTTGCTTTACGTCGCTCCGGTGCTTAAGTGAAACAGTGCACTGACTCACATTAGCGCTCGTAGTGATAGAAAATAAAACCTGCTAATTTAATCGATCTGATAACGATGATTATATTATTATAATTTATTATATTTTATTTACCTAAAATTCGTAGCTCATATCCCTAGGATGTTTTCAGCATTAAGTTGCTTGCCTGAAGAGCTAGAACTGTGGATTTTGTTATATATATTGTATGGAAAACGCTCCTTGTAGCAGTTTTCATTATTTGTCGACAGACGTGACAAAAATACTCATGTACATAACCATAACTCTTGTTTATCAGTCAGGTATAAACTATAGGAAATATAAGTTTCTGATATAATAGGTAAAACTATGGTTCTATTTTAGGAACAAAAGCAAAGCAAAGTCACCTCCGTACAGGCTATGAAGGTCCTTGGAGGAGTGGAAGGTAAAGGCTTCTACCATTGGTAGCCTCCGCACGTGATGGGGTAGAGTGGTTAGCTATACGCCCGGCCGCCTTGCCCCCAGGAATTAACCTGGTACTCATTTTTCATGTAGGCTGAGTGAACCCCAGGACCATATGCACCTCCGGAAGTGGAAATCTCGTTTCTTAAATTTTACGACTTCCTGACGGGGATTCGAACCTACGTACTTCCGGGCGAACCGAGCATGCCTTTACCGCCTCAGACAGCCAGCCCCTTATTTTAGGAACAATAGTATGAAAGTAATGCTCAACCTGAGTATAAAGTGCAGAACTAATTTGCAATCATGTACTTATTGAAAATTCATCGGAAAGTTTCTAGTAAATCTGATAAAAAGTCTGTCGTAAGGAGAATTTTATACATGATGTTTTGAGCTATAAAAATACAGTAGAAAGTTTTAAGGTATATACTTTCATTAAAACTGCTGTGGACCGCAAGTTACTCCATCAGACTTCTGTTTCCTTGTATGCACACATTTGGCCTACTACAAAGTAAATATATTCAAGCGAGATTATTGAAATGGTAGTCAGAAAGAATTTTTGAGCCAATGATGTCCGACAACGTGAGACAAATGTGTGTATGGTTGCTCTATATACGCCGTTTCGCTGCCTTTGAATCCGGTATTTATAGCGTTAAAATAGCGTTATGAAAATACTGATACTGGGATTCTAATGAGGAGGAATCGGGGATCTTAGGTTAAAATAAAAAATTAGACTAGTTGGTCTAAAACCGCAAAATTTCAATCATAACTCCCAGCGAAGGTTTCAAAGAGAAGTTACCTTTTAGAGAAGTGGTCTCTTGAAAGTTGTAGGCATTTAAAGATAATTTTAAGTATAGTTGGGCCCACGAGAGTTGAAGTCTGACATTTGAGTGGCGAAAGCAGTAACTACGAAGTAAGCTGCGTTGTCATAATCACCTCAGTCTGCGACATATCATCCTTTCATGCAGGCTGAATATTTAGTCGTTGGCCTAATGCAATTCAACAAACCTTGACCCGTCCCTAAGTGCGTGCTAATAATTCCAGCATTTAAGACTGCACACGTCATTGCCGACAAATATAAGATTTCATATTCACTAAACTGAGAATAACCTTAAAAATGAACATGTCAAATAGAGTATAGAACTCTACAACTACCCACTGATTAACTTACAAAAAATAAACTAACAACGAAAATAATATTCAGGAATAAAACACTTACATTATTACATAAACCAGCAATAACTAACGCAGCTAACACAATAATACACAGAATAATATCACAAAAGCGACTGAGATCAAGCCAACCCACGTGGCGATAGTGTTCTTAAATATGGCATCTCTGTTATCGTTGCCATAGCAGCAGACCATTTTCGAGCAGCGTTAGTCAACTTTTTCTCGCCGACGCCGCTAAACGTCAGACTTCAACTCTCGTGGGCACAACTATAGTAATACTGACGCTTTATATCCATACCACGATTGTTATTAGCATTCCACTAACTTAAAAAGTTTAATCGACTTGAGTATCACCTATTGTACGGCTATTTACCTTTATAGTAGTCCACTTTCATTTTCGCTGATCACTTCTACTTGATTTTCTATGGCTAAAGCACTTCTCATTGCAAACCGACGTACAGCTACATGAAGTCTTGTCCCCGTGCGGTTAGTCCAGCAAAACGTAGTAATCTATTCTTTCAATTTCCCAGTAGGCCTGACTGCTTAAACTTTCAACTCATGTTTGTGTCTTTCTGATGTCTGTGATGACAGATGTTACATTAAATCAACAATCAATTATTCAAGATAAGAAATGATGTAAAGCCATCTGCCTACAGGCATCGAAGGCCGTCAGAAGAGTGGAGGGTAAAAGTATTCTCATATTCCTACCCTTGTCACTAAGTAGGATGTACGGCTCCATGGTTAAATGGTTAGCATGCTGGCCTTTGGTCGCAGGGGTCCCGTGTTCGATTCCTGGCGGTGTCGGGAATTTTAACTTTCATTGGTTAATTTCGCGGGCACGGCGGCTGGGTGTATGTGTCGCCTTCATCATCATTTCATCCTCATCACGACACGCAGGTCGCCTACGGATGTCACATCCAAAGACTGCATCTGGCGAGCCGAACTTGTCATCGGACACTCCCGGCACTAAAAGCCATAAACCATTTAATTTCACTAAGTAGGATAGAGTGGTTCAATTAATACCAAATCACCTTTATCTCTAGGAACAAATTTGGCACTCAGTTTTGGTGGAGGCTGAGTGAACTACAGAGCTACAGTATGTACGACTAGAAGCGCAAATTTGGCTTCTAAATTGCTCGAACCATGTATTTCCGTGTGAAATGAGAACTTTCTTACTGCGCAACATAGACAGCCGGCAACTATCCAAGGTACTCACAACCAGAGCTAGAACACTTCTTGAAAACTGATGTAAATCTTTTAATCACTTTGCGCTATTTGTTGGTAACAGTTGGAGAAACAACTCGGTTATACGTCAGATTTTCAGGCCAATTAGGTTATTAGAAAGTGTCATCTAGCACATTATTCCGTAATGTGTCGTTAGATAAATTCAAGGTGTTCTGATGGGCCGTACCCCTAATGTTTATCCAAAGCTCATAGCATAAACGTTGTGCAGGCAGTTGTTTATACTGCTTAAAAATCCGACATCTAGTTATGATACACATCGTCTTCGAAGTCCACATGTGTACCACAGAGTAATACGGTAAGAACTCTGGGTAATGAGGCTATGTTGTGTAAAAAAATGTCAAAACATCTCTTATCATCACTATTTTAGATCTTAAATAATAATAAAAATAATAACAATGCTGCTTCTATTGCTGTGATTATAAGATCTGCGGCCGTGAAAGCCTTTTTTGATAATAATGTTATTTGCTTTACCTCCCACCAACTACTTTTTCGGTTCTCGGTGACGCGAAGGTGCCGGAATATAGTACCGCAGGAGTTTTTTACGTGCCAGTAAATCTACTGACACGAGGCTGCCGTATTTGAGCACCTTCAAATACCACCGGACTGAGCTAAGATCGAACCTGCCAAGTTGGGGTCAGAGGGCCAGCTCCTCAATCGTCTGAGCCACGCAGCCCGGCTATTTTAGTTCTTAATTACGTACAAGGATTTTAATTTTAAAAAGTACTGTTGGATTACATAATATGGCATGACAGTGGCATAAAGCATATTATTTTTATTATTATTTTCAATTAAATATTTCTTTAAATATAGCGTGTCAGTCGTCATCTGTGTCATTGTCATGAACTTGTCGCGAAAATGAATGTGGTTGGAGTCATAGCCAAGCACATAACATTTTACCAATGACCCTATTCCACACGATCATGAATAGTGCCTGTTCCTTCTTTCTGTCTACGTCACAATAATCTTAATAAGTACCGAGTGATTTGGTCATGAGTTTTGTGCTTGCATACGGCAGATGGTTGATTCGAATTACTCCGTTGGCATCCCTTATTATGGTCTACTGTGATTTTGCATGTTCACACCAGGCAAATACCGGGGTTGTAAATTATTAAGGACATGGAGGCTACCAACCCAATCCTGCCACTTATGTTCCTTGCGTCACTAAAAATATGTAATGTGTTTGTGTGACGTTAAAACCTTTGATGGAACAAGAAAGGCTTTTAATATCTTTCAGTGAACTACCAGGATTTTGGATGGCATTTTTATTGTTTACTAGCAAATGAAACTGTGCTTCGCTACGGTGTTCTACATAGTATACGGATCGAAGTAAATTACTGTACATGAAGTGAATAAGATTTATTAATTGCATGTCTCTTGGCGTTATCCGAGAAACAGCATATTGAGGTACATAGACGTTGTTTCCATTGTAAAGTGCGAGTTGCGGAGTTGTGATGATAACGACAGATCAGCTTGTCTACTGAAATTCACAAAGTATTTGAGAATTTTCTTTTAACGGCAGGCCCCATTGCCTACTGCGCGGCCACAATCGATTTGGGGAGTTTTCGTTACGATGTGGGCCCCATTTCCTACTTTCAGACAAATTACAGTTGAGGAATATTTATTATAATGGCAGGCATATTCCCTGCTGTTAGTCGAAATTAAGTTGTGTTGTTATCATTATAATGGCAGACCCATTTTTCTAATGCCAGTCACATCTAGTTGGTGAGTTTCCATAATAATACCAGACCACTGTGCGTGACGTCAGTCATATTTTAGAGGGGTAGATTGATTTACAGTGGGGGCACTGTTGCCTACTGACAAACAGAAACGGGTAAAGGAGTTTTGAAGCAAGTACACACTCCCTTGCCTTCTGCTAGTCAAATAGCGAATGGTGCACAGGAGTTGGAGGAGGACCCTATTCGTACTGCCAGTCAAAGTCGATGTTGGGAGTACTACTTACAATAGCAAACGCCCTGCTGCTGACAGTTACTATCGATTTGTAAAATATTAATTACAATGGCATACACACCCTTTCTAGATCACTACAAATCGACTCCAATGAATAAATATCGATCGACATACCGAAGTATATGCATGTTCACCTTCATTTACAGAATAACTGCTGCTAAACGGTGAATAATATAGAAAACAGGTTGTACGATAAGAAACCTCTGGCCTCAGTCAGCGATCTAACTGGCTGGTCCTATTATATTTTCTCGTACATCTTCTATTTAAAGGTTTTAGAAACGTTGAATAGGGTGAGATTTGTGTAAGGTTTTCACACAGTGAATTACTTTTCACATACTAATGTGACGGTTCCAAACATAGAATTTGTGTCACATTAGGCTACTGGGTGGGCCAAAATTCGTGTAGAATTTGATGATCCTATCCTCCCTGTAAGTGATTCAAACCATCAATTTTACGTGTACAAAGTGCAAAATATAGGTACAATCCAGAAATAGAGACAAATTTAACGTATAAGGGATATAGATACGACAAAGTGTCATAGGACCAAAGTCGTAGATCACTCCAAATTGAACGGAGATTGTGCCATCCGTTTCGTGATACGACTTACCATTTAGTCACCAAATACCGCGAAAGGAAGGCCTGTACCGTCAATAAAATTGCCTCCATGTTTGAATATTTTTCGGGGTAAAGAATACAAATTTTAAACATTTCGTAATTTTTTCGTCGCTTACAGGCTAAAAGCTATAATTTTGCCAAATTTCAATTTCCTAGCACGCCTGGCAAACTAAGCCACCATCTTGATGTGGGAGGGGGTTAAAGATTCGGACTTTCCCTAACGTTTAAGCCCATGAAACCTATAGGTCATCGTTTTGGATAAATATATCCGACTGTGTTCTTATGAAAATTTGAAACTCCCAGCGTGTCGCGCTTATTTTGAGAATTTTGGATGTTTCTAGGGATCCTGAAGTCATCAGCTTTAAGTTTTAAGTTTCTAAGATGCCTGGATGTCACTCATTAATTCAAGTCTGTTTTCATTTTTGAACCTTAATTTATAAATATATATACACTAGCGAATGTACCCGTGCTTCGCTACGGTATTCTACATTGTATTCGAATATCGAAGTAAATAGTGTACATGCAGTAAATAAGATTGTTTTAAAATTGCATGTCTCTTAGCGTTATCCGAGAAAGAGCATGGCGAGGTCCCCGTACGTTGTTTCCAATGTAAAGTGTTTGTTACGGATTTGTGATATAACGGCAGGCTCGCTTGCCTACTGCCATTCAAAATCGAGTTGGGAAGTTTACATTATAATTGCAGGCCCCATTGCCTACTACGCGGACAGAATCGATTTGGGGAGTTTTCGTTAAAATGGCAGCCCCCTTTCCTACTTCCAGACAGATTACAGTTGAGGAGTTTCTATTATAATGGCAGGTAATTACCCTACGATCACTCGAAATTGTGTTATGCAGTTATCATTATAATGCCAGGCCCATTTTCCTACTGCCAGTCAGCTTACTGCCAGTCACACCAAGTTGGTGAGTTTCCATCAAAATAGCAGGTCACTATGCCTAATGCCAGTCACATTTTAGATGAGGACATTTCTTTATAATGGCGGGGACCCTTGCCTACTGCCAAACACAATCGGGTAGGGGAATTTTAAACAAAACTGCAAGCTCACTTGCCTTCTGCAAGTCAAATCGAGAAGGGAACTATTCATTAAATTTGTAGGCCATCCTTACTAATGCGTGTTTACAATATTGAAGACCTTCATTTACAGATTAACTGCTACTAAACGTACGTCATATCGACAAAGAATTATACTATAAGACACGCCGGATTTAGTGCCCTAAATGGCTGGTCCTATGATATGTCATCTATTCTAGGGTCAGATTGAGTTATAAACGTGGAACGGGGTAACGTTTTTGTAAGATTATCTCACATTACATTACTTTTCGGATAATTATGTGACAGCTAAATACACAGCATTTGGCTCACATATGGCTACTGGGTGGCCCAATTTTCGTGAAGAGTTTGATGATTCTGTATTTCATATAAGTAATCGAAAGTATGAATTATGCATGTAAAAATTCCAAATTGACTTGACATCGATTAATAGAGAAAAATCAAACGTAAAAGGAATACAGATACGGCAAAAAGTCATAAGACCAAGGTTGTAGATCATTCCAAATTGAACGGAGATTGTGCAATCTGTTATGTGATAGGAATTTCCGAAGGTCTGCACCATCATTAAAATGGCCTGCATATTTCGATATTCTTCGGGGATAAAAAGTGAAAAATTTAATGATCTAGGATGTTTTCCGTTCGTTACAGGCTAAAACGTATAATTTTGTCAAATTTTAATTATATTCTTTTTCCTCTGGCAGATTATGCCGCAATCTGGATTTTGGGCGAGGTGGGTAAAAGTTAGGACTTTCAGGAAACTAAACCAAAAATTATGGAGATGGTCATTATTACCCCTTAAACGGAAAGCTGTACGAAAATTTCGCCAAAATAGTCAGTGTAGAGGCACACAGTCGTTACGATTTGATTTATATAGATAAGGAATCTGCTCCTTGTAAAACACATTTTGGGCTATGTCCGCTGGACTTAACCTGCAAAACTGACCATTCATGATATCTCCCTTATTACTCCTCCTGACGAAAAAATGAACATGAAAAAAAGGTTTAGAGGTGGAATTCCATCATGTTTGTTCGATTTCCAGTCAGGTTGTTCTTGTTCTGTATTGTGGAAGAGTAAAATCACCATTTCGGTTCCCTATAAACCGCCAGTCCATTCCGGAACATGAAATGTTATTTACGTTTAAAACCTACCTTTGGACAGGTGGATGCTAAATATAAATTTTGGTTCGAATGTCTTCAGTAGTTTTCAAGTTGTAAGGAATACGCTTTACACGCACCCGCTCGTGAGTTAAGTCCGATGGGAGTTGTACAGAAAAACGGTCCGTTAATGATATCTCCCTTATTAATCCTCGTATCGAAAAATAATGAACACGAGAAAAAAGGTTTAGAAATTAATTTCTACCAAGGCAGGTAGATTTAAATTAACGTTGGTTGTGTATATTTTGTGGAAGTGCAAAATCACTGTTTCGGTTTCGTACAAACCCCCAGTCAGTTCAGGGATTTAGAAACAATATTTGCCCTAAAACCTATCAAGGACAGGTGTATTCTAAATATGAGTCTTGGTGGAAATACATCCAGTAGTTCGTAGCACTCGCGTACATACGGCGTAATTCAGGATGAAAATAATACAGTTAAGAAAGTTGAAAGTAATAGAAAATGGATTATAACTGAGGACAGCCGGATAACGACAAATATGTAAATGCCAAGTGAATGTATTGGAAAATCAAATGCCACTCAATAAATTATGCTAGTGTGAGTTATGGATATAATAAAGCGGTAACATAGGAGAAATGTAGGTCCAGTGATTCCTAGGTAAACAAATAATAAGATGACTAATGGTGTTATTACTTAATCTATTCGAGGGCGGTTATAACCTCCAACGATATTCCGCCAATATCCCGCAGATAGGCCGATTGACGCCTCTCTTACCTTCTACCCAAGGAACAACCACGAATTTAACAGCATGATGAGGAAAATGGCAATACGTTACTTCCCCGCTGGCATGCAGTCATGGTAACCTGTAGGTTCGTTGTCGGTCTGTCGGTCACTCAATGCAGAGCATGATACCAGCGGAAAATTGTAAATTTCTCCGTCATGTGAAGAGTAAGGTAAATTATGAACATAACGAAAGTTGTTTATAATGAAGAGACGTTTCACGTACGGTAAACTAAGTTTACAGAAAATCAATAGTATAAGAGAAAATGGAGGAAAACCAGAACCTTCCTCGGCATGAGTATACTCTAAATATGAAGTTTGGCTGAGATCTATCCAGCCGTTTCGACGTGATGGTGGAAAAACCATTCTGGTTTTCCTATAAACCGCCCGTTTATTCAAAGATTTTAAAATGATATGCATATATAAACCTTCCCCGGGATGAGTATACTGTAAATATGAAGTTTGGTTGAGATCTATCCAGCCGTTTCGACGTGATGGTGGAACAGACAAACAGACACGAAACGTAAAAACCACCGATTCGGTCTTGAGTTGACCTAAAACGGATAAATATCTGAAACATTGGCAAAACAAAAGAAATTACAGACAGCGGACCTCCTACAATTTTATTTACATAGATTACAGTATATATAGATCGCTCCAAAGTAACTTCCATTTATTAATATGGATTATATTTCACCCCCTTCCCTAGTGGCTCTAGGGACGTCTTACTCCCGCAGGTAGTAAGTCATACTTGTAAAACTTTTGGTTGATAGCCATGCTGGAACAAACATACGTTCATTATCTCGGTCATTTTGGACAATTTTTTTTTCACCCTTTCTCACCCCCTATGCCAAACGGAGTTGAACTCAGACTTTAAAAAATCCTGAATGTTACTGTTCATCTCAGCGACCCGGAAAACTATGGATTCAACACTATTTTCAATTATTTTTATATAAATTCCCCTCGCCCCCCACCCAAAATGGAACTGAACATCGCCTTTTAAAAAATCGGAAGTGTAACTATTCATCTCAGCGACCCCGAAAACTGTGGATTCGACACCCCTAAGGGTGCTACGGATAGCTTACTCCACAGTGCTCGTCTCCAGATAGTAATTCATAAGTGTACAACGTTTGGTTGAAATTGCTCCAGTGGTTTAAGAGATGTGGCATTTACACACACACACACACACACACACACACACACACACACACACACACTTACATCCATTTTTATATATAGTAAAGATTTATTTAAATTAGCAATCCAACGAGGTAGAAGCTAACACTAAGGAATAGTATATATTAAATGCACAATTGCATCATAGCTTTATTTATATGTGGATAATTATGGCAAATATTTCCTTGTGTGTCATCTCATTGTGAAAAGATTGTAAAACAATTGGCATTTCTGCACAAAGGTGCGCTTGGTAATATGGCGCTTTGTGCTATGTTTTGTATGATAATTTTATCCCAAACTTAAGGTGATGATTCAAAAAGTTACTCATGAAACAGAAGTATGAACGTCATTGTGGTTAGAAGTGTCAGAGTAACACCGAAAATGATGAAACGGGCGACCGTGCTCTGACCCGGATCACACGCGTGGGACTCATTACTAGGTGGGCTACTATTACGTTTGTGGCTTATATTATGGTATGCACTCATGCCGATACAAACACGTCAACAAGCTTTAACACTGACTGCAGTGCTAAACAGCTTCCCTAGAAGGAGGGCATGTATGTATTATACAAGCTTCTATTATTATTATTATAATTTCACCTCAAAGACACAGTGCTTTTCATTGCCTAGAATTTTCTGTTTAATTTAAAGTCATTAATTCCTGTCAAATTTACTGATAGTTCATTTACAGTGGTAAACCTTTCTCCTTCAAATCTATTCTAATTCGCAGGAAGGGGAAAGTTACTTTTAGATAAATGATTTTTCTGATGTTTAAATCGACAGTTTGCTCGAAGAAAGAAGTCAGCTCCCGGGCTAAGCTATTAATAGTACTTATACCATTAATAGTACTAATAATAATGTTAATAATAACTATAAACTACTATTGTTTAATGTTCTAAAATACAGAAGGAAGCTCGTTTTAACTATAACAAGAGTTTCACCTCATTTCTTGCTTCATATACTCGATTCTAGTCCCGCCTCTTTAGTTGTTCCACAGCTTATCTCACTGTCCTCCCGCATCTCTTCTTGTTATCCTCATTCTGTGCTGTGTTTTACTTTCCATGCATGCACAGTCACAAGTTACAGGACTTACCACTGCTAAGCTGAGCCTCAAAAAGCTGAGAGATTCTTTGAAAGCGCAACCACTGACCTAAATACACAGTGACGAAGGAGAAAGGGCGTACGCTACATCAAAGCCGTGGAGTACTATCCCTTCTCTAACACTGAAGAAATTGTCGTGTTAATGTTATATACCTACAGAAGGAAGAAATGAATTTTAGTAGGGCTATTATTTTATCATATGGTTACAAACAGAGGGGATTACTGGTCCACTGACGTTATTTTTATTTTTTCGTAATATTATAAGGAGAATAATTTTGAAAGTTTGTTTGTCTATCGGGGTAATCTAAGGAAGCTCTTAACGAATTTCAGTCATTCCTCTGCCCTTAAAAATGCGTATTTCTTCCAGAATATTGTAAAATATATACAGGATGGCCGTACACAACATGAACCGGGTTGTATGGGCGTTACGGGGTTGGTCATACTGATGAATGTCCGAGTAGGGAGGGCCTATTCGCAATACCACGTTCAGGAAAAAGGAGTCCCAAAGGCCGGTTCTTAGTGTCACTCTGCTCGCGATTGCTACAAACGGTATTGTCGCTATACTGGTTCAGCAGTAATAACGTCGCCATATGTGGACAATTTTGATCTCCATTATACTGTAGCTCACGCGATATGGCAAGCTATTAGGAGAGTGGAATAGTGGACTTTAGAACATGACTTTTGATTTTCAACCACAAAGACCTCTGTTGTACACTTTTGCCGGAAGCGAACTCTTTACTCCCATCCTGAGCATCCCTTAGGGAATGTCGCTCGTCCTGTAGTTGACACTTACCGATTTCTTGGGCTCGTTTTCGATAGCCAATTGTCGTGAGAGACACACGTGGGACACTTAAAAGTTGAATATTTTGAAGTTCCTTAGCGGCAGTACTTGGGGGGGAGGGGGGGGGGGGCAGACCACACGGTGGTCCTACGATTTTATAGGGCATATATTTCATCCAGATTAGACAACGGGAATGCAGGATATGTACTAGCAAGGCAAAGAGTCCTTGCGAGACTGATTACCATTCACCACAGCGGGATTAGGTTAGCAATGGCAACTTTTCGTGCAAGCCCCTTTGCTAGCCTGCTGGTGGTATTTGTGTGCCGCTTTTACACCCAAGCACCAGAAAATGCTTCTGTCCTATGCTGCAAATTTGCGACAGATGCTATTTCACCCACGCTATCCCTGCGTATTTTACAATGGAAACCATCGGCTGTACGCTGCTTATCACCGAGCAACGCGGCCGGTTGGATAGCAGTCACAGATTGATTGATGGAACTTCGGTTCCCTGTCTTGTCAGACAACCAAATGGGGTACCTCCGTGGATAATAAGACGAACTTCAATAATTCTGGATATCCACACTGGCCCAAGGAAAAACAAGGACCCCTCGATTTATTGGAGGCTCTTCCTGTCCGTTGTTGCCCGGTGTCCAGATTCAGTTGTCGTTTACACGGATGGTTCGAGGGCTGAAACGAAAGCGGAGTCTGCGTTCGTTATCGAGGATAACAGGTTCCTTTTTCCTTTACTAGAAGGCTATAGTGCGTACACAGCAGAGCTCTATGCTATCTGTGAAGCTCTTTGTTACGCACTGTCTGATGAGCGCCGACACTTTCTGCTGTGCAGGCTACCGACTCCTTGAGCGGACTACAATCAATTGATACATGTTTCCCCCGGAAAACTCTGGTGCATCGGATCCAGGACCTGCTGGTCGGGTGTTCGGATGCCGGCACCAGAATCACGTTTATGTAGCTCCCAAGCCACCTGGATGTAGAGGGAAACGAGATAGCTAATAAGGCTGCCAAAAGGCTGTTACATTGCCCCCGTTGCCTTAGAAAGTTCCAGCAAGTGATATTCGGTCTCAGCTGAGACATTTGGTTATGTCGCATTGGGAGATGAAATGGCAGGCCACTCCCCTTCCAAATAAGCTGAGAGCGATGAAAGGTAAATTACAACGAAGGTATGAAGGACTTACATTCGGGCTTCTCAGAGGGAAGTAGTGGTATTATGTCGTCTTCGGATCGGCCATGGTATAGTAACGCCCTCCTATCTACTGAAAGGATAAACCCTCCAGTGTGTATTTGCGGTGATCATCTTACCGTGGGACACATCCTTACGGAGTGCGTTGACCTGACCGAACTGCGCCCTAGTTTATAACCCCCGAGTTCAATCTCCCTCATCCTGCGAGATGACAAGCAGTCAGGAGACCTCGTCATCTGTTTTATGAGGGATAGCGATTTGTTTTGTGTATATAAACGTAGTGTTTCTTATTAGTGTTTATATTATTGTTCATTACGTTTCATTAAATTGACTCTCTTTTAGTTTGTGTTTGTATATTTTAATGTGTTTTTAAAATATTAATTTGCATGATATATTATTGCATTTTAAGGCAATGTCTTATTCTACCATAATCTATCGTCTATCAATTTACCTAAGATAATTCATTGAGAATTAGATACACTGATTATTTTAAACTTACAATCATTGTTCATGATCATCTGTTTTAAATTCTAGTCAGTGGATACATTTTAAAATTGTAATTATCATATCATGTCGTCCATCTCGTACCGTTAGGGGCCGATGACCTTAGATATTAGAACCATCTAAACAACAAGCATCATCATCATCATCATCATACTCATGAATAATACGAAAACATATTCCGATATCTCGCGCCGTTGCCATTTTAATAGCTGCTGAATTTAGCCAATCACATCTGTTTGCTGGGTTATCCCCATTTTTTTCTTTTTTCCTTTCTTTCTTTCTTTCTTTCTTTCTTTCTTTCTTTCTTTCTTTCTTTCTTTCTTTCTTTCTTTCATGACTTATTTTATATTGTTACGCTCAGCCTATGAAGCCCGCTGCCACACCAAACCATTGTACAGCATATGTGCTATGTTGTACAAACTAGAGTGTCTTAAAGTTCCTAATTACATATAATTTTGAAATTAAACTTAAATATTAGTTATAAATGAAAGATAAATTTCAGAGGGTTTCTATGAAAAAATATTACATTATATACTAATTCCTTTCGTATATGTACAATTTACAAAATATATTTTTAAATATATTGCTACTATGCATGTATCTAATTACAGCTGGAAGGGAATTCCAGGAGCGTTTGGTTGCAGGTATGAATGAGTTGCCGTAATTGTCCGTACGGTAAACTGGAAGGCTCAGCAGAGAAGGGTCAGCTTTACGAAGCAGAGTTGGTAAATCTGCACGTGACCTTAAGACTTAAGGACGCTGCGACGCGGATTATGTTCTATTTGCCACCTGGATATACATTCACGTTCATAACAAACAGAACACCTTGAAAGACTAGAAATACGAAGTTCATATTCACATGACGTGCTCATTAGTATGGTCCGCAGAAACGATTAGCATTTCAGTCACCTAGGTTCAGCGTGTGTCCTGTTGCCTATTAGGCACTGGGCCCTCCATGCACACTGGTAACTTATTCCACGCGTGATGGCATCGACGCGCACAAGGCGGGAATTGTGTCTTGAGGTGTAGCCATCCACGCTGCATTCACCTCGTTCCATAGTTCAGATTTTGTGGTTGGCATTGGATCACAGCGCTGCACCCATCGTTTCACCAAATGCCACAAATTTTCCATTTGTGACAAGTCCGGTGATCGGGCGAGCCAGGGCAACAGTCTGACATCCTGTTGCAACAAGAAGGCAGGTATTCGTGCAGCAACATGTGGTCGCGCAATGTCCTGCTGAAATGTAGCGTCTGGGGTGTCGTGAAGAAAGATTATGGGTACGGGTCTCAGGATGTATTCTCGTAGGTCAAACTGGTCTCAGTGCCCTGGATACGCACCAGCTGTCATTTGTGGTTGTACCCAATCGCACGCCACACCACAAGGCCTGGAGTTGGCGCTGTATGTCTTGTGCGAATGCAGCCAGTATGATGCCTCTCCACCTGTCTGTGGCGAACCAAAATTCGGTCATCATTTTCAAACAAACAGAACCTGGATTCATCCAAAAATACTACCTACACCATTCCTGTCCTTAGCGACATCGTTCCATATACCATTGCAGTCTAGCATGTTAATGCACATTAGTCAAAGGTAGGCGGAGAATTGGACTATGCACCAGTAATCCAGGTCGTAATAAACGGCGACTTCTGATAGTGTAAGATGTCTTACATATTCCACGTTTGCACCAGAGCCGAGGAGGACGCAGATCTGTCCTACAATGCCATACTATTGAGGTGTCGATCTTCTGGAGGGTGGTGTGGGTGATGTGAGCAGACCCATCTCGTGGTGTTCTACGGCCTTCTCTGAACCATTCTGTACACACCCCTTGCACTGGCAACACACTTCGTCCCACGTAAGCAGCAATTTCCCTGATGGATGCATCACGTTCGCACATGCCAATAATGCGCCCTCTTTCAAACTCACTCATTTGAACGTACGGTTCTCGCATACGTCTGCGAGGCATTCTGAAAGTCTGCTCAAGTCACACTGATCCATTACTTGCGGTTTATTGTGACAACGAGAGCCGCAGGTACATTGTACAAGTCCGTGGTGGTGCGCCGAGATATCGATGTGGACCTTGAACCTGAGGGCCGACATGGTTCATATGCTAATCATTTCTTCAGAACATACTATTACACATGTCCTGTGAATACGAACTTCCTATCTCTAGTCTTTCAAGTTGTTCTGGTTTTTATGTACATGAGTGTAGTCACGATCGTGATGTATCTCTGTATGGTGCTCAGTGACATCCACGGATCACTTACAGCCTGTCGCACGATGGAACGATTCTCCATTCTGGTGGTCCAAAGAAGTCGTCCCGAGCCTCCTCGACGCGCGAGCGTAACCTCACCTTCTCACTGCGTCCTACACGACGCTCAATATAGTCTGAACTCTTCAAGTGGCGAGCAATGATCCAAAACGTCCAGCCGGCCTCTCTTTCACCGACGATACGGCCTCTCTCACACTCGTCTAGTTGGTCAACGATTTGTTGACTACGTGTACGCTAGTGTTCACTCAAGTGGCTCACATTGCAAGTAAGGCTTTATTCGGCGTCTTGTATCTGTGATTAATTCTTGGGCATATCATCCCTCTAGTGACACCATTAAACAGAAATGAGACAAACTTCAGCCTATGATGATAATGTGTAGCAACCTTCTTTGTACTCGTGCGAGTCGTTCATGGTACGAAAGGTTTTTATACTAATTAGTGTCCCTTGTATGATTTGGTGGAATCAAAATGGTAAATATACTTTGTACGATTCCTTGGCTGAATGGTCACCGGTGAATCCTTCGGTTCAGAGGTTCCCGGGTTCGATTCCCGGCCGAGCCGGGGATTTTAATCGCGTATCGTTAATTCTTCTGGCTCGAGAACGGGGTGATTTTGTTTGTCCCAACACTTTCCTCTTCATATTCAGACAACATAGGACACTTACAACCACCAGAGAAGCACTAAGTACCGGGCGAGTTGGCCGTGCGGTTAGGGTCGCGCAGCTGTGAGCTTGCATCCGGAAGATGCTTGGTTCGAACCCCACTGTAGGCAGCCCTTAAGATAGTTTCCCGTTGTTTCCCGTTTTCACACCAGGCAAATGCTGGGGCTGAACATTAATTAAGGCCACGGCCGCTTCCTTCCCACTCCTAAACCTGTCCTATTCCATCGTCGACATAAGACCTATCAGTGTCGGTGCGACGTAAAGCAACTAGCAAACAAAAAAAGGAAACACGCAGTAGTAAGTTCATCCATCCGTGCAGGGTTGGTGCATCCGGGCGTAAAGTAGGGCCACATCCATAACTGTGACAAAAGTTGCACTCGTGGCTCTACAGATGTGGGAAAAGCGATATAGGAAGAATAAAGTGGAAAATCTATTTTAAGTTCGTATTGATGGGATTATCAAAGTGTACTTGTGAGGAGAACATAAACTTCTTCAAGTCTCAGGAGACTTCTAAATTAGTTTTCTGTCTGTCTTGAAAATTTAGTAGAGCTGAGTTTCCCCAATCTTTCACCAAATTCTTCAATTCCTTGAGGTATTTTTCAGTAAATCAGTCGTATTTCTTACAAAGCACCCAGATTTAGAAACAGTTTCACTATATCTGAAAACTCAAGTAGAACATGTTTGAGAGTAACATTTACCCTTCCTTACATTGCACAATTTATCAGGATCTTTATTCAAGTTCTAGTGGCTATAAATATTTTCAGATCAATTCTATTTGATATATATATATATATAATTATAAACTATATGAAACGGAATAAAAACCACCCAAACAAACCCTATAGCGTAACAGCCCCGAATTGCGTTGGCCTACCAAATGACTGCGGTTCAACCCGAAGACCTGCAGATTACGAAGTTTCGTGTGTACAGCACGACGAACACTCTTGAATTTCTAGACCGGGGCCGCTATCTCACTGTCAGATAGCTCCTCAATTGTGATCACATAGGTTGAGAGTACCCCAAAACAGCACTCAGAACTAGGTAAAAATCCTTGTCCTGGCCGGGAATGAAACCCGGAGCCAGCCTCCGGATAAGACAGCGGCATGTTTTTCTCCAGGTACTCTGGTTTTCCTTGTCATCTTTAATTCCAACAACACACTCGAACACTCTGTCAGTCATTAGTCATTGCCCCTCAGGCGTGCGACAGGCTTCGGCAGCTGGTACAATTCCTATCTTCGGCGCTAGATGGAGGTTTCATTCATTATATTCCTGAACCGGTCTAATTTCCGTCTCCTGGTAGTAAGGAGAATATAAAATCGAAGCTTGACGAGATTTGTAAATTCGTTTTCAGTCTCCCTTCAAAATTTGATAATTTTGAGTCACCCCAATCCTTCAACAAATTCTTCAATTCCTCGGGGAATTTTTAATATCAGTCGTATTTCTCACAGATAACGATGGTTTAGAACGTGTTTCTCTATATCTGCATCTCATTTTGAACATGTTTTAAAAACTTGAAGCCTTCCATAAATCGTACGATATAGCTTAAAGTCTATCGAATTTTATAATCCACGCGGATATCCATTCAAGTTACAGAGGCTGTAAATATTTTCAGAACAATTATATTTGGTATATTTTATTCCTAGGTCATTATAAACGTATATCTGACGAAGGATTATTGAAAAATATTTTCTATATATTTGTGTACGAATAATTATTATTAATATTTGTGAAATATTCTTCTTTGTCGCATCGGGCAGTTTCCCACTCTGCTGTAGTGGCATAATTTGTTCTGGCAGTCGACAGCTCACTATGTTGGAAACGAGCAATCAAATAGAACGAACTGCTGGCACCAACAGGCAAAATTCATAAGTAACGACTCGCAAACATATGTAGTGCAGAAATTATTATCGCTCCGTGATTTAGTCGAAGCGAGCAAGAACAGTAATAACCATAACACTTGTAACATATGAATAGCCATAAATGAACTTCATGGGTGCTGTTGGAATGCCATTTCAAGGCTTAATATACAACGCGAATGTGCACACAAGAACATGCGCAATGCACGTGAAATAAAATGAAAAGTGCCAGAAATACTAATTCCATCCCATCTGATACGAGGCATTCAGTCGGTAAATCATTTCTTATCAGAAGCATAATTGAGTTGACTACAAACCAAGGGTAGGCTATTTTTAATTCCGTTTACACTCCAAGGTTTGTTCTAGTGTTGAAAAAAATTCTTATCAGATAATAGAGGGGTCAAAAGCACGTGGATTTTAAATTCCGCGCCCCCACGTTAGCGACGTTCACTTGTTCAAAATTCCGCGCCCACGTGGTTAGAACCCGTCAAAGTGAGAGCTTTCAAACGCTCGTGGATTTTAAATTCCACGCCCCTGCGTAGATAAGAGGCAGCAGTGAGGTTAGGACCTGTCAAGATGGCAGCAGTAAGGTTAGCGACGTTCATTTGTCCAGAATTCTGCGCCCATTCGTATACAGTATTTACATTAGTGAGCATCTACACGGTAACATAAATGTCTCCCCAAAATTTCATTTATTCTTCTCCAGTAGTTGTGGGTGATGATGAATCAGTGAGTCAGTCAGATTATTTATTAGTAAAGCCCGGATTTTTATGCAGTAACAGATTAGATTGCAAACTAATTTGGTTAGCAGAAAGTGTCGGCCACCCGCTCTTCCATCGTGTAGCAAGAGTAACATAAATTATAGGGGTTCTGATGGGCCGTACCCCTAATATTTATGCAAATCTCATAGCAGAGTCGTTGTGAAGGTAGACTATACTTGCTACTCGCTTCAGTAAGTTTGCATTCTAACCTATTAATGCATAAAATCCGGGCTCTATTTATTAGCATGACCATCCCTCTGACGCTCATGTACACGTTTCACGTTGTTGCTGACCACCGTATGTACATATAAACTTTCAGCTCGATTGGCACTGCAGTTTAGGCATGGTTGAGCGGGGTTGAACGTAAATCTTCCCTTTTTAAGTTGGCACGCGATCTTTAGGATCCTGCACTCTATATCAAAATAAGTGGAATAGTCATTCAAACTCCCGGTAATTTACCCTATTACTGCGTGAATTTGTGGTAATATCAGTTTGAGGAAATAACGATGTAACAACAAACCTTTATGTGATAACCTCTGCTAGGTAGCGTGCTATGATAACCGACAGAGCTGACCTGCACGCGGATTTTTATTTTTGGATCGTTCCCACGAGCAGTGAGGCCTAGGGACACCTGTTATCGCCGGCAGTTCAATCCCTGAACACAGTGGTTGGTCGTTAATCACGAAAAGTAGCACGCGATCGCGTGATTAACTCTCAGCCTCACTTAGCGGGTGTAGTTTACACCACGATACCAGTAGCGATACTCCAGTACTTCTTCTTATCTCCCGTCCTTTCATTAACCTCTGTTTTGAATAGCACAAATCTATTAGTACGAGGATCATATGTGAAATTTCTTGGCATTTGTATGTAACGTTGTCTTCAGGGTAATCGGACGAACAGTCAGCGCCATAGCCTTCGTATCAGAGGGTTCTGCATTTGATTTCCTGTCCAATCGAAATTTTAGCTACAACTGATTTATTGACTCGGGAAGTGGATGTTCGTCCCTTACATACACAGCACACAACCATAAATAACTACCACAGAATCAGGCACAGTAAAAGCGTTTTCCTATGCAAAGTTCAGGTCAGTATTACTTTAAAACAATTTTAGTCTGCCAATACACTGTTATAACACTTAGAACGTTACAACATCCCTGTAAAAACAACAATTTCAAATGTCACACTCTCTTCCAGTCCGGAGTTCAGTCTGACGCTACATTTCTGTTCTTCAGCACGATGCGGTATCACCCGACAGTTCCGGTAAATAATAATAATAATAATAATAATAATAATAATAATAATAATAATAATAATAATAATATCCGCCTCTTGATGTAGTGGTCAGTGTGATTAACTACCACCCCCGGAGGCCCGGATTCGATTCCCGGCTCTGCCACGAAATTTGATAAGTGGTAAGGGTGCTGGAACAGGGTCCACTCAGCCTCTGGTGACCAATTGAGGAGAGGGAGGTTCGATTCTCGCCCCATCCAGCCATCTTCGATGTGGTTTTTCGTAGTTTTCCACTTCTCCACCAGGCAAAAGCTGGGATAGTACCTAACTTTAGATCACGTCCGGTTCTTTCCTCCTTCCTCGTCTATCCCGTCCAACAGTCCCCCCACAAGGCCTCTGTTCAGCATAGCAGGTGAAGTCACCTGGACGAGGTACAGGTCCCCCTTCGCAGTTTCGTCCCTCGACCCGAAATTTCACGCACCAGGATACTGCGCTTGGGCCGTAGTAATAGGATCCGTTGCAGAGTATGAGGGAAAACCCACACTGGACGGTAAACACATGGCTGAGGTGGGAATCGAACCCACCTCTACTCAGTTGACCTCCCGAGGCTGAGTGGACCCCGTTCCAGCCCTCGTACCACTTTTCAAATTTCGTGGCAGAGCCGAGAATCGAACCCGGACCTCCGGGGGTGGTAGTTAATCACACTTACCACTACATCAAGAGGCGGATATTATTATTATTATTATTATTATTATTATTATTATTATTATTATTATTATTATTATTATTATTATTATTTACCGGAACTGTCGGGTGATACCACATAGTGCTGAACAACAGAAATGTAGCGTCAGACTGAAGAGGCGGACAAGGTTAATAACAAATGAATGAAATGTTTCGTTCCACAATAACATCCTCCGATTCTATCAAATCACTTTTTACTATGCGTATATGTGTACAATAGTGTCACTGTTGTGAATTGGTGATATTAAGAACATACACTTGTTTCAACGTCCTGTGAATATTTCGGACGGCCTGATTTGGCTAAGACGGTTGTTTATAAAAGCACGTTGTTTTGACGGACTTCAAGCGAAGTGACCAACTCGAATGAGTGCTACGGCCGTTACACGCATAAGAACTGGTTGATATAAATTAGAATACAGGCAGCAAGAGTGTTTTCATGCTCTATATAAATAGCAAAGGCGAGAAAAACGCTTTAAAACTATATATATATTCGTTACGAAGTGGTCCTCGTACTATAAATACAAGACGATTTTCTGGAAAATTTTTCTATGAATTACTAACCTTAATAAAAGGATGTATACCTTTATGTGCATGAAATGTATGGAGAGGGATCTTTTCTCATTATTGCTGTTAGCCACTGTTCGCCAACGTCATTATGACACATCTTCTTTAGCCTCTCTCCTTGCTCGTGGACAATCCTCTTACTTGACTTGCTGCACGAACGATTAACTCTGCTGACTGCGAACAACGAAAAAAAGAACGAACTTTAAAGCGGATTAGCCAAAAAGCGCCACTCTTCTTCGTTATGAACGTCTGTCTCCTGATTGCGGCTTCAGCCTCTCAATGGCTTTCAAATTGTGACTGTTAAGACGCTTAACCCGCGTTCTTCAAGCTCTCGTACAAAACATGGCCTGCCCATGCTTTGTAGCTCATGGCATATGTCACGGCTTATGTGGAGAACTTTCTATTACGGACGAAAATTTAGTATATAATTATTATCTGGAGTATTCGTAGTGTGAAGAGGAAGAGCTGCTTACTGTGTGTTTCTGAGCGATTGAGTATCTGAGAACACTTAAATGCTTTTATACAGACTACATCAATTTAAGCATGGGACTGTAGAATTGAATTTCATTTCGTTGCATGATATTAACATATCAGTGCTAGTGACAATTTGGGATGCTTGTTTATTCCCATGATAGTTCTAATTACAAGGCTTTTTAAACAATAAATCGTAGATAAATGTTTATACCCGGTGGACAAAATAAAACGGCCTGGAAGACATTTAAAATAGGACCGTCGCGGGATTGACCCTTGCTAATGAACATCACAGAAGTTGCTTGAAATGACCTCATCTGAAGAAATGAAAAACTGAGGATCCACAAGTCGTGACTCCATTTCACTCAGAAACCAGCGGCAGAACTCAACATGTGATGGTTAGTCTGGATGCTTTAACGGGGGCACAGCAGTAATTTTTTAAGCATACAGATGCAGATCCTCCTTGATAATGTGTCGACACTACGCTCTCTTAATTCCGACTTGCATAGATAAAGGCCGTTATGATTTCATCGTACTTCATTCCAGGCTTTCCTTCACTCGAGCAATTTGTTTCAGAGTTCGCTAGAAGTTTTGCCAAAACACTTCCAGTCTTAAACTCTTGCGAATACAGTTCCGCACAGGTTTTCTACAAATCGTACTTCGCATAACACTCGACAATGAACACGCATGTTTTTTATCGTGAGGACCAATTTGTATTTCATTCAGCTGGTCACTAAACGCGCCTAATCCTCTCACTCACTCACACGTAATAACACAGTCATGAACTCGGGAAACGCGGGAACTGGGCAGGAGCAGACATGTGATAGCAACCGATTAGTGCAACGCAATCACGATTTACAGAATTTCCTCTGATGAGCAATTAAATTCCGCGTCAGATTTATAAATATTATCCGGACCTGTTTTATTTTTTCCCATCCTATATAACACCACAGAAATAGACTTGTGAATCAACATTCGAATTTTGTAAGAATTGAGTCACTATCGAAATATAATCCAACAGCTAGGTACTGAATATTTTTCATAATATTCCTGGGGACCTACCAGACGCAAAAGATACTGGAGATGTTGAAGATGAGCAGGCACTTGATTTAATATTAACGGTACCGAGCGTTCTAAGTATTTAACTTGTTCTGTTGAATTAATTGCGAATGTTCAGCATCCCGACTGTAACACTTGTCATATCTGAAGAGCAAATGGTCAGAAACCGTTATGAGCAGTTACCTTCTTTCAGAGCTTCGTTTAGCATAGTTCTGATTAATATATAAATATACGTAATTTGAACATGTAACAAAAAATTGTGAGAAAAAACACAAAACTAATGGCTAGATGTCATATATTGAAAGAAAGGTCCATCTCAGGGCTACCAGAAAAATATTATTTCTTCCTTTAAGTCCTTTATCTGTGTAAACTAGTAATTTATTCGAATAATATGATGCATACGTCATTGCAGGTAACTTCATTCGCCGGCAGATGGCTCTATGAAAGGTAACTCCCCTAGAGTCAACCCGATAGAGGGCTGTATGCAAGTTGTCTATGCAGATTGGTAGATGTCTCTGTGAAATAAAGTTATCACTGAATGTAAGTGATTTATGACAAAACTGTAACAATTAGACGTCGTTATAGGTAAAATAAAATGGCTTATGGATTTAATTTGTGCCGGGAGTGTCCGATGACAAGTTCGGCTCTCCAGATGCAGGTCTTTCTATTTGACGCCCGTAGACTACCTGCGTATCGTGATGAGGATGAAATGATGATGAAGACGACACATACACCCAGTCTCCGTGCCAGCGAAAATAACCAAATATGGTTAAAATTCCAGACCCTGCCGGGGATCGAACCAGGCACCCCTGTGACCAAAAGCCAGCACGCTAACCATTTAGCCTGTAACCGGACGTCGTGATATCTACCTATTACCATAATCAATTTATAGTTCTCATAATCTCTTACACTGACGTTGGAACTGGAAACTGATTTTTACTTGATTATCACTTGTAATGTTAAGCTGGTAGTAAGCTCGACCTATGGTACTGTAAACCGTAGTGTTAAGCACAGGAAATGCTTAAGTTGTGTGTGAATTTGTATATGATGACGCTGGATTTAGAATGTTAAACTAATAGCATTCCTTGTAATATTTTCTTTGCAGGGAATTGCTTGTTTTACCTTTGTTGTAGTGTTGTTGTTGTTGTTGTTTTTGTTGTTGTTGTGTAATTATATTTCAACTTCACCTTATCACAGTACTGTAAACGACCATTGTCACCGGGATATTTCCCATTTGCGATGTATTTGTTAATAATAACAAAATGGTAACAGCACTTTCCTTTGGAGTCGACTTACCCTCTGCGAACGTACAACCATCTCAAGAATATGAACATGCCTCTCCAGGACGCTCATGTTTAATATGTTGAGTATAGTGTGAGCGTTCTAAATCAGACTAACTACAGCAGTCAAAGTGACTGCAGAAGGTCTGAGTAGCTCGAACCGAAGAGTACTGTCTCCTGAGTTCGAGTTCATGGGTTCGAACCCTGCTCACTCCAATAGTACTTGGTGGTTCAAAAACAGACCAGCCACGTGTTGCTAGATTTACTGACACAATTATGTCACCTCAGCACCGCTGAAAACAATAGAAATAATTATTGCGTAAAACCAGTACAATTATCTTAACGAAATAACCGTGTCGGTGATTCTAAGTACTGTATGTTAAATGTTCAGGTGGATTTAGTGCTGATCTCCAGCATCCTGCTCGTAAAACTGGTCATAACTCAAGGGCAAATAGCCAACGTTTCAGTGTAACTATTATGACCAGCTGCATTAATTGACAAGTTGATTAACAATCATCTGATCAAGGTCGTGTTACGACACTGCACGCTGCCAGTTCATATTCCGTGAATGGATATGATTCGAAATAAGGACGTGCACAGATTTTTACACAATTCGTTAGTTGATTTTCATAGAACTACTATTGCCCGACTCATTGGTTGAATGATCAGTGTTGAGGCCTTCAGTTCAGAGGGGCCCGAGTTCAATTCCCAGCCGAGTCAGGGATTTTAATCGCGTGTAATTAATTATTCTGACTCGAGGACTGGGCGATTGTATTTGTCCCAACATTTTCCTCTTCATATCCAGACAACACACCACATCGCCAAACACCTCTATATGGTTGGCGTCAGGAAGGTCATCCGGCCGTAAAACAAAGCCAAATCCAGATTTTTCGACACAGTTCACACCCGAAACCCCACAGGTATGAGAAGAAGCGGTAGAAGAAGCAGATCATTGTACTACTACTACTACTACTACTACTACTACTACTACTACTACTACTACTACGACTGGTTGGATCTTATCAGTCTTCAATGATTTACTGACAAAGCGTGAATTCTCCGATGAGTGGAAAGTAGCCAAGCTAGTGCTGTTATTGAAGGCAGGGAACTATCATTAGATCCATCAGCGTACTGGCCACTTTGCTTATTAAACACCTTGAGCAAGCTTTACGAATGATTGATTAAAACGAGACTGGAGAAAGAATTTGAACAACAGGGAGGACTTTCTTTGAACCAGTTTGGATTTAGAAAGGGCAGAACCACAACCCAAGCTATTGAGAGGGTGATTCAAATACAGGCAGAAGGCAGTGAGAAATGGGCTGTTTTGATAACGCTAGAAGTCAAAAATGCTTTTAACACTGCTTCTTGATGCATTATTTGAGAGAACTTCGTAGGAAGAACATTTCTCGGTATCTACAACAAATAATTGCTAAGTACTTCAAAGCACTAAGAATACGAATTGATGATTTAGAGGACCTTGAAATGAGTG
The DNA here is from genome assembly GCF_040414725.1 of Anabrus simplex. Lineage (NCBI taxonomy): Eukaryota > Metazoa > Arthropoda > Insecta > Orthoptera > Tettigoniidae > Anabrus > Anabrus simplex. Next base: position 320,571,850 of record NC_090270.1, read on the forward strand.
CTGGCGTCCACAGGGATCTGTCCTAGGACCCACCTTACGGAACGTTCTATATTATGGCGTCCTACGCCTGCAGCTGACAAAAGGGACAACATCTATCGGTTACACAGATGCCTTGCAATAGTGGTATTTTCAGAGAATGTAGAAAACCGAGCTCGATAGCTGCAGTCAATGAAGTGCGGCCAGTATCCAGTAATCGGGAGATAGTGAGTTCGAGCCCCACGGTCGGCAGCCCTGAAGATGGTTTTCCGTGGTTTCCCATTTTCACACCAGGCAAATGCCGGGAATGTACCTTAATTAATGCCACGGCTGCTTCCTTCCAATTTCTGTTCCTTTCCTATCCCATCGTCGCCATAACACCTATCTGTGTCGGTGCGACATAAAGCAAATAGCAGAATGTAGAGGAACTGAACTTCTGAGTAAATGAATCACTGAGACGAGTTAACCTTTGGATGGTAAATAATAAATTGAGACTGGCACCACATAAGACTGAGGCTGTAATTTTGAAAGGTTCCAGGAATTGGAAAAATGTCCGTTTCTTATTAAATGATACAGAGATTGTCTCGGGGAAGTCTGTACGGTACCTTGGTGTTCTTGTTGACAGGAATTGCACATTTAGTGCACATGTAAAGGCAGTACCTCAAAGGGCAGAGAAGAAGGCATCGGCATTAGCTAGACATATGCTTAACATCGGGGGACCAAGAACGTTTAAGATACTGATTATGTGCTCTGCTGCATATTCGATTTTACTTTATGGTGCATCTATCTGGCACAATGTACTTAGGAAGAAGATTCACCGAAGAGCTATGGAAGGAGAACAGAGGAAAATGCTGCTCAGATGTATCTGTGCATATCGAACTGTTTTGACAGCAGGTTTACAAGTTGTAGCTGCCAGCATTCCCATTGACCTCCTCGTGGTAGAGAGAAAACTTTGGCACGAAAGGGGTGCAGCTATATCTGCTGAAGAAAAGAAAGCCTTGAGGAACCAGCTCTTACTAGACTGGTAAGGCCGATGGGATGGCACAACCGATGTTGGACAATGGACAAACAATCTAATACCCGACATAGGAGGCTGCCTTAAATGTAGACATCGGCAGGTAGATTACTTTCTGTAGCAGATCCTGACAGGACATGGAAGATTTGGCTTATACGCCATGAAGGTGGGAAAGACGCAGGGAGATGGTTGTTGGTACTGTTCTGAAAGGGATACAGTTGAACACATTTTTTCTACTGTGTTCGATGGGAAGAAGAACGAAGAAAAACCTGCCATCAACTTGGCCGACGACTCACTCCAGGGAATCTGGTTCAGATCATGTTGGAGAGCCCGCATGCCTGGAACGCAGTAAAGACAATGGCGACATGCATTAGGGGGACGAAGGAGAAAGAAGAGAAAGGAAGAGCATAATAATATAACTCACTCCATTCTGATGCCATGCCGTCAAGCAGTTCCAGAATGGGCTGAGTGAAGAGGGCAGGGGTTTTTAGTTGGCGGAAATCCAGCTCCCACACAGAGTAGTGTCTTTAAAAGATATTTCCCCTGCCATAACAAAAAACTACTACTACTACTACTACAACTAGTAGTAGTTGTTTTATTCCTCCCCTGAAGCAATATTGGCGTGGTCAAGATTTGGATCGGTTGCCACACGCTCTTAGTAGGGGTAAAGGGAATGGAGGAGCGGAAATGAACTGGCCACCCTACTGTATGTAAACTCCGGTTCAGGCAAACCTCTGTGGAGGTTCGGACCTGCCTTCGGACAGAATACCCCGTACCTAACTTACCTGTGTCGGTGCGACGTAAAGCAAGTAGCAGAGATTTGGAACGTCTAGTAAAAATGGACGAACTCCATGCTCATGCAGAATTATTACTTGACTTGCGCTTAAAACGAAGTATTAATTAAAATACTTAAAATACATAAAAGATGCTGTGTAAAATATACAGGGTCTTTCATTTTCTCATCAACAGTTAGTCACCCACTGATTCCCTCATTCGTGACTTTGCATGTTTCCTTCCACTCTACCAACTTTTCATTGAAGCATTTCCACATACGCTGATAGTTACATGCAGCGGTTCGTATGAATTACGTTATTCTCCATGTACAATTGAAGTTCTGGCAGAGGCAAGTTCTTGACATCGCCCGAAGGCTAACTCCATAGCATTGCGAAACGCTGGTAAAACCGTTCTGGACGGTGGCAGTACGGGCGAATGTTTCTCTCTGAGCTGAGCGGTAAACAAGTGATAAATTGTGGAAGAACGGAATGAGTTGGCCTTGCAGTTAGGGGCACGCAGGAGTGAGCTTGCATTCGGGAGACGGTGTGTTCGAAACCCACCGTCGACAACCCGGAATATGGATTTCTATGATTTATCATTTTCATTCTAGGAAAATACTGGGGCTGTACCTTAATGAAGACAACGGCCGCTTCCTTCCAACTCGTAGCACTTCCCCACCCCGCCGTTGATATAGGACTTATTTGTGTTTGTGCGGCGTAAAGCGAATTATATGCAATAAAAGAACGTGGAAGCGATCGATATGTAAGAAAACTGAGAGGGATTTCAAGAGAATTATGAGGTCTGTTTTTTGTCTGAGCTGCCATATTGGATTGGACGGAAGTGGCGGTAAATTAGCTTTTCCGTGTGGCTCCGTATGTTCTGCAGCTTAGTCAAATTATTCGCTGTTGTGGAATGTCAAGCATGCAGGACAATTCAGAGGTAAGCTGACCTAATAAGCTCGTGGATTGAAGCCATTAAGTACCTTTACATAACCTTATGATTTGTTGCCTTGCACCTTGTCTCTTCACAATATAATTATATTCCATCTCAAATTATCACAAAACCGTTACTCCAAATTGAACATTGTGCACTGTGGAAGGATAATTTTCACTAGAGTATGATATTTTGCGCCTGCTCATTTACAAATGTCAGCACTTATTTCAATTTATATTCATGCTATGTAGCCTGCACACCACTACAACAGATTCTGCTTATCCGCTTACATTCGTAGGGTGTCGCCTTTCTGTTTGATACACCTTCTCAGCAAAGTGCCGTTGATATATTGAGACACAACCTGGGAGATCATGCACATAGATATTGAAAAGGACGAGTCCGATAACGGAACTTGTATTACTGTCCTACATTCGGTGATCAAGCATCTCCGTACCACAAGCTGTAGCCAATATTCCATGTAGATCTCACTCATGCCAATAAAGTGCTTCCTATGCTGAACTGTTGTAGATTCAAACAAAACAGTCTTCGATTTGACGGCTGTTTGAAGTCACTAGACCAATAGAGTGCGGTATAAGCAATAATTGGCATCACATCAAATTTATCTAAATTTAACTACCAATCGTCAATGACATTTGTCAACAATGTTGTGCAAGAACGCCCTTGGAAAAGATCATGCTGATTGGTGATAAGAAAAATCACAGTTTGTTCTCCCGTAAGAACTGCTGTACACTGTTTACTACCAACTGCTCCATACATTTACAGACAACGAATTTTGAAGACACTGGCCTGTTATATTTTTACCTTTTCCTTATCGCCCTTTTATATGCCGGCACAACACTAGCATGGCACGGCACCTTTGGTGATGGACCAGTTGAAATGCGTACGCTAGGAGCTCTACGGCTTCCACATACTTTAAAAATATCCGCCCAGGTATATTGCTCGGGCCTTACGCAGCGTGGGTTCGTATTTTCTGCAAAATGGAGGTCACTTCGGGTATGTGAAGAACAGGTTGCCTGAAGCTGACGACCTGGCCAAGTGCAAGTTACGTCTGTATTTGTTCTCTATAAAACTGTCTCCGAAAGCCTAACAGCTGTCTTGTGGGTTATTTACTACTTTACCATTAGTGCGGAAAGAGTTGAGTGACGAGTTGCCATGTTTCTTGCCAAGAAGTTCCACATTTCCTTGCTATTCTCTCTTGTTTTGTGGACGTAGCTGTTCCAGGATACATGGATCTTCACTCTTGTGTACCTCTCTCATGCAAGGTTCGTATACAAGCTTTCCATGTTTTGTATAATTAATTCCTTTCCCTGATCATTTTTATAATGTACTTTAGTTTTTTTCGTGTGGCAATTTCTAGCCGAGTGCAGCCCTTGTAAGGCAGACCCTCCATTGAGGGTGGGAAGCATCTGCCATGTGTAGGTAACTACGTGTTATTGTGGTGGACGATAGTGTTATGTGTGGTGTTTGAGTGGCAGGGATGTTGGAGACAGCACAAACACCCAGCCCCCGGGCCATTGGAATTAACCAATGAAGGTTAAAATCCCCGACCCGACCTGGAATCGAACCCGGAACCCTCTGAACCGAATACCAGTACGCTGACCATTCATCCAACTAGTCGGACATGTTCTTTAGCGATCCATGTAGAATTTCTCTTACGGGAATAGTTTCTTCCGTTATAGAATTATTCACACATTGGAAGAAATTATCACGCCACTCGTTCCGTAGTAAGTGCGTGTCTCGGGTGTCCAGGCAAATTGGGGTGGGAAGGTACCGAAGGAACAAATATTATAAATAGTTCAAATCAACCTTTCTTTAGATACCGTCCTTTTTGTATTCTTAGAACGCGGCTTTTTGAGATGAAGCGTGTTCACTGAGATTCAGTTTTCAGCACTGAGGATGGTTGATTGGTGAGCAATAGGTATAGTGTAGAGCAGGGCCTCTCAGAGTGCATGCGCCTCGTGCATGCACTGTGCACCGTGCAAAAGACGACTTCGCTTGGTTGACTAGAGTGCAGACCCGCCACTCCTCGATTTGGAGCAATAGCGCTTACTCTCTCTTTCCTCACTCCTATCTCGCTCGCTCCCCCTGTCTCCCTCTTCCACACTTGCTACATAGCGCTCCAAATCCGAGCTGGGTTGCGCCGAGTAGAGCCGAGCTTACGCGAGCTTAGCCGAGTAGCCCAGAGACGACGCGTTGGTCCGAGTCAAGCCGAGCGGGAACGATGCACAGTGCACGGAGCTCTTGCGCCTCCATTTGCACGCGTGAGATTTTGGACGTTTGAGAGGCCCTGGTGTAGAGTATGAGGTCAGCGTGATATGTCATCATCCGATGAAGAAATGGATCATAGAATAAGGTAAACAAGCTTTCTTCGAGAGGATATTGTCAGTCCTCATCTAGACAGAAGTCAACTGTTACATGAATAGTTCTGAAATGGTCCACTCTACTGAGTGACTGTAATAGCTGATCATGGGCTCAGCATACTAAACATACGAGAAACTTTGCATCATTGTTTCTGATTTCAATACCAAGGTGTTTTGTCCTCATACATCATCACGGTTCTCATTTGTGGTTAGGCTGATCGAATTGCAGCACTTTGTTCCGTTCTAGAAATGGAAGCTTTAAGGTTTCGACTCCTGTCAGAGAAATCAAAGCTTCCATTTAATGATGAATCAAGCGTTCCTATATTAGCTTGGAATCTGTGGTAGAAATCCTTTAGCATTATTCTGTTTTGTTCCTTGTTAACAATGAACACCTTCTTCTCCTTATTGCGTTATGTCCACTAAATATTTTATCATTCCCCATTTGCTTTCGTTACTTTCTACTTGGTATTCGTTACTCATTTGGTCCTACCAACACAGAATTATGTGGAATATAAAAATACCAGTCCGTGGTTGTCAGCGTGATCAGCAGCCACCCTCAGAGGCCCAGGTTCAATTCCGGGCTCTGCCACGAAATTTGAAAAGTGATACGAGACTTAGAACGGAACCCACTCAGATTCGGGAGGTCGTCTAAGCAGAGGGATTTCGATTCCCACCTCAGCTATCCTCGAAGTGGTTTTTCGTGTTTTCCACTTCTCCTCTAGACAAATGCCGGGATGATACCGGTATCTAACTTAAGACAACGGACGCTTCTCTTCTCGTCCTGATCTATCCCTTCCAGTCTTCCTATCCCCCAACAAGGCTTCCATTCAGCATAGTACATTGTATCCCCGTCTCAAAGTTTGACGCTCCAGGGCACTGCCCTTGAGGTGGTAGAGGTGGGATCTCTCGCTGATCCCGAGGGAAAACAAACCCAGGAGGGGAAACGGATTAAGAAAGAACGAAAGAATAAAAAGTCCAGTATGATGTATACCTGTCCAATAATGGTATGAATGGTTTCACGCTAAAATTCATGGAGATACTGAGGTGTCATAATTTTGTCCTGCAGGAGTTCTTTTACGTCGTGCCGTAAAAAGCTGTTTCACGAGGCTGGCATCCTTGAGCACCTTCAAACACTATTACTCCGGCCGGCATGGAACCCGACTTGAAATCAGAAGGTCAGTTTCTTAACTTCTGAACTCCCGAGCCAGGTATAATTTGTATTTATCTTTTCTATAGCAGGCCTTCAATCTGCTTCCCTCGGTGAGTCACTTAATCATCCACCACCGAAGCAGGTTGCCTCCATTTCCTTACTGGCATTTAGATGTTAGGTCTGCTAGAGATGCTCGTTTTCGGACCATGCTGACCGCATACACGTTTTAGAAGGATGATGGCATAAATAAGTAATCTCCGTAGAGGACATGAAGGCCCTTGGAAGGGTGGAAGGTAAAAGCCTCCAGTATCCGTAACCTCGGCACTTGGTAGTGTAGAGTGGTTAGCTCTACGTCTGGACACCTTTGATCCCAAGAATTAACTGGGTACTCATTTATGATTTAAGCTGAGTGAATCTCAGGGACAGGTGCAACTCCGCAACTGGAAATCACGTTTCTTAAGGTTTCGACCTCCATACGGGGAATCGAACTCACGTCCATCCGCCTGAACTGAGCACGCCCCTACCGCTTCTGCTAGTAAAAAATGAAGGCACATAGGCACAATAGCTTGGATAACTCGTGATAACAATTATCTTTCAATTTTTGCACTTAGTTCTATCAGGATTACAATTCTACAAGTAATAAATTAATGCGATACTTCACTTATGATTTACTTAAGCCATTTTCTATAATGGATGCGGATAGATTAATCTAATAGCGTCTGGAAGCAACCAGGAGGAAATCACGTTGTATTTATAATAATGTCAGAAGCTGCCGACTCTTTTACGAGGTTATAACCAATTTAAGATAGCTGTGAACCCCACACAACTCCTTCACCGAGCTCGTTAACCAGCTACTTTCCAGACTCGATAATGTTCTTTCCTTAATAACGCACGGTTCACATGTCTTTATATCTGGGTCAAACTTGTCTGAGTGCCGTTAGAAACTCGGCTATAAGCACAAATGCGGTTCGTGACAACAATACCCGAGTATGTTGATTGATCCAACTCGGCCAGTGTCCATCCCACGATATTGTTATGGCTGAGCGAGCGACAAACAGAACAAATCCTGTAAAATCCCCGGGCAGTTGCTCCGCAATAGAAGGAACATATCTTACAGATTCTAGACAGCTCTTGAGATTTCATCCACTCCAGACAGTAACAGAAATTCCAGGTAGCCTCTCTACTGATTTTTATTCTAAGAGGCAGATATGCAAGTTGCAATATATTTCGGGGAGTAGAAATCTGCTTCAAGGGCGCACAACGCTCATGTTTAAAGAGTTGCATAACCATTATAAGCACGGTTCTTGGAACCTCCTAATATTTATGCAACTTTTCCTAGTTAATTTACGTGCGGGGTAAAGGGTACCGTCGACTGGCTGAAATTTAACCTGTTTCTGCACAGAAGTCCGCTCCCTATTTATTACTCCAACTAGCAGAACTTAACTCGGCTTCCTGGCAGAATGGTCAGATTAGAAGCCTTGGATTTAGAGGAACCCACGTTCGATTCCGCATGGATCAAGAACTTTACCTCCTTGGTTTCAATTCTCTGGATCGAGGATTGGGTGATTGTGTTTGTCTTAATGCATATCTCTCCATCTGCACAAAATACACCACTGACACATGTAAACGTGAAACCCCCCTCCCAAGTAGGGCTGGGGCATGAAGGAACATCTAGCCGCAAGGTGGCGCCAAATCCACATAAAATGCTAACCTCATGAAACTCGGAAGTAAAGAAATAAAAAGAAATATCAGAACGTACCCTTTGTTGACGAGTCGGTTACATCTTAAAATTTAACCGTGCTTGGTTTCAAAGCACCGATCGGAGTCATTTTAATATTTATAATATTGTGTCTGTGCCTCAAGAAATACAACATTCTTGGTTGCATTTTCAGAAGCGCTAACAGAAAGCTTCACTAACACACTGATAAGCAGGTAAAACCTATAATTTGTTTGTAAGCGTGAGTATGAACCGATCGCTATCAGTACGTCTCGAGAAATAATCTACTGCGCCGTGATACGGAAACACGATGCCAGAAGTGGAACGGGAGAGGAGAAGGAAGCAGATGCGCACCCCTAACCGCACGGCCACCTCGCCTGGTCCCGGATTTTATTAATAGCAGTGGCTGAGGTTAAGCCACATTTCAAAGGTATAAAATGTATAGATATCCATTGTGGGATTATGATAGGATATTTAGATTTTAGGAATTTGTACTTGTAGTGCGGTCATAAGCCGAGTTCAAACATCTAGAAGCTTCATTCTACCAAAATATTGCACTGAAAAACAATAAATTATGATACTTCCTTTTAAACACAATACCAATGGAGGAACTTGGAAAATTTGTTCGATGTTGATTTTGAACCTACTCCGTTTAGTGGCTGAAGTGTGCGCGTCAGTTTGCGTCCACGCTATAATTTCTGAGGGCGTGATGTCTGTGTTTTCTCTGTAAGAGACAGATAATTTCAGGACCATGTTCTGAGCAAGAGGGACAGAGTGATTGTCATCCCCTTGAATGGATGGGCGGACTCGGAAATTTACTCTCCGAGCCGGAAACGACGTAATATGGTTCGTGTAATTCTTCGGAAACTATTTAGCAAGAAAATTGGAGGTATATTGACACAGGTAAAACAGAAATTATAAAGAAGGGGTGTGATTATTATGATAATTTCCCAATGTACACTATCCTTTAGAACCTATGCCTGTATAAATGATATTAAGGTGACTTTGCGTAGCAGGTGTGTGACAAGTGACGTCAGAGAGAACGCTAAGTTGAAGACCCCATAGTTTAATGCACAAAGAAATATTACGGTAATACCGTGAGCATATCAAACTCTTTAATACTATCTATTTATTTTTAAATACATTTTTTTACAATTTGCTTTGCGTTACATTGTCACACATAGGTGTCATGGCGACGATGGGATAGGAAAGGGCTAGGAATTGGAAGGAAGTGCCCGTAGTCTTAATTAAGGTACAGCCGTAGCATTTTCCCGGTGTGAACTTGCGAAACCATAGAAATGAAATGGCGTGTGGCTTTTAGTGTCGGGAGTGTCCGAGGACAAGTTCGGCTCGCCAGATGCAGGTCTTTTGATTTGACTCCCGTAGGCGAACTGCGCGTCGTGATTAAACCACAGAAAACTATTGTCAGGGATGTCGACAGTGTGGTACGAACCCTGGATGAATTATTCTGATGGTCTGACTTTTGTGACTACAGTGGATATACCCTTGTGTGAAATCCCACGAGTTAATGGAACGCTGATTAGCATCGAAATGTCGCACCACCGCAGCTGCTGGATGCATACAAGGAGCCACCCGAAGTAGCCCACGTTATGTAGGTATTTACAAATTACTGAGCAGCCTCAAAGGACATTATCTCGGAGTATTTTCGGAGTTCCGATACTTAGAAAATTATGCCAGTTTCCAGTATAACACTATATTCAACGAGGAGTTGAGCTCAGCCTAATTTATGTGAAGGTCCCGAAGGACTTGTAGATTTTCAGACGGTGGAGTTTCGATGGTTTGTTTTATTTCAACCAGAAAAGTAACGAAATTAGCAAGTTTAATGCTAATATCTCGAAGTACTTAAAATAATTCTGGGATTGTGGTGTTCTAATGATGACATACCTTTAACAGAGTAAACGGAATTCAGATTTAATTTTATTGATATGTTGGAACAGTGAACATGTGTAAAGATTACACTCTGCTTTTCATTCACCACCAACAAGGGGTTAAAACCATTTATACCGGGCCTGACATGTTAGTTCATTAGCCGTATGGTTCGGTAACGTGATCTGTGTGCGGGCCAGCAAAAAGAAAATGCAGGAAGAAGACGTTTTAAACGAAATGAAATGAAGTATTTATTGTCAATTATGTTTTCAATATAGGATTATGTCTTGTTGTAAATTTAATCCTGAATATAATGTTGAAATGAGCAGTGTTTCAATAACTGTTGCAATGCTAGTGAGTATGGCTAAATAAATTCCAACGTTGTCGGGGAGATAAAGGTGGTGACCGGGATTTGTTGCAAAAAGGTCTGTACAGTTGTTAAATCATGTAATTGGAAGGATTGCTATATTGCTATTTGCTTTACGTCGCACCGACACAGACAGGTATTATGGCGAAGATGGGACAGGCAATACCTAGGAATGGGAAAGAAGCAGCCGTGGCCTTAATTAAGGTACACCATTTGCCTGTTGTGAAAATGGGAAACCACGGAAAACAATCTTCGGGGCTGCCGACAGTGGGATTCGAACCCACTATCTCCCGGATGCAAGCTCACAGCTGCGCACCCCTAACCGCACGGCCACCTCGCCTGGTCCTGGATTTTATTAACAGCAGTGGCTGAGGTTAAGCTACATTACAAAGGTATAAAATGTATAGATATCCATTGTGGGATTAGAATAGGACATCTAGATTTTAGGAATTTGTACTTGTAGTGCGGTCACAAGCCGAGTTCAAGCTATGTCCAGAAAGTCTATATTTATTCTTCTGGTTGTATCTGATGTTAACTCAATATTAATTATCAACACCAAAAATAATAATTGCCCGACTCATTGGCTGAATAGTCAGCGTTGAGGCGTTCCGTTCAGAGTGTCCCGGATTTGATTCCCGGCTGGGTCGTATATTTTAATCGCCTCTGATTAATTTTTCTGGCCTGGAGTCTATTTTTGTATTTGTCACAACACTTTCCTCTTCATATTCAGACAACACACCAAACTACCAACCACCACAAACCACGCAACAGCGATTACATCCCTCCATATAGGGTTGGCGCCAGGAAGGGCATGCGGACGTAAAACAGGGCGAAATCCACATATGCGATACAGTTCGCACCCGCGACCCCACAGGTGTGGGAAAAGCGGTAGAAAACGAAGAAAAAGAAGAAGAAGAAAATTTCGTCCCGTTAAAAATGAATAATAGTAAACGAAATTGGATAGTAGAGGATTATGACTGAAATACATTAGTGTGGTAAAAATTCTGGGGATAGCTTTAAGGTCGAAATTTAGGTGCAGAGTGTCAAAATCTACAATCATCATTTGGTAGTTGGATTGTTGAACCATGTGAAAAATTATTCAGGCAAAGGTCTCTTGATGTCAAGCACAAGTCCTGCAACAGTGTGTTGTATGCGTACATGAGCTTCTGCGTGCTGTTAAGTGCCATATGAAATTTGAGAAAGTGTCCAGGAGGGGCTGTGAATTGACCCTTTGGATTTTTTTAAAGCTTGATGCTGTGTTCAGGAAGAGCCAATGTGTGCCACCTGTAGATTCCGAGATTGCCTGAGGAGTTATTTATGGAAGTATGATTTGTATTCACTGGTTCGAATTTTACGTAACGTTATCGGTCCATGTGGTTAAGTGGCAGCATTTCTTCTCATGGTCCTAAGTAAAGATTGTGGAATATACTGTAGGTATTCTTAAGTCTCAAGTTTTGAAATTTTTGGGAATAGGAGAGAAGATTCGTTTTCTGTTATTATTAGAAATTGATCATGAAAACAACATCACGTTAATTTACTGTCCGTGTGGAATGGCAAGACATTTGGCGGAAGTTTTGAACATACCGTGCCACTGTATTCAGTTGACTCGAGTTCCTGATAAAATGGACGTGGATTACATAGGAATGTGTCTTTTGAGTTTCTGTTAGTTTAGAGATGTCATGTAAACGAGTTGGACATGGACTTCTATAGGATTTTGAAGTTATTTCCAGGTTATACAAGTAGAGAAAATTCTTTTTCCTTTTGATTTCTTGATGGAACGAAGTTGTCATGTCGAGGTTTTATGTTCTTAAAGGTTAGTGACGTTAGTTGGGTTACTTTACGGGTGACCTTCAACAATTTACGTATTCATGTCTTCCAATTTAGTGTTGTATACCCTGGTCAGATGAAGAGTGGTTCCCTGGCTAACAGTGAGTGCCTCTTACCACTAATCTACGTTATTTATAAGTGATCTTTCTTTCATGTGTTTTATTTGCACATCATAGTACAAGTTAGATTCAATATCGTTGAGGCTGACATAACAAAGTAGGATTCCACCAGTGATGGAATTTCATTCAGGTGTGCGTGTTTTGTTTAGCTCATGGACGTTACGGTAAGAAGCTAATAATTGTGCAAGCTTAATTTCAGACCTAATAATGTTAAACATTTGCCGGGTTTCTAATTTTCGTTCCATACATAATATCTTTTAAATATATATATACTGTATATGTTCTGAACATAAATTTTCTCCTGAGGGTGGGAGTGGTATCTGCTGCCTGTCATAAGAGGCGACTAAATCGGGTCTCAAATTAGAAGCGTGGGTTGTGGCCACGGTTTCCCTAGCTGAGTCTAGCACTGATTCTTATAACTTGTGTCAGACTTCTCACCCTCATCTCTCTTATCCTTTCTCCCTTGTTCATCAATTGATTTGAGTTGCTGATAAAATGGGCGTGGATTACATAGGCATTTCTGTCTTTGTGAGTTTCTGATAGAGACTGACCTAGACGGTATTAGGTTTCCGCGGTCTAAGGACACTTTCATTTTCACACCCTTCGTGTTCCTTCCATTTCTTTGTACAAACCTTCATTTTTCGAAGTCTCTGATGAGTGTTGTTACAGGATGAATGTCCAGTATTAATCACCATCACCACCTTGTGAACACAACTCAATGACCTGGAAATTTATTTCGAATATAGTGTGGTCGTGGCGATGAAATATTCATTTGCAGTCGCTTAAGTGCGACCAGTATCCAGTATTAGGGAGACATTGGGTTCGAACCCCCCCCCACTTATAAAAAAAGAAGTACTTCTTTACGTCAACCCTGTTAACCGGGGTCAAGGTATTCTAACAGCTGGATTACATGAAGTATTTAATTTTACTAATAGTTTTAGAGGATTTTATGTATATGAGAACATCAGATCACCTGCCTCCAATAACTAACAGTGTTAACGAGGTCATCAAATACAATAAAGAATTTCAACTTTAAGGTAGGTATCATTAAAAATGTGAAAGTGATTTACATATATCAAGTGAATAATTATACGGCTGTCCTCTACTGTCTCCATTCAAGTGTGCGGCAGCTGAGGGACGTTGTCTGTCCTGATGACTTTAATGAACCGTACGACACCTTGAACTGGTGGACATTTTCTTGGCATGCTACTGCGCCAACTGGTTAGGTCATGAAACATAAGGCGTTCACATGGCTTAAATAGACCATATTTTGGAATCGTTCCATTAGTTCATACGAAAGTAAACCTCATGTGATAATTTGGAAGTGGAAGAATGACCTGCGCGTACAAAGAATAAATTCACATCCAGTTTTCACAAGATATCTGACGTACATTCGTAATGATAGGGATTACTTACCTGGTACATGCTTAATGCAGGGTTGCATAACCAAGTATGTATAGGCGTGCCCTATTTAGTCGGTTGGATGTGGGTTCAATTCCTCGTTAGGAAGCCGACAAATTTCCTCTTCTTCAAAGGCACAAGAAAATAAGGTTGTATTTGCCTGCGTACAAAAAAATTAATTATGAATGCTGTAGGTTAATTCTTGCGAGCAAAGATGGCCAGAAGTAGAGCTAACCACTCTATTTAATTTAGCGCCAAGTTTGCGAGTATCTTATTCTTATTATCCATTCATTTGAGAAAGTGAGATATCAGAAACTCGCTAAGTTGTAATAATGTGTTTTAAAGGAAATTTTGAAGTGTAATATATTATTTGTTATTAAGTTGTAGGTGGAATCATCAAGTTGTAATTTTGAAAAATATTGTTACGTTGTATACAGTAATGAATGAATGTACAGTTGTTTTAAAAACAAGTGAAACGTAAGTGGCAAAGTGTAGGTGAGCCCTCAACGAAGTCCTACTTGTTTCAGGCTCAGAGGGGCGAATGTGATGTTTGGGATATCACTGCATGTTCTCAATTATTGAAATATATAATTAATTGATAAGATGTATATATTTAATCATTAATAGGCCATTTTTAAATTTATATATATATATATATATATATATATATAGGGTTTTATCATCCATTTCAATCATCATTTCATTTCTGTGTATCGCGGCTATAACGTATTCTGAACGAACAAATAATTGGGTAAAGTATTTCAACATCATTCATATAACTTGAAGTAAATTTTCCAATAGCCGTTGTGAGGTGACCATAGTCAGCAGGTTAATTTCAGCCCATTTCCTGGATAAGTACGTCATCAAGGTTACGAGAGATATTACCCTCTCCACCTCATGAAGAGACAGTTGATACATTATAAACGCCCACTTTTCGAACTTAGCTACCTGACGCTTTATTTCAGCGGGAAAGTTCAGCCTATGTGAATGAACGTAATGAAGCAACGTGATGGATTCACAGAAATACATAGGAGAAGGGATGCGACCTCGAATCTTACTGGACCAGGTGATATGGCTGATGGAAGTAGACTTATGAACCGATATATACCCGCCGACAAGAGCTGGAGAGGAGATTCTGATTCTCACTCTTGGAAGACACTCTTACTACGATTCTACGTCTGCACATCGGAGAAGTTTTTAACTTAGTTCACTTCGCATCTGAGTAGTACCATAGGATACTAGCCAAAAGTTACTCTCATTGGGACTTGTTATCTCAATGACGAGAGGTGGTCAACGGGAGACCGGTTTTGACTAGTATAGGGGAGGAGAGCTTTTATTATGAATTTAGCTACGCTACTGTTCCGTAATACGGAAGAATACAAGTGTATTCTCGCCATGAACATAACCCATGCTGGTTTTGCATTTAAAATTGGGACTCATTACGACTTTATGTAAGGAGTACAGTAGGAAGTGTTAAAGACAGGAAATGTAGAAGTAGGACTGGAATCCAACAACAGATGAGGCAGCCGGTACGAGATATCCACCCATCATCAGCTTCAAGACAACAGAGTCTACATATGGTGAGCTTATGGCATAAGTTACTGCACGTCTTCGCTCAACAGTTCATTTTCTTAGAGTTAATTTCTTTCAATTTTTCTTTTGCTTCCGTAAGTTCAGATTTCGTTAATACGCCGTTACGTCACGTTTTTCATCCTAATGAATAGCTGTTTTAATTTGTATTTCATGAAATTATTATTAATGACCCTTAAATTCCAAGTTAGTGTACTTAATGATTTGTGTTCCGTTCACCTCACCCCTGGGAGTTTTTTGAGTCTCATTACGTATTATTATTATTATTATTATTATTATTATTATTATTATTATTATTATTATTATTATTAATTATCAACTTTCGTTTACAAGCCATAAGCTTGAAGACTGGTGCCCATGGGATATTGTTTATGGAGAAACAAGGAGATATCATTTATTTATTTTAATATTAAAGTGACCCGCCACGTTATATTTTGTCAAACATCTGTGGGCCGAGTGGGTACCTCACAACTTGATTTGCGACGTGAGGCCGTGTATTGTCATGATGAAGTCGCCACCCAGTCCGAGAAAGCTCTGGTTGTTTCTTTGCAATGTGCTTCCTCAGTGCAGCCAATACCGACGTGTAGTAACAATAGTGTGAGGGGGAACTGCATGTTGGTCACCTCCATTGTCTGGTATGCGAAATGCTCGTAGTGTCTGCAAAATAGAGCATTTCTACCAACCTACCGACACGAGAGTGCTGCCGCCTACGGACATTATACATCAACACCCGCTATTTTCAAATATTTGCTGCGGGTAGGAAAATATCACGGAAGCTACAGGAAAAAATCATTCTGTCTTTGTTGATCAGCCTGTGTACATGGAATGTCCAAAATGCCCCCCGTTAGCGCCGATACCCGCATCAACCCATCGTCGCATTGAATCCCTGATACGCCGATGTGTTTATTGCTAGTGCATGTACCTCCTCACGTACATTGAATAATGTTTACTTTCTCAATTCTTCAGTGACGAACGATTTGATTTGATGGTACCATGAGTTCTTTAGGAACTCTCTGCGTCTGAAGAATCCCGACACATGACCAAAAGCTTCTTTATGTCCACGGCAGTGACGTCAGAAATTCATCTTCATTGCTTCTCTGTGCTCCTTTCGAGACAATCCAACGTGATCATGAACCCAACACTTTGTAAACTTGCACTCCGACTCATAGTACCTAAAATGGTTAGCGTGATGGCCTTTGATCCAGAGGGTCCCAGGTTCGATTCTCGGCCTGTCGGGGACTTTAACTTTCATTGGTTAATTCCATTTGCTCGGGATCTGGATGTTTGTGCTGTTTCCAACATCCCTGCAACTCACACACCACACATAACACTGACCTCCACCACAATGACACGCATTTACCTACACCTGGCGGATGCCGCCCGCCCTCATCGGAGGGTCTGCCTTACAAGGGCTGCATTCCGCTAGAAATAACGATACGAAATTTATTTACGGATCATCTTAGGATGTCCTGGGTGGTGGTTTTCTAAGTATCGGCGTCTGTTTGAGACTTTATATATCTTCTCGGATCTCCGCGTAAGAATCCCTCGAAGCAGCAGCGAGTGGATTGTCAGTCTTAAGTAATATGTCGTAGACGTTAATGCACTGCAGTAGACTTCCCACGAGGCTTTAAAAGGAGCGAACACTTTCTATTTCTTTTCAGAGTAGCCTACGCCATGCCATCTGGTGTTATCCGCTGGCAACTGTACTCTTTCTTTTTATTCACTTATAAGAATTGTATCGCTGTCGGATAAGAACTTATGTGCGACTTCCTTGAAACTACATGTCAATAATGTATAGTGTTAATTATTATTATTATTATTAAGAAACACACTACAAATTGAAGATTTCCCGATAGCACTGAATGTTTAAAATAGTATCGAATTTGAATTGTATGAAAATAAAATCATATAATGTGAGCCAATAACAGCAGATGTTATCAAGAAAACAAATCATTACGAGAAAAGTTATCAAAACAGGAAAGTACTAAAACTACAGGAAACGGGTAAAGACACACGAACTTTGCCTTTATTTAGTGTAATATAATATTTATGAGCAATGTTATAAAAATTCGCGTACTGGGCGAGTTGGCCGTGCGGTGAGGACCGCGCAGCTGTGTGCTTGTATCCGGGAGATATTGGGTTCAAACCCCACTGTCGGCCGGCAGCCCTGAAAATGGTTTTCCGTGGTTTCCCACTTTTACACCAGACAAATGCTGGGGATGTACCTCAATTAAGGCAATTTTCGCTTCCTTCCTTCCTTCCTTCCTTCCTTCCTTCCTTCCTTCCTTCCTTCCTTCCTTCCTTCCTTCCTTCCCAATCCTAGGCCGTTCCTATCCCATCGTCGCCGTATGACCTATCTGTGTCGGTGCGAAGTAAAGCCAATTGTAAAAAAAAAAAGAAATAAGCATTATATTTGCAGGTGGTAAAATTCATAGCCAGCGATGAATAATTTGATTTGATGGTGCCATGAGATCCTTAGGAGTTCTCCGCGTATGAAGAATCGCAGGACATGGCGTCAGAAATTCATCTTTAGAGCCTCAGTGTGCTCCTTACGAGACAATCCAACGTGGTCCCGTACGCAACAGCTTAGTGGTTTATATACTTTGTATACATGCAAGGTTATCACCCAAGAATTCACGAATTAAATGTCAAAGTTTACCTTAGAATATTTCCTTGCTAGTAGTGCAACATAATTGTGATACGGAATATAACGCATTACTAGTGGTTTATGGTTACAGTAACACATCATAGGATTTTGGCATCGCCAGGATGGCGAAGGACTAAGGGCCGAATTCATGGACAGCACGTATACATAAGTGCCCCCTTATAAGCCAGGTTTCATTTCATATTACCTACTTAAGTGTCCCACTTATAGCTATAAGTGGACCTTCCACACACACTTATGTGACTCACTTATGTTAAAGCAAGATGGAGGATAATGATTTTGCTGAATATGTTGCATTTCATTCATAGAATGTTTTCTGTGCACACAGTAGAGATGGAAAATTTTGTCGAAATGTAATGTGACCAACAATTTAAGGAAGGTTTCGTTTTAGTAAAGTGAGAGTTATGAATATTCTTGTTCCTTTGTGTGAGAGTGGGAATATAAACTCTAGAGGATTCACTATTTCACCATTAATCAAGTTATTGTTTTGAGATTTTATGCCACCTCTTCATTTCAGATTATTATTATTATTATTATTATTATTATTATTATTATTATTATTATTATTATTATTATTATTACCATCGTCATTACGGGTATGTCGCTTAATTAATTGGAAACGTGTTGCAAGTTATCAAAACTGTAGACCTATAAAGAACTATACTGAGTTGTAAGAAAAATGAGCGTGTTGCACTACCACCATTTATTTTAAGGTTGATTTGTGGTAATTGAAGCAGGTTAGTGAACCAATCGTTTGCCGAATTATATCAGAAGTTTCTGATATTATGGCATCGACATCAAAACATACTATTTACATTTTACTGGGGAAGTAATTGGGCCTATTACAACGTACCGGCTACGGATATATTTGTCAAATCATTAAAAGCGTTGTAAGGCTAGATATTCTCCATTTGGATGAATATTTGTACAGGTTCGAGTAGCTGGACAAATATGAACATATTGTATTTTAAAAAATAGATTCCGGGCATTTTCGTAGTTTGCATGGTCCACAACATGTCTTTTCCATGTCATTCATTTTCTGATGAGAAACTGTGTCGGTCTGCTTGTTCTATATTATGCGCATGTTCTTGCAGGTGCCGTCTCAGCTCGCTGTGTTTTTTATCAATTCTGATATCCAAATACCATATAGACGATATTTTAACCTCAAAAAAGTTGCGCGATGTCCTTCGATAAACAAAACACAGTAGATCATCCCACTATTCGGTAGCCAGAACTATACGATCCAGGAAGCATCGGCATAATATACAGCATTGCTACATCTCCAGTGATACTTACTGAATCAATGAGTGTGCTCTTTCAGTGCCGTCTATGAAATGTAAACTCATATAACTGAATACTTATTATAAGTGATCCCTTATTACGTAAGGGTTCCACTTATGTATAAGTGCTGACTATGAATTCGCCCTAAGACTTGGAAATAAGTGGTCATTGCCTTAATTAAGGTAAAGCCTCAGCATTTCCTGGTTTGAAAATAGGAAACAACAGAAAACGAACTTCAGGCCTGCCGACGGAGGAATTCGAACCCACCATCTACCGAATGCAAGCTCACGGCTACAAGACCCTAATCGCAAAGCCAATTTGCTCAGTCTAATTATATTTCCTTACAAGTGGCGGAAGATAACATAATATAATAATTAATTCCATTGCAGCTACGTTGAAAGCACACCTGGTGGCCGGGATTTTTAAGGCGTTGAGGTCTAAACGGTCTGACACCATGGATAACCGGTTCGAGTCCCGTTGGTCAAAAAAAGTTTCGCCATCAGAATGTTGGCCGGCAGGATAGGGGGAGTTGGTGGTATACAATTTCTATTCACCCTTGTGGGTGGGGGACGCAGACGAAGAATACACCCACGGTATGCCCTACCTGTAGTAAGGGGCGACTAAAAGGGGTGACCAAGGAATGATTGTATTAGAACCATGAAACTACTTGTGATTACTACCAACACGCGGAGAACACCATGGGTCGCCTTAACTTGCGAGTAGTACCACTATGTTAGGTACACAATAGGTTTATATTTTTATTAGCGTACGGTAACGTACACGAAACAATACAAAGATTAAATATTCATGAGCAGGAAGCGCAAAATATTACATACAACATTAAAAGATGTACACATGATAACACTGAAAACAATCATGCAAGCAAAAGGGTTCAAATAGTTAGATCCAAATTCTCTAGCCATTGTATGGCCTCAGCAAAAGCCACCACAAAGTTCTGGATTGATCCAACGAATGCCTTTCCAATGCATTCGGTGATAATATGGTCAATGGTCTGCTTAACTGCACCACTGTGACAGGCTGGAGAAGATCTCATACCCCACTCAAACATCATTGATCCACATCTCCCATGGTAAGTACGGACTCTGTTGAGGGATACCCATGTCTTGCGGGGGCAAATCAAAGCCACCTGGAAGATTCTTATAATTGAACAATGTCTGCATTTGAGTCGGAGCTACGCTGTTCCACTCTTGTTGCCAATCCGATTCTGGATTGAAATTACACCTAACAACTTCCTGTGCTGTTTGAGGAGGAGATCTTGATTTGAGGCGGATGAATCTGACGTTAACATCTTCATGCATGGGGAGATCAGGATTGGTTAATATCTTGTATTCTTTCACCAAGTTATTCAATCTTCTGATTCTAGGAGGTTCTATGTGGCTGAGCATTGGCAACGAGAAAAGCGGAGTAGATTTTACTGTGGCACTTATGACACTCATTGTTTCATTCGGGACCGTGTCCACCTTTTTAGCATGAGACCTGTTGATCCAAACTGAAGAACAGTACTCAGCTGTGTGAAAAGCACCAGTGCCATAGCTTGAGTACGCAAAGTAGATGCAGAAGCTCCCCATGTGGAGCCAGCAAGTTTGTGGTTGATGTTGTTGCGTGTCCTTAATTTTCTTAGATATTTCCTATACGATAGCGTTCGGTCGAGAGCAACTCCAAGATATTTGGGGTTGGCATTGTGAGGGAGAAGACTTACATTAAGTGACCTTTTCAAGGTGATATTCGCTTGCCGGTTATTTAAATGGAAGAAGTAGGTTTCCATTTTACTAGGAGTTGGTTTCAAGCACTACGTTTTGAAGAATGTGCACAGAACAGGCATTTAAAGTTCGCTCTATCACATTAGCATCCACATGTTGAGTAATATTTGTCAAATCATTAAAACATTGCCAGATCGTCAGCATAAGCAAATTGACGAGAGCTCGTGAAAGGTATGGCTGCAATATACAGGTTAAACAGAAATGAAGAGAGAACAGATCCTTGAGATAGACCATTGTTAAGTACCTTTATTGTGCCATGTTCTGTATGCATGACTACATGGATAATTTTATTTGGGAGCAATTTGTAATCAGACGCGACATTTGACTACACTTCGTCAGTTTAAAGATCAAATACCTTCTCTCCACACTGTATCGTATGCAGCTGATAGATCAAAAAACACTACTCCAGTCTTTCATTTCTTTTCAAAACCTGTCTCACTATGTGTTATCAGAGTAAGCACCTGATCTTAACAACAACGTTGAGGTCTAACATCAGCCTGTTCGATAGAAATGATTATAAAAATTAGAGGACTTATTCTGTCGTGGATAAGCCGTCCCAAGAGCTTAAAGCAAACACTCATTAAGGCAATTGGTCTATAGCGTTCGACATAATCCGTAGGTTTACCAGGTTTTAAGATAGCTAGTATTGTAATTCGTTTAAACTCAGAACGGAGTTGACTTCTTCGGAGTATGTTTGAGAAAAATTGCACTAGCCATTTCCTTAAATTTTTTCCACAGTGCTTCAAAAATTCTGGGCGTATATCATCGAAACTCGGGGATTTTCCAGTTTTTCAATTCATTTTGGGCATGCAAAAGCTCATGCTCAGTAAAAGAAGCAGAACTGTTGGAAGAATTAATGTACTTCTTTCTCAAATGAAACAGTCCGTTTTTTATAAAACTTTTGTGATATTTCTCTGGCTTGGATTTGGACAAACTGGCAATGCGACTAGCAGTATGATTAGGTGAACCCTCTGGTTCCAGCTGAGGATTGTGAAGTATTATTCCTAGCTTCTTTAGAAGCCTCCAAGCTTTCCTACTTGAGTGTCTGAAGTCCAGTGTATCCATTGTTTCCTTCCATCTGTGTCGTCTACCTTCATCTGGTTTATGAAGGAGCTCGTCAGGTACATCTTTTACACGACTCCTCTGGAAATCCTCATAAAGAACTTCACAAGCTTCATCCAACCCTGGAATAAAGTCCTTTCTCACTCCACGGGGAATATGTATTTTAGCATATATTAAAATAGCTTTCACAAACCTAGAGTAGTTTCTAACCTCAGGAGGAATCCGTCGTATGGGACTGTCTAGATCATCTGAATAGCTCTCCCAACTAGCTTTACTAATGTTCCAACGAGGGAGTGGTGAAGATCTCATAATGGGAACCTGCATTCTAATTTCCAGAAGTACAGGTCGATGTTGACTATGTGGAAAGTTCATAAGAACTTTACGAAACACAGGTAAGCTGGATCCCTGACAATCACATGAAGCAAAGCACAAGTCAGGATTGGTTTCTGAGTCCCATCTTCCTGACTTGAATGTACGTTTGTCTTTTGGATTGAAAATCAGTTGCACAACTATTTATTTTTTCCACCTAGTCGATACAATGATTGTTTAAGGCAACTTAATGGTTAAAAGTGGTACATGTTTCGTATATTATTAACATCTTCAGCCACGTAACACTGTTTAGATGAAAAATACATAAATTGACAAAGTAATGCTTGTGTTAATTTTAAGGACACTTCCATTACGTGAGAAAACTGTGCGAAGTACAATACTTGTGTGGAACTCCGTGAGTGTACGCTACGTTTTTATTAGTACCGCAATATGACGAATACCATGGTTCTACTTTACTGGCGATAAGTACCATTATGAGGGGCCATTGACCAGGATTATGGATCCGCTTAGATATCACGCACCCTCGATTAAGGTTTGAGCTTTAGAATCACTCCCTTGGTCAGGAATACTATTGTTTATGATGGTTTCTGGTTCGGATCTGCTGATTGTTTTAAATTCACATACATCCATTCATTCTTCATCATCGCGATTTTTATTCTGGTCAGTGGTGATTTTGAACTTTTGAACTGTCATTACATTGTCATTACATTTCGCCTCATTTCGTTCCATTAGCGACCGATGATCTAGACTTTAGGCTCCTTTAAACAACAAGCATCACCATCATCCTCATCATCATCAATTTCTAATCACTAAATTGCGTGCCAAAAGCCTGGATTAAATTCCAAACATCCCCGCAGTGTCCATATGGAGTGAGGGCATATGACGCTGTTGATAGTAATTCGTCCGTTGGATGGAGACATGAAGCTTCGAGCAGCCCCCTTAGTGTTATTTAACAGGAGTAGGCGTAGCATACAAATAATTTAATAATTAATTGCATTGGAATCACATTAAAATTCGAACAGGAATACACATATAAAACAATATATTTCCAATGTGTCGATACAACGAATTACAACAGACTGAGTAGGACAATGACTTCCTACTTACTTGAAAATTACAACACCATCACATACACATTTACAAAAAGTTTTAAAGATATATACTGTAAGTCTTTCCACAGGCTTCCAAGACTCCTATAGGTATTTTTCAATCCCCTGTTTTCCACACGAATTCAGTTTGTACAAATCTAGTATTTAAACATTTTATAATTGAACTAGGGGTTATTATTTTCGTTGTCCACCTCTTGCCTGCACAGTTGACGGCCGCATGACGTTCGTGTCAGGTAAGCAGATTTCGTTAAATATTGTAGCTGGAGTTTCTCCGACCCAGGAAGAGAGCTCTCGGAGGGATTAATGCTCTGGTATTGCAAATCTGGTGCTTAGCAAATATGAGGTTAATCTTGACATGTCACTATAAATATTAAATCACAGTCACTTGTAAAACCTTGCGTTACAAAGAGAAATTTTAGACGCCTCCAGTTCGTAATTCAAGAACGGAAATCAAAGTTTTCCCATGGAGCATTAAGGGAGTAACCTGTTAGGAGAGAGGATTTATTTCCAGCGTGAGGGCAAAGCAGATTCTTCTCCGTACAGGCCATGAAGGTCTTTGAAGGGGTGCGAGTTAAAGGTTTCCACTATCCGTAACCTCGGCACTTGATGGGGTAGAGTGGTTAGCTTTAAGCCCGGCCGCCCTTGACCCCCGGAATTAACCTGGTACTCATTTCTGTTGTAGGATGAGTGAACCTCAAGGCTATGTGCGCCTCCGAAAGTGGAAAAGCCGTTTCTCAGATTTTAAGACTTTCTGGCGGGGATTCGAATCCACGTCCCTCCGGGCGATTCCAGCGAGAAAGGTAACATGAAATTCCATATTGTAATATAGTTAAGGTGGTGTACTTTTATGCCTATATTTATTAATTTTATACTTGTAAAGACGAAGTCTGATATGCAATCGTCACGGTTACCTCAAGCCCAAGGAACAGAGGAAATCGACACGGAAAAATATCAATGGTGGATGGAAATGTATGAAGGTTTGTAGTTGACTTTCGTTTGAATAATAATAATGTTATTTGTTTTACGTCCCACTAACTACTTTTTAAGGTCTTCGGAGACGCCGAGGTGCCGGAATTTAGTCCCGAAGGAGTTCTTTTACGTGCCAGTAAATCTACCGACACAAGGCTGTCGTATCTGAGCACCTTCAGATACCACCGGACTGAGCCAGGATCGAACCTGCCAAGTTGGGGTTAGAAGGCCAGCGCCTTCACCGTCTGAGCCACTCAGCCCAGCACTTTCCTTTGAAGCAATAATAATAATAATGAAGAAATAATTCTCTTCTGGAAACGACTGATTTGGCCACGTCGTAACGGTCACGTAGCAGTGAGATTACATTCGGGAGATGGTGGGTTAGAATACCACCGTCGCCAGCCCTGAAGTCGGTTTTCCGTGGTTTCCCATTTTAACATCTGAAAACCGCTGACACTGTACCTTAATTAAAGGCACGGCACTTTTATCCTCATTCCCAATCCTAACACTTTCCCGTTCTTGTCGCTGAAAACCATCGATGCTTTTGTCTGACGTTAAGCCACTAGCGAAACATATATTTCCTACTGTATCAGTGCTTGAATGTTCACTATCGAATCTAAAAATTGGAGAGGTAGTAAACATTTTTATTGACTCCATTGGAGTGTCGCAGATCTCTCTATTAACACATACGGTGTTTATCTGACAAAGGTAATTAAAATAATTAACATTTTAAGGGATCAATGAATTTTAGGATTATGAAAATTGGAGGAAGGGATAGAAAATATATTCATATAGGTAAGGTAAGTGTTAGTCTGCCCGAAGGCAGGTCCGAACCTCCGCAGAGGTGTTCTTGAGCCGGAGTTTACGTGCGGTAGGGTGGCCAGTCCCTTTCCGCTCCTCCATTCCCTTAACCCCCACCAACAGCGCGTGGCAACCCATCCAACTCCTGACCACGCCCAATGTTGCTTAACTTCGGAGATCTCGCGGGATCCGGTGTTTCAACACGGCTACGTCCGTTGGCTATTCATATAGGGAGCTGAATAAATAGAGCAAGTCAATAGCTTTAAATATATGAGAATATCAGGGAAGATATGTACTGGACAAGAGAAATTAAGAAAAGAATTGGCATGGCAAAGTAAGGTTTCAAAAGAAAATTTAAATTAAATTGTTGAGCACTAAACACAGATTTGAGGAAAGTACTTGCCAAGTGTTATATCTGGAGCATTGTGCTGTTTGTGCAGAGATTGAAAAGTACGGAATCAAGATGAAAGAAGGTTGGATTCTCTAGAGATGCGGATATGGAGGAGAATAGAACAAGTGAAATGGGAAGACCGGGTAAGGAATAAAGAGGTATTACGAAGAGATGGAGAAGAACACACTAGAAGGAGACAAATGAATTGGATCGGGCCTTGTTTGAGGAGGGAGAGTTTACTGAAAGAAAGGATAGAGGGAATGGTGAAAGACGAAAGAAAAAGAACAAGCAAAATATATCAAATGCTGAACAACATCAAAGGAAAGAGATATTCGGACACGAAACACTTTGCTATGGATAGGCAAACGTCGAAGAGATTTATCACATGACATGAGGTTTATTCCATGACAAGATCTGCCATCAGGCAGAATAGCTTGAATGAAAGAATGAACGAATGTTAGGCTCATTTATTATTATTATTATTATTTTTTTTTTTTTTTTTGCTAGTTGCTTTACGTCGCACCGACACAGATCGGTCTTATGGCGACGATGGGACAGGAAAGGTCTAGGAATGGTAGGTAAGCGGCCGTGGCCTTAATTAAGGTACAGCCCCAGCATTTGCTTGGTGTGAAAATGGGAAACCATGGAAAACCATCTTCAGGGCTGCCGACAGTGGGGTTCGAACCCACTATCTCCCGGATGCGAGCTCACAGCTGCGCGCTCCTAATCGCACGACCAACTTGCCCGGTTCTCATTGGTTTAGTGGTGAGCGTCGAGGTGTTAGATTCATATATTCCCGGGTTCGACACCCAGCCGGACCGTTGATTTCAGCCTCTTCTGATAAATTTGTCTGACACAGGGATTCGGTGATTTTGTTTGCCCCAATAGGCTCCTCTTCATATATACACGACACATTCCACTGCCAAACACGTACACATACAATAGCGAACACATCCCTCTGCATAGGGTTGGCGTAAGGAAGGCATTCGTCCGTGAAACCGGGCCAAATTCACACAAGGTGCCGACCCAAGAAATTGGAAATCGGGCCTGGGAGAGGAGAACAAGTTTATTGACGAGGACTCTTCGTCCGTCAGGAAAAGTGAAAGGACCACTAACTATTTCTGACGGTTTTCAGAGACGCCGAGCTGCCGGAATTTTGTCGCGGAGGAGTTCTTGTGCGTGCCTGTAAATCTGCTGATAGGTGGATGACGTATTTGAGCGCCTTCAGATATCACCGGACTGAGCCATAATCGGACCAGTCAGTTTGGGGCCAGAATGCCAGCGCCTCAACAGTCTGAAACACTCAGCCCGGCACAGAGAAATGAAGCCTTGGAGCAAGACTCTGGCGTACAACTAGTCACCCAACAGTAAGTAATTCCCTCAATGAACGGCGAAGTCAGTGTATAAACACTCCGCACTTTCGAAACTTTCTGAAGAAACTAACTTCTCCCATCCTGTCGTCATTCACTGCCGTATTCCCACTAAGCCTTCGAGTTAGTGTTTGTGTAGTTGAGCAACTTCGGACGAAAGTGAGGTTATGTGTTTTGTTGCGTGCAGCCGACCAGTAGTTGTTCACAGGAGTGAATTCGCCCCACTACAGCTTACTGGTGATGTGAATATTTGATGGCGGCTAGCTCACCTGCTGAGGGTCGATACGGAACTGCTACCTGGGTCAACCGTGTATAGCGCACAGCAGGGGTGGGGCTATCAAACTTGTATTCAATGGTCACGGTTACGCACAATACACTGTCCTTAAGAAAAGCATATGGCAAACCTTACAGGCTAACATCTATAATAGGTTTACAAGACGTGCGGTCTTCTTAAGGACAGTAAGGTAGGGGGCCATGTTTTGTTCCCTTAGCAGATTTAGACTTGTAGAAATTCAGAAATATTATGGACAAGGCTAGAAATTGGTATATATAGGCCTATTACTGAATATATTCTCCAGTTACAGGCAAGTTACAATGAAACTATTATAACTTTAGTCAATATTTGACAAAAACGTGAACACTGTAGAAACTGAATTACCAAAAATGTGTTCGTAATTTCGTCCCCCCGATTTATGAAAGAAAAGCAAAGTCACCTCCGTACAGGCCATGAAGGCCCTTGGAGGAGTGGAAGGTAAAGGCTTCCACCATTGTTAACCTCGGCACGTGATGGGGTAGAGTAGTTAGCTCTACGCCCGACCGCCTTTGCCCCCAGGAATTAACCTGGTACTCAGTTTTGGTGTAGGCTGCGTGAACCTCAGGGCCATATGCACCTCCGGAAGTGGAAATCTCGTTTCTTAAATTTTACGACTTCCTGGCGGGGATTCGAACCCACGTCCTTCCGGGCGAGCTGAGCACGCTTTTACCACCTCGGCCAGGCAGTCCCTCAATTTATGAAAAGTACAATTAATTTCAATATTTCCTTTCTACCAAACACTTTCCCTAGAAGGAATTACTGGAGGCAATTTATGAAAATGATTTTCTTGTTATTCTTTTTAATAGTTTTCAGCGTTGCTCGTGGGATGTTGAACGATTTACTTGCACGTTTATAACCCGTTATCTTGTCCCTCACTGCCTTAACATTCTTTTTGTATAGCTTCCTTAAGCCACTGCTTGCGTTTTTCAATCTGAAAATAATAAGAAACTTCATAAATAACAAATAAAAAATGGGGACGAAATTACGAACATTACCTGATTTATTATAATGGCCGCTACAGTAACTCACGCCAACCACCTCACTGTAGTGATTACACGCCAGGATCTACATCACATGACTGAAATGAGTCCAGTATTTCACACACTTATCAGTGTTTACTCTAGGAATAACAGGTTCTTAATTTGAATGCTGCACTAACTCGACTCAGCATGAAAAATGAATCCTCTTTGTACACGGAAACTAAACGTGGTGCACACAGCCAACTCTCACAACAAGACAACGGGACGAGGTTATGCATTTGCGCGCGGCTAAATATTAGGTACGGTACCAACCGTGCAAGGTGCAAATCCTTAGGGGGACGGAATCAGGCGCGGGCACGAAATTTGGCCCCGCTATCTTCTTCATACTTTCTCGTATGGTGTAATATATACTACCAAACACCTAAACTAATATATATATATTTCTATGTTCAAATTTAAAAATTATATTTTATTTATTTATTTATTTATTTATTTATTTATTTATTTATTTATTTATTTATTTATTTATTTATTTAATCAGTTTACCCTCCGGAATTGTTTATCCGCAAGACTCCGCTAAGGATCCCACCCCTACCATCTCAAGGGTAGTGTCTTGGAGCGTGAGACATTTGGTTGGGAATACAACTCTGAAGGACGAACAGTACCTCACCGTATGCTGAACAGGGGCCTTGTGGGAGATAGGAAAATTCGAAGGTGCAGGCAAGGCAGAGGGAAGGAAGTGGCCGTGGCCTTAAGCAGCATCCCGGCATTTGCCTGGAGAAGTGGAAAACCCCGGAAAACCACTTAGAGAATGGCCGAGATGGGAATCGAACACCCTTCACTTAGTTTACCTCCCAAAGCTGAGAAGACCCCGTTCCAGTCCTCAAATAACTTTTTCAAATTTCTAGGCAGAGCCAGGAATCGAAGGCGGGCATCCAGGGTTGGCAGATAATCATACTAACCACCATACAACAGAGGCGGACACAAATATGCCATATAACATAAGAATCATAAAATTAAAGTAGGCGTAAATCTGGCTAACTCTAAACCTTACGTCGATACCGCCTTTATATTTTTCAGATGACCACATTAATGGTTCCCTACCAAAATCATAATATATTGTATAAACTTTATTTGTTGGTAACATTCACCTGCTGCTCGTCTCTTAATATTACAGTAAAATGCCATTCTGTTTCCTTCCCATACTTTGAGAACTCATTCGTTCGAAGAATGAGTGCAGTTGTGGCAGTCAGTTGGAAGACAGTACGCGGCTTGCAACAAAACAATGTAGAAGTGTATCGTTCAATCTCGGAAGGCAGTGCTGGAGTAAAACTCTACCACTGTAACGCAACCTTTGTTCGAAGAAGGGTAAATTTCACGCATTGCGGCCTTTTGTATTCTCTGAATGGATTTTGGTTGTCAGTTTCGTCATGTTTCTGATCCCAGTAGATGTAATATCTCATCATAAATAAATGACGAAGAGCATATTAACCACCGCAGTTGTTCCATGCTTTCGGTCTCGTAACTTAATTGTTGTTTTACCGGTACTGTATACAGACAAGCATTAACTTTATACTTTCATTTAAAGAGAATCAAGGAATTTCGTAAAATATACACTGTCCGACTCGTTGGCTGAATGGTCAGCGTACTGGCCTTTGGTTCAGAGGGTCCCGGGTTCGATTCCTGGCCGGGTCGGAGATTTTAACCTTCATTGGTTAATTCCAATGGCCCGGGGGCTGGGTGTTTGTGCTGTCCCCAACATCCCTGCTACTCACACACCACACATAACACTATCCTCCACCACAATAAAACGCAGTTACCTACACATGGCAGATGCCGCCCACCCTCATCGGAGGGTCTGCCTTACAAGGGCTGCACTCGGCTAGAAATAGCCAAACGAAATTATTATTAAATATACACTCGAAATTGATTGGGTCGAAAGTTATAACGGGTGACTAATAGTTTATGTAATTAGTTAGCTTCACACGGGAGGATCAGTTATGAATTTCAGGGTTTTTAACCGAGGATTAACAAGATCTTCCTGTATACGATATTAGCCCTCTCTCCCCCAGTAATGAATGGGAAAGGATTTTGTTTTCATGCAATAGGCGAAAGGGCCACGTATAGTACGCGAACCTTTTCTTGAGCTCTGAGCTCCATAGTGTTGAATGGGAACTAGGGCTCAAGAAAAGGTTCGCGTACGGTACTATAAATGTGCCCACGAGAAAACATTCTCTACTGAAATCAACTCCAGCCATGCTAAGTGTCTGACCCTGCGCTTTGTTTGTTGTCATGACAAAGCAGACTCTTGCCGGGAGTTGGACTTGTTTGAAATCCGAAGACGAATGAGGAGGAATCAAAGAGATTGTCGGCATTAAGTCCGCTTCTCTTACGTAAAATCGAGTTAAGTAAGTAGCTTTAATCAAGCAATTCTTCAAAATTTTCATCGCGTCTCATTGTATGATTTTAGGGTGTAGATTACATAACAATGTAATAGGCATCCCCACTTTCAAAGTCAGCTTGTGTTGCGGCAAGCTGGATGGATGTAAGGAATTTAGAATTTATGTAGGGTAATGACTAGCGACTGCTGCGTGTGCTGAGTCATACACTTGTATTTGGACAGCGAATTTGGAGAAATAAGTCTCCATTTGTATTTGTGAAGTCGTTCTTCCTCTGTCCCGTGGCATTCCAGAATCCCCCTTTCTTGGTCAGTTTTGAAGTTTCGTGACAAGCGCACTTTTTTAAATGTAATGTTCTGCGACCTATATTCGCTTTCCGTTTCGAAATGATGTGTTGTAATAGACTTTGTGTAGATAACGGAAAAATCACTGGAAAACTATTAATTATTGTACTGTAAAATTTTTAACGAATTTTGACCGAAGTCGGAACTTGGACCACTCCGTCAGAAACACGCCGACCCAATACGAATGACTGTATGACTGTAGTATCAGGGGCGGTTCCTTCCACCCCTCCTTCCACCCATCACGCAGCCCAATGTAATTCCGTAACCAGTTGCCATACAACATCAGGTGCCTCAACATCTATCTAACACATGCATGTCACACGTAATATTTACATCATCACACTGGTAAGGTTTAATATTTTTACCCCGTTGTATTCTCATTTGTTCATGTCGAAGCCTTTTGTTAATTTTTATTTCATTTCCTTTTTATAGACCATTTTAACCTATTTTCAACCTGGCTGCATAATACATCTATCAACCGAAGATAATGGCAGACTCCAAGTTTTAACGCAACTTCATTTATTCTTGTACAAATCCAATTGAACTACGCAAGATAGCATTATAATTCCCAGGACACCGTAAATTCACATCATTTTAACACCATTAACGGTGGATATCGGCAGGACTTCAAGTTTTAATGCAATTTCATTCATTCCTAACTCAACATTTTTGAACTACGCAAGGCAACTTCAAGGACACTGAATTCATATCATCACAAGACGTTGTATTTAATTAGACATTACTATATTGTGTTTTTAATTCGTACTTGACAAAATAGGATTTTAATTCTATGTTTGTACTATCCAAAATTTTTAAGAGTCACATTGTCATATTCATTGTTTTGAATTTTTAATGGGGGCCCCCGTATTTTAGTCAGGTCTTATTGTATACTGAATTTTAATCCGCTAGCTGAGGAAGAGAATGCATAATATTCTCGAAACATGTAAATAGATGTTAAGGTGAAAGGTAAATAAATGAATAGTATTGACTAGGCGGACTATCTTCCAACATATTTACTGTTACTAAGTCAATACGGATCCAATCCCGACCATCATGGTCAAGATTATTAATAACAATACGAATTTCGTATAATAATGTACTGCAATTTACCGATGTATACATTATGCATATGTCTGCATTTCTAGCGAGGTTTTAGTTCGTTTTACGTTTCCGATTTAAATTCGAATCTCGCTCATTTTCTAACTTGTAGTACATGCGAATATCTGAGAAACTATGTCCTATTTCTAGGCGTTTCGAGAAATATTGTTTTACAATTCTATTCTAAAAGAATATATTTCCAGAATATTCCCGTCGAGTGCAAAAGTGATAGTTTTCTCGTACGCGGGAATATTACAATAGTGACGTTACAAGATGTAGGCCTACACATACGAAGAACGTACCTTACAGGGTTGGTACGAATAGTTTGCTAGGCTGGAGGAAATCTTTATGTTGCTTTAAAATAGGTGGAAAGCCGTAGTGAATGTAACTTCCAACATTTCAAATATACGTATAGAGAAATGATATTTAATAGAACTACCGCACGTGTCTGCGAGTGTATACGGGGAATGTCTAAATGGCGGGAGTGAATTTGAGTGTAAGTTTAATCGAGCGAAGGAATTTCTGTAAGAGTGTAAATATGTCAGTAATGTCATTAATTTTAAACATTACATTCCTGATTTTTGAAGAATCTAACCATAATACCACGGACAATACCTTCCCACACCCAGCTCTTTCTTACCCCATAGTCGCCATAAGATCTATCTGTGTCGGTGCGACGTAAAACAACTTGTGAAAGAAATCTAATTTACATGGAGATTGCCATTTTTTGCTTGAATATCCATGCCATCAGTAGGATTTATGGTAAATAATAATTATAACATAATAATCGCTTAGACATGTACATGAAAACGGATTCTTTTGGTCACCGTCAGTGGAGGACCGACGATTTTCTATAATTCATTGTTTCTAACGGAGACGACGTAATATACTGCAGGCTGCAGGTCTGTACGAAGTAAAGTGCCTATTTTACTTTCGTTCTCCTACTCCAACTCATCATTGACGATAAAGTACTCGCGGCTTATGGACCCTCTGCCAATCATTGTAAGTATTCAATGGGGCACCGGGATCGAATTACTGCTGGTTAGTGGCAGTCCCCTATTATTTTGCGACTCCTAATATACAGGACATATGATATTGACGCTGGAACTAGTGACACTCTGCTGTATACCAGTAATTGATACGATTTTCGGCACGTTAGCCACGTAACACTGTTACTTGTATGTTCTTAGTGAGATCAATTTCCCGTACAAATACTACCAAACTCCCCAACAATGATCCATCGGTAATCGCTGCACAGATCAGATTCATTTAATCTAGAAATTCAATCCTTGTAACTGAGCGACAGATTTCGATGTCGAAGTCTCGTTTCGGCACTAATCTGTGCTATTAGATAGCCTCTGGATTACATTGTACTCAACAAATAATTTTAAGTGTAATGGAAACTTCACTTTAAACTCAATACAAATATATAAGATAAGGAGTAGAAACAAGACGAAGATGAAACAGAGTTTTATCATCAGTAAGTGGAAGTGGTAGGCAAAACCTTAAAAGCCTGAGGGCAGTGAATGATTACGCTCTAAACCTTATTTTGTAATATCCCTTTCCTATAATTATTCTTATTGTTATTACTTGTTAATCTCTCTTGTTGCTGATGACTTCTCTGAAAAGTCTTTTGAAAAAATTTGTAAAGGAAAAAATGAAAAGGTAATTTCGGAAATACACTAAAAATTTAAAGCTTTTTGTAGTCTTTTAATCACACATAGGGCCTGCCGCTTCCTGCCCTCTACTGCCCTTGTATTCAATAAGAATAAGAATAAGAATAATAATAATAAGAATAAGAATATTCGTCATCAAATTTCTGGCCTTTTCAGGACTACATGGTGTCTGCGCTAGTTTTACGGCTGGATGTCTTTCCTGTTTCAAATCCTCCGTGGAGGAATGTATTCCCCGTTGCATGATTTCGTGGTGATTTATAGTATGACGCAAATGAAAATGTATATTAAGTCTAACACAAATACTCAGCCCCGACCTGTAGTAATTAATCAAACATTATTAAAGTACATGGCTTAACCGGGAAGCAAAATCGCGGTTGTATGTACTGAAGACCACTAATATGAGCATTCTGCCAAGACGACGAATAATAATAATAATAATAATAATAATAATAATAATAATAATAATAATAATAATAATAATAATAATAATAATGAGAGTTTTAAGTTCTATTAACTTCTTTGATGGATTTCCGGAGACGCCAATGTGCCCGAATTTCACCTAAAAGGAATTCAAACAATACTGATCTGCATTTAGGACAGTAGCCCAGGTGGCAGATTCCCTATCTATTGTTTTCCTAGCCTTTTCTAAAATGATTTCAATAAATTGGATATTTATGGAACAACTCCCTTGGTAAGTTGTTCCAATCTGTAATTCCCCTTCCTATAAACGATTATTCACCCCAATTTGTCCTCTTGAATTGCAGCTTTATCTTCATATTGTGATCTTTCCTACTTTTCAAGACACCATTCAAACGTAATCGTCAACTAATGTCATTCCACGCCATCTCTCCGCTGACAGCTCGGAACATACCACTTTTGTGTGCCCAAACTTTGCAACATTTTTGTAACACTACTCTTTTGTCGGAAATCTCCCAGAACAAATCGAGTTGCTTTTCTTTGGATTCTTTCCATTTCTTGAATCAAGTAATCCTGGTGAGAGTCCCATACACTGGAACCATACTATAGTTTGTGTCTTACCAGAGACTTATATGCCCTCTTCTTTACATCTTTACTATAACCCCTAAACACCCTCATAACCATGTGCAGAGATCTGTACACTTTATTGACAATCTCATTTATGTGATTACCAATGTATATCTTTCCTTATATTAACACCTAGATACTTACAGTGATCCCCATAAGGAAATTTCACTCCATCAAAACTGAGAGGACTTTTCCTATTTGTGAAATTCACAGCCTGACTTTTAAACTCGTTTATCATCATACCATTGCCTGCTGTCCATCTCACAACATTATCGAATCTTTAACGACATAAGGCTGACGTAATTGAGCCCTTTCAAATATCGCAGGACTGAGTCGGAATCGAGTCCAGCACCTTAGGTTTAGAAGACTAGCTGTTCTACCCTCTGAGCTAATCAGCCCAGCTGTTAATGGTACGACTTGCTGAAGATCATATAGCAAACGTAGCTTAAGCTACTCCATTCTTACTTGCTTCTTGTAGATCTCATCCACCTAAGATTGAGGGAGGAAGAATAGACCCTCGATGTCGCATGCTTGTCTGAAGTGAAGACAGAAAGTGGTATTAGATAGTGTAGTTTGTTGTACACGGATCCTCTAGCTCAGTCTGTAAATAATTCTACTTACATATTTCAGGCCCCTTATTTTCGTCTTGCTTATCTGACCTCCCGTAATCAACTCATGTTCTCTTCCTATGCCGACAGTATTAAGATTGGGAGGCCAAAGGCATGTGTAATTTTACTTCGTGCCCCAGTAGTTCATTGGCTGAAAATTTCATTCTTTTAAGGGGTCATAATTCTTCCACTTTTCTTCTTATAAGTGTTACGGGAGGATGGCTGCCCAGTCTTACCTACTCTGAAAACCATAAGTGCCACTACCACTACCACTAATACAGCGCTGCGCCTAAAATTCTAAATGATTTCTGCAATTCAGAATGCTGAAGTACTTCCAGTAAAATTGTTTTATAATGCTATTGGTTTTCCAGCAATCCAGAAAGTAGCGGGGCAAGGTTGAAGTTTGTCCCCTCTCCATTTTACCGCATACATAGAACAGGCGATTAAGGAAATCAAAGAGGAATTTGGGAAAGGAATCACAATATAAGGAGAGGAAATAGAAACTCTCCGATTCATGGATGATATTGTTATTCTATCAAAGTCTGCAGAAGATCTGGAGAAATTGCTGAAATGCATGGACACAGCCGTGGAGAATGAGTACAAGATGAAGTCAATAAATCCGAAATAAAGGTTACGAATTGCAGTCGAATGAAATGAGGTAATGCACGAAATATTAGATTAGGAAGTGACATCTTAAAGGAAGCACATCAATATTGTTACTTGGGTAGTATAATAACTAATGATCGCATAAGTAAGGAGGACATAAAATGCCGACTAGAACATGCAACGAAGGCCTTCCTTAAGGAAAGAAATTTGATTAGTTCGAACAGTGATATAGGAATTACAAATATGTATTTGAAGACTTTAGTTTGGTACGTGGCATTGTAAGGAAGTGAAATATGGACGATAACTAGCTCAGAATTGAAGAGAATAAAATCTATAGAATTATAATGTTATAGAAGTATGGTGAAGGTGAGTGGGTAGATCTAATCACAAAGGGAGACCCACAGAATGGAATTGTTAAGACGAGAAAGACTTCGAAAAATATGACGAGAAGAGGAGACAGAATAACAGGAAACATTATAAGACCCCGTGAAGTTTCTGAAGGAATTGTAGGTGGTAACTTCGGCAGGGGTGGACCAAGATTGAATATGCCAAGCAGATTCGGAAAGATGTAGGATGCAGTAGTTACGTAGAAATGAAAAGGGTAGCCCAGGATAGGGTGATATGGGAAGCTGCATCAAGCCATTTTACGGACTGATGGCCAAAACAGCAATAAGAACAACAACATGTTTTACGTTTCACCGACAAATTTTAGGGTAGTATTATTTCTTGTATCATTTGCTAGACTCTTCTTCCTTCTACTTTATATTTATGGTTTAATGATTACAACACCGCCCATGTCAAGCTGGACTGTGGCCTATGAGAGGCATTCAGTGCGGTAAAAGGGAGTGAGGTAAGGTTACATTCTGTCCACCACCTGTTTTTCAACTTATACATCATACTAAGGGCTTTGAACAGCTGGCATGATGGAGCGTCAAGTGGAGGATGGAGATTGTAGAATCTGTGTTTTTTTTAAATTATACTGTTCTATTGGTAAGCAGTGAAGATGGATATTTTGATACTGTGTCAGCGGTAGAAAACGGAATACTCCATCTTGCCACGGAAGTGAATAGCAGCAAAACTAAGGTGATGTTTTCTGATACAGGAAAGAAGCTCCAACTTATTGGACGTCTAGTAAGTCTATATGTTTTAAATAAATTTATGTTTGCTCCTGGCTGAGCAATACTACTAACAGCTTCGAACAACAGATCAGAAGAAGAATTTCTCTTGGAAAAGTGGCTATGGATAAGCTCCGAACAATACGGTGTCACCGTGCACTCAGTAAAACCACAAATAAACGTCTGGTTTGTGTCTTGGTATTTTAAGTTTTCTTCTATGGCTACGAATCATGGAAGGCCAAGGGCAAAGAGCACTTCAATGCATTTGAAATGTGGTGTTGGCGTGAGGATGTTACGAATACGTTGGACCTCTCCATAACTGAACAGCTTGGTATTCCGAAGTAACTTTCAAGTCTTGTTAGACAGGGAACGCTGCAGTTCTTCTGAAATATTGTAAGCAGAGAAAATGGCGCCGAAAAACTAATTGTCAAAGGGATCAGTCCGCATGGAAGAACTCCCAAGAAGATGGATAGAGCCGAACAAAGAAACAACTCAAGTCTCTTCGAGTGACAATCTGGAAGGAAGAAGACTGCAGAAAATGAAGACTGCTTGTGAACTCTATTGAATAGTAAAGTGAACATGAGATTACGATACTCATACATAAGTTATACTGAGGCGGAGGATGATTATCCATAGGAATATTTGAAGACCTCACCTGAACAGGGATGTAAACAACAAATCAATAATTTTTTCAGGAGAGAGGGACATTATTTTGGGGGTTTATTTCATGGTGTAGATTACTTGAACCAATCGCATGCAAGTTTACAAAGAGTTCGTCTATTAAACAACATTATTCTAATATTATAACTTAAGGTTTTAAAAATACTGAATGAATTGTAAATTATACAATGAAAAATAATCTGCGAGTATGCCTTACTTTTGATATAACAGAAGAGAAATCCTATAAGAAATCCTCTGCATGCACTTGGAACACAAATCATCGTGGAAATCAAGTGTAACTCACAGGTCGATTAAAGGGGCTGGAGTTGGATAATGACCTTGAACACCTTGGGTCATGTATAAGTGACACAGGAAAAGAGATAAAGAAGTGTACTGTCATGGGACGTACAGCCATGAGTAAACTAAGATCTGGCAGAACAGGGCAATATCCAAAATCACGAAGATTCGATTGGTTGAAGCACTAGTATATTTCATGTTCTTTTTCGGTTGTGAGACATGGACCGTCAAGGTTAAGGACAAAGACCGCATCTATGCCTTTGTGATGTGGTGTTGGCGTAGAATGCTAGGTGTAATTTGGACCGAAAGGACAACAAATGAGTCCATCATTAAAGAGCTGAAGATAGTGAAACATCTCTCTACACGTGTCAGTGAAAGAATATTTCAGTTCCTTGGATATACCTTAAGAAGGGATGGAGACAACCTGGAGAAGTCTATCATAGAAAGAAAAATAGAAGGCAGCAGACCACGTGGAAGGACAGCAAGCAGGTTAGGAATGTCGTAAGAAAAGCTGAAGATGGAGAAGGATGGCGACACTTTGTGAAGCATGTAACTCTTCAGAGACAAAACAATGGGGTCACGACACTCAGTAATGAGTAATACCACTGATGATGAATGATAAATAATACAACAATACAAAAATGTCAAGAAAATATTTCAAACTATGCATGTGATTTGGTCTGTGGCCTGGTGATGAACCAACACAAGCACTGTCATCATCTCGACAAGTTCTACTGGCTGTGAAGCAGCTTGAAGTTCAGATGTAAGACCTTAGATGACTTCAGGGCATCATCATCATCATCATCATCATCATCATCTGTTTACCCTCCAGGTTCGGTTTTTCCCTCGGACTTAGCGAGGGATCCCACCTCTACCTCCTCAAGGGCAGTGTTCTGGAGCTTCAGACTCTTGGTCGGGGGATACAACTGGGGAGTATGACCAGTACCTCGCCCAGGCGGCCTCACCTGCTATGCTGAACAGGGGCCTTGTGGAGGGATGGGAAGATTGGAAGGGATAGGCAAGGAAGAGGGAAGGAAGCGGCCGTGGCCTTAAGTTAGGTACCATCCCGGCATTCGCCTGGAGGAGAAGTGGGAAACCACGGAAAACCACTTCCAGGATGGCTGAGGTGGGAATCGAACCCACCTGTACTCAGTTGACCTCCCGAGGCTGAGTGGACCCCGTTCCAGCCCTCGTACCACTTTTCAAATTTCGGGGCAGAGCCGGGAATCGAACCCGGGCCTCCGGTGGTGGCAGCTAATCACACTAACCACTACACCACAGAGGCGGACGACTTCAGAGTATAAAAGACATAATGATACACCCTATTTTCAGTGAAATCTCACTTTTCAAAATTTTGTTACATCCTTATTTCGAGTACGTATTCATTACAAACCTACAGTATTTCCTGTGCCTCAGAGTACTATAAAAACATTCCATAATATTGAAAGGTTGCCAGAAGCTTTCCTCCTTCTTATTTATTTATTTATTTATTTATTTATTTATTTATTTATTTATTAGATACAGCCTGTGGAGGGCCATTTTACAATAATAATAATAATAATAATAATAATAATAATAATAATAATAATAATAATAATAATAATAATAATAATAATAATAATATAATAATGTTTAAATAAGCATAAAATATAACAAAGGTATAAACAACAATATTAAGTAACAACAATAATTAACAATTTTAACAGTAACAATGTAACAACAATGACAACGGTAACTGGCAAGTGTCGGTTTCAGAAATTAGGAAGAAGAAAGGTCAAGGGTTGGAGGGACGGAAGAAAGTGAAAACCTGGAGAGGACTTCAAAGGAATCCTTTAATTTTCTGTTTGAAGGATGCGAAAGGTGTGAATATGTCGATATCGGGTAGTGAATTACCAAGAGTAGGGAGACGGTGGAAGATAGAGCGTTGTTGTAAGGTTAGGCGCGGATGGGACACATGATGGGTGCGCCGGTTGCGTGTAGGGCGGGTAATCACTTGTCGAGGTTAAATAGATATTTCGCTAATTAATTTATCAGAGATTACCGTGACTGATGAAGTTTCAATGATAATAAATATGTAGGTCATGTTTATTCAAATTATAAACTCCACATGATATGTAATTTCAGGTATAAAATAAAACATACATTGTTTGTCAGAATTGCTCATACATTCTGATGATGACGTGTGCTATTGTTTGGATTTTCTTTCTGTTATTTGTTTTACATCCCACTGGCATAGACAGTTTTTATGTCGGCGATGGTCCTGGAAGTGGAATGGAAGTGGCCATGGCCTTATTTAAGACGCAGCCCCAGGGGAACCACGGACAATCATCTTCAGAGCTGCCATCAGTAGGGTTCAAATCCACCACCTCCCGAATT
Source organism: Anabrus simplex (assembly GCF_040414725.1). NCBI lineage: Eukaryota > Metazoa > Arthropoda > Insecta > Orthoptera > Tettigoniidae > Anabrus > Anabrus simplex. Next base: position 320,612,262 of record NC_090270.1, read on the forward strand.
CAAGCTGACGCGTAATGATATGTATGTTTAATTTGAACTGACCGTAGGAGCAACTTCAAAAGGGATGAATTAAGTCACCGAGTGCCAATCCTCTAATAGGTACAATTATCTTTATTTATTTGTTTTACGTCGCAGCGACACAGATATGTTTTATGGCGACGATGGGACAGGAAAGGTCTAGGAATGGGAAGGAAGCGTCCGTGGACTTAGGTAAGGTACAGCCCCAGAATTTTTCTGGTGCGAAAATGGGAGTCCACGAAAAACCATCTTCAGGGCTGCCGACAGTGTGGTTCGAACCCACTGTCTCCCGAATACTGGGGTAGAATTATCTACTAAGAAGGACACAGTGCAAGCCTCTAGGTGGCATCCAATATCAAAAGTTGTGACATCTGCTAATCAAATATATTTCAGAAAGTTGAGGCGGTCTCCGAGAGTACACTACCCTCAGGGGTTTAAAGTGTTGCGTACCACTAGGGAATGGTCCTACTGATGGTGCAATTATTATTATAAATATTCTTCTTTCTTCGCCTTATTATTATTATTATTATTATTATCGGTTGTTATGTGCAATACAGTTCAGTGCGTCAGAATATTACGATGACCCCTCACAAGAGTTAAAAGGAAAGTAGCTCGCATTTGAATGTCACTGTCGCCTGTCACTTTAACATTGCCTCTTCCTTCCATTAATGTGTTCCCTCAAATTGTTCATCGATCGACGACGTCTCAGATAACATCACTGACCAGAACGCGTACCATTGCTGATACTGAAGGAGTAACAGCAGTGAAGGCAGCGAAAGCCACTTTCGAGAATAATGTGTGGAAGCTTTAGGTGATGGTATGGCGTGTCTGATAACAATCTACGCACTAAAACCACAACTAAGACGGTATCTCAAAGTACGAAGCCTACTTGGCTAAGGCGACTAGCTATTTAATGTTCGTCTGCTTTTCTGAACAATGAGTTTTGGCTCATCAAACGTGCTGGCGAATAGGACTGCGTTGTGTCCATAAATGAATCGAGATCCAGCTCGGAGATTTGATTTAGATTGTGCTCGTCTAGCGCGAACGTGAATGACATTTTTATTCCTCCACTGGCAGCACAGAATGACCTCGATTAGATGGGTCTGATTGGATAAATATTAGACACGAGCTTTCATACCTGTCTTGAATAGTTTGGCTCGTGTAGGTTCTTCGGGTGAATGGAGCACTTTACGGTCAGAGTGAAAGTATAATCGAATGTTGCAGTGAAAAGGAGTTCAGACATATAAAATGATCGATGAAATGCAAAGCGGCACAGCTTTTCATTAGCAGTACTATTGTACAATCTACCAATGTCTAATTCCGGTACTGGATTAATCTGGCTAGTGACAGTGGCGCGGACTGATGCTCACTGTTCTGTTCAGTTTGTAAACTCCCCATTCTTATCAACAATTCTGTAGCATGGATCGTGTAGTTCGCATGTTAGGATGGATCAGTGCATCAGGAGCCAGTAATTATCAGAACATGTATGATTGAGAGGAATGCAAGATAATGTTACCTAACTCTCCAGGTCCTCTGGGTCAATAATAACAGAGGTTGTTCCACTGGGAGAGGTAACTCCCCTAGTTAGTGAGTCATGCTGACATCCTTTCACGGCCAGCTTTAGGATTGATGATAAATTCAACCATCGCGACTAGCAACATTTCTAATATCTTAAAACTGGGTGAGGTATGGGGAAATACAATGTAATATTACTCCTCTCTTTTTTAAAGTAGAATCTCTGGTGAGATACCATTAAGAACAGCGGGATTCTGGAAATAAGTAAAAAAGTTAAAATGTCAAACATTTCCGTTTTTATTCGTCGTAGTATGCGTTTATTATGCGCATAAATTCGAAAATGTTATATCCTAAAACTTCTGTCATGCAGCAGTCAGTATTAAAGAAAATATTTGAGACTAACAAATCTACCCGTGCTTCGCTACGTATTCTACACTATGTACGTATATCGAAGTAAATAACTGAACATGCAGTGAATGTTATTTTCTTAAATTGCATGTGTCTTAGCGTTATCCGAGAAACAGCTTGGGCAGGTCCCCATACGTTGTTTCCAATGTAAAGTGTGAAGTGCGGAGTTTCGATGATACGGCAGCCTCACTTGCCTACTTCCAGACAGATTACAGTTGAGGAGTTCTTAATATAATGGCGGGCAACTTCCATACTGCCAGTCAAAATTGAGTTGTGCTGTTATCATTATAATGACTAGTCAATTTTCCAAATGCCGGCCCGTGCGCGTAGAGACGCGCGGCTGTGAGCTTGCATCCGGGAGATAGTAGGTTCGAATCCCACTATCGGCAGCCCTGAAGATGGTTTTCCGTGGTTTCCCATTTTCACACCAGGCAAATGCTGGGGCTGTACCTTAATTAAGGCCACGGCCGCTTCCTTCCAACTCCTAGGCCTTTCCTATCCCATCGTCGCCATAAGACCTATCTGTGTCGGTGCGACATAAAGCCCCTAGCAAAAAAAAAAATGCCGGCGAGCTTACTGCCAGTCACACTGAGTTGGTAAGTTTCCATCAAAATAGCAGGCCACTATGCCTAATGCCAGTCACATTTTAGACGGGCACATTTGTTCATAATGGCGGGTACGCTTGCCCACAGCCAAACACAATCGAGTAGGGGGTTTTGAACAAAAATGCACGCTCCCTTTTCTTCTGCAAGTGAAATCGAGAAGGGAATTATTATTTACAGTGGTGGCTCCCCTTTACTAATGCCACTTACACAAAATCTGGAAAAAGACACCATGCCTACTGCCAGTCAAAGTCGATGTGGGATTGATTACAATAGCAGACACACCCTTTCTTGATCGCTACAAATCGACATCAATATATGTATAACTTATCGACATACAAAAGTATATGCACGTTTAAAATATTGCAGACCTTCATTTACAGATTAACTGGTGCTAAACGGTACGTCATATCGGCAAAGGGATTGTACCATAATACGACGTAATTAGCGGTCTAAATGGCTGGTCCTATGATATTTTCTCGTATGTCATCTATTCATGGGTCAGATTGAGTTACAAACGGTGAATAGGGTGAAATTTTGGTAAGATTGTCTCACAGTGTACTACTCTTCGGATAATGATGTGACAGCTACAAATATAACATTTTGCTCATATATGGCTACTGTGTGAGCCAATGGTCGTGTAGAATTTCATGATTATATATTTCCTATAAGTAATTTAAATTATGAATTATGCGTGTAAAAATTGCAAAATTTACTTTCAATCGAAATTTAGAGACAAATCCAACATATACGGGATAGAGATACAACAAAAATCATAGGACTAAAATTGTATATTACTCCAATTTGAATGGAGATTGTGCCATCCGTTTAGTGATAGCACTTACCGTTCAGCCACGAAGTATCACCAAACGAAGGTCTGAACCGTACAGCCAGCACGGGCTCAATGTATACACATATATTTTTTATAGTTTAGCTTTACGTCGCATTTAGCTGAATACTTTGAAATTAATCTATGGCTGGATTTTAGAAAAAGTACTTTATACACCTCCTAAACAAGCTGATGCAACCTTTTGCTTGGCAGTGCTGGACTGCGTGGTGGAGAAGCTGTGGTTAAGCTTGAGACATTGGAGATGGTAAATGCCCTATCATCCATTGTACTACCATTATTAAAACCGTTAAGACTTCAACTTCCTCTTTAGAAGAAACCACCTCACAGTGTTCGATTCAGAACTATTCTAAAGATGATTTAGAAAATCGATCAAGCAATACAATTGATCATCAAAAGAGGCGCTACCTATGACATGATACGACTTCTACACACAAGGTGTACCACACAATACCAGTAATGTCATTAAAGTGCATCGAACTATGAAATAGCAGGTGTCCAATTTGTATATAAAGTAATTAAACAGATATATTTATAATACTCACGTACAAAACTTCGACTTGAGACTTTTAGTCTATTGGCAGGTTTTAATATTATTTTTTCTGTGTTAAAATGTTTTTATCTCAATATATATCACAAAAGAATATAGAGAAATAAACTAGGTATAAATTATTTAACATACTATAAAGAATTTCGAAGTTATGCCACCAAGTGATTTTAATAATAACCACCATTCAATTAACACAGCTGTATTAATTTACTAGATACCGGATGTATACGGAACGTTTCAGTCTAATTAGTAGGACATTATCGATGCTTTCTCTCCCTCCTGCGGTATAACATGTCTCTTAATGATTCCGTGGCGAAATATGGTATGATAAAAGTTCATTAACGAACTGTTGGCCAAACCCACGGTGTAGGGTGTCGGGTCTGTTTCTTATGTGAATGCTCCGCTTTTCGCTTTCCCGATAGTCCTACAGTAAGATTACAAATCCGGACTGAGTGCTCTAATAGAGTTCATTCAGCTTCGTGATACAAACTGATGAACGGAAAGCCAGAAGATGCAAGGAAGCCAGTCACAAAAGCTAAAATTGAAGACAGAGGATGTCACCACACTGCCCAAGTCGTACTCGAATATGTGTAGGTTATTACAAGCCGATCTAAATATACTCCCTAACCGGGCGAGTTGGCCGTGAGGTTAAGGGCGCGCAGCTGTGAGCTTGCATCCGGGAGATAGTGGGTTAGAGCCTCACTGTCGGCAGCCCTGAAGATGTTTTTCAGTGGTTTCCCATTTTCACACCAGGCGAATGCTGGGGCTGTACCTTAATTAAGGTCACGGCCTCTTCCTTCTCACTCCTAGCTCTTTCCAATCCCATCGTCGCCATAACACCTAACTGTGTAGGTGCGACGTAAAACCAATAGAAAAAAAATATACTCCATAAGTGGGCACTCGATAAAAAAATCAAAATACTTTCACGAAAATGTAGTCTTATAAGAATGGGGAAGAAATGTAGGCATGCGAATTTTCAACACTGTCTAGGATTGCAGAAAATTAATCCTGTTAAATATTCGTTCGTAAATCGGGGAACTGATGACTTGAATTCTTTACCTGCAGCTGCTTTAGGGGCTTTTCCCAAAAATGTAAGGTGCATCAAGAATAGACTGCAGCGTTCTGTAAAATTTCTGTAAATTGTGTATAAATCTCTATGTGATGGTGTCATTATTTAATATAACGCTCAATACACTGAAAGCCGTATTATTAAGGCATAAAGGAATCTGAATTATTCAAGGTAAGTGTGAATTTGTATATGACGGAGTTGTAATGTTAAGCTAGTTTGAAATTTACTTCATTATCATACTACTGTAAGTGATCATTGCCAACGGGGTATTTACCTATTGTGATGTATCTGTTAATAATAATAATAATAATAATAATAATAATAATAATAATAATAACAGTGAATAAAATGGAAATGGGAAATGGCTTACCATCTGACTAAACTGTCTATAACAAAAGATCGATATCTCTGAATGCAAAAATCAAACACTATTGCACTGTCGTCTGGCCAGGGGCTCCATATGCCGCGGAATGTCTGGCCATGAACAAAAAAAGGCATTCTGGAGACATTGGAGACCAAGAAAAGAAAGATTTTGAGGAAAATCTTAGGTCCAGTCAAAGATAACGGCGAGTTTAGGAGACGACACAACCAGGAGTTGTAATCGCACGTGGAGAAAATAACCGACGAGATGCGAAAAAGGAGGGTTCCTTTTTATGGAAACATGGCCGGAATGAAGTCAACACGGTTAACCAACCGCATTTTCACTTTCCTCCAACAGAAAAAGACAGAGGGGGCATGGTTCAGTGAGGCACAGAAAGATCTGCAGGAGATTGGGATCTCATTTGAATATATCCAGGAGCGTGACCTACTTAAAAAAACTCCAAGAACATCAGAGTTTTCAACCAAAGCCGATGCTGAAAACTGGAAGGGCATGGACGAAGGATCGAAAGAAGCAACACCGTATATGAATGAAGGAATACCGGACCAACATTAAAGCTCAAGGGAAACAGTTGAAATGACATGGTCCTTAGTTGGCCGAAACGAAACAATAACAATAATAGTAATAATAATAATAATAAGAAGAAGAAGAAGAAGAAGAAGAATACATAGATCACAGATATATATCAATTACAAACTAGCTTAGCTATTCGAATATCTAATAGTATTACTTTCTTCTCCTCCTAGATTTTCGTCATATAAAAACCGCGTTTAACTTTGTGCTTCTCTTCTTATTTTCTAATAACTCTAAATCCCTTCACTTTGTTATTTCTTCCTGTCTCCCATCCAAATGTTATTTCTTTTCCACTTCCTCTTCTCCTTCTCCTGGAAACCCTTACAATTTTGTATCAATATTCTGAATGTTGGTGTATTTTGTATTAGATCATCTGTTATTCCAATTTGTGTCATACATTGATTTATTCCTTGGCTCCAATAATTACTGTCATTGGTCTTCTATACCTCGTTGAACATTCGTTTTGTATCTGCTGTTATTTATGCTCCGTATGTGACCAAAGAACACAATTCTTGTTTTTCTGATAGTATCTCTTTCATTGCCGTTGAAAAGATGAGATATTCTTAACACTTACGTTCAAACAGTAACAGATATAATGTAATGGAATGTAGTATGTATTTTGTATCTAAGTTAGCGTATGTTTGAAGTGCATATAGGGTCACATTATAGGATGGCGGAGAGTAAGACAAAGATCTGAATTCACATATAATACGTTCTTATCAAAGGGTGCGCATTAAAGGAAAAGACTGGAGTTTACTCTTGATTACAAGGCCGCATTAATACATATCCTACCCAATCCATGTCAACAATTAAGAGAAATAAAAGCAAGAACCATTTGGTGTTTGAAAGCAAAACGATCCAAGATACTTTAAAATGTTTCCTTTGAGAGGGGGAGTCGTCGTTCCAAGTGATGTACTACTTATGTTTGAGTTTTTCAATCTCTTTTACTGCCTCCACAATCAATGAATCACACGAAACATTTTCATTCAACCTGATCCATACACAGCGCTAAAACCAAGGGCGAGATAAAGGAGTTGTGTATATATATATAAATAATGTTATTTGTTTTACGTCGAACTAACTACTTTTACGGTCTTCGGAGACGCCGAGGTGCCGGAATTTAGTCCCGCAGGAGTTTTTTTACGTGCCAGTAAATCTACTGACACGAGGCTGTCGTATTTGAGCACCTTCAAATACCACCGGACTGAGCCAGGATCGAACCTGCCAAGTTGGGGTTAGAAGGCCAGCGCCTTAATCGTCTGAGCCACTCAGCCCGGCTGTATATATATATATATATATATATGGGGTATATATATATATATATATATGTATATACCCCATTTTTCAGTAACTTAAAATAAGAAATACAAGGTTATATGAGGGTAGATTTAGACTGCCACCGTATAGGCTACACTAATCCTCTCTTTGTACACATTCTCGTCTAGTTTTTTAGGGTTCGATTCCAGGTCATATCACGAACTTAAGGCATAACTGGCTGGGTAGTATATGCTTAAGTATGCAGGAGTAAAACCAGACGAAGTCGACTGACATTTAAATGTGATTTAATTCGACAGACATGAGTTTGTAGAGCTGCTGGCATTATTCGGCACTTCATAAGTATGTGTAGATACTTACAAATTATTCAAAATAAGGGGCATTACTTTGCCCTATCTTAGTGAGTGCCTAGGATACAAGTGTGTGCTAGTTTAAATTTCACCACTTAATGGTGACCAGTTTTCTATGTGGAAGAACGTGACAGCGGCGTTCATTTAAATGTCTGTAGTAAAAGAATGTAATTTCATCATTTTATGTCACTGTAAATGAAACTGATGTCATTGATTAAACTGAAATAGGACGTTTGATCTGAGAAGAAAGGTATTTACAAACTAAGTGATCCGTGCTAGAGAATATTTTTCTCTGGTCTGTATTTATGGGATCTCATTCCTGGCGCGGGTCTAGACACAACACATCATTGTTCCGTCTCAAAAGTAGACCACCCACTATGAATGGATGTGACTTGGAAACCACGTCTTTGTATTTATAGATGTATGGCATTAATCAATGTAGATAGCTCAGTCCATTCAAGCACCGACAACGATGACTTGTATCTGAGTGTATGAGAGGCTGTTATATTATAATTCTCTAAAACGATTTTATTGAACTCATGACAGAAACCCCTTACATCGTAAGCTAAAGATGTAATGAATGAAGTTTCTGGATGAATATTCCTGGGATATGCCTACAACCATCCACAATGTCAGTGGAGAGAAACGTCGTCCAATTTATCACTGAAAAACTTTCACACCTATAATGTATTGTGCTACTTTCGGAAAGGCCAAACTTCTGATATATTAAATGTTATTGAATAAGGGAAATTAAGACGTAAAAAGGGAAATTATAATTTTTTGAATTAATGATATTCTTACGTTTTGGATCCCTATATTGCAATAGACTTTAAGAGGTATAGGAATGCTGTCTGTTAAAGAGAGCGGAAGAGAGGGAGGGGGGGGGGAGAATCCACTTAGTATATATGCCCTAATCCTTGGAAAACCACAAATGTTCATCCTACTGATTAATCCTTAAGAACACTAAGAAAACACATTCAATTCATTTCCATTTTATCTTTTAACATGTTGCATTTTTTTATTTTGCGCAGCTATCCCTGGTGTATTCTCTTTATTTAAATAATTTTTAAGTTATACAGATGATTTTGTATTATGTGGAGTAGATCTCCCAAAATAGCAGTTGTCATTTCTTGTAGAACGTTAGTAGGGAGTCGAAAACATATTTCAAAATATTAAACATAGAAATTTGTGATCATTCCGCGCACTAAACCACATAACAAAAAACTCCCAGCTCTTAATTTTATACTTCTGTCGCAAGTCAGGATAGCAAGGCTCACAGTAACTTTTTTATGTATCAGCCTATTTTATCTCACTCAAATCTGAATGGTGGATGGATTGTGAAGTCTTTGTTAAATTCCCCATCAATTGCTGCAATATCCGCTTCTTTAATGGAATCTTCAGTGGACGTACAGGTTTCTTCTTCACATACTTCGAACTGGTTTGTATTTCGAAATCAGTCAGCTATCCTTCTTCTTATTATATGGTGCCTGTTGTTTCTTAAGAGCTACCGTTTGCGGCAGAAACCTAGAACATGATGAGGGGTTTCAATCTTTTCACACTCACGGCAAAGGGCATCTAGGCTTCTGCAAGCAACACCATCAACTGCGAGATCATTGCAGTTCATTTTATGGTGCTCGTCCGTTGAGAATAATATAGGTCAGTCTTCGTCGATGTCTAAGCATTAGATCTCTTCCATTCCGAGAAGAGTATCTCTGGCACAAAGGGCTAAGCTTTCCCACGTTTCATATTCCTGATCGCGATCTTTAACTAGCATGAAGACACTGACATTACTTTATTCCCTTTCTCCCTGATAAACTGTCAGGAGTTCATCTTGACGTAAATACCTACGAGACATTGGGTGAGAAAGCATAACCTGAAGAAACTTCTACTGTTACTAAAATGTTTCCTCTCAGGTCACATTCACTGCTGTATCATTACAACCAATGTTACTATTGCTTAAATACATGCCTCATTGAG